>NC_137901.1:48160799-48573171 GCF_963455335.1 Martes martes | reverse complement strand
TATTAACGGAACCTTCTAAAAAGGAGTTTGACCAAAAAATTCCACTCCCAGGATTCTAAGATATCATGGAAATGCCACTTTTGAGAACAAAACATTGGAGCTGAAGACCCAAGGAAATTTATATCACTAAAATGATATGACGGTTAATAAGGAGTCAATGTGTATTTCCAACATGGTAGGATGTCCATGGTATTGGGTGTGGAAGTGAGTTGGTGAAAAATTTGAACAGTGTCATCCTCAAATATCTGAGGATAATACTTTGTGTGTATGGAAAATGGTCTGGAAGGACACACATCAAACAAAACCCATGTCCATTCCAGGGAATGGGACACAGAAAAGAGCAGGGGGAATTGGTCAATTTTACATGATATTTCTTGGAGTGGCTTGAATGCTGAATCACCTGGGTCCGGCAGGTGGACTGAGTATGATGTGACAGGATTAGAATACATGACTTTAAATCTCTGGCGTTCCTGGCACTGGCATGAGTGCTTTTTCTCTGCCTCTTATCTGATTTTTGTCTGTCGGAGGTAATATTGCCCTGCCTTCATGGTATTTAAATTGGGATTCTGGAAGATGGGGAGGATTTTCCAAGAACCAAGGCTATGGTCTGCCCACGGAGAAGGTGCTGGTGAAGGAGAATCTTTTGGTCAATGGACTTCCCTGAAGTGACCCACGAGGGGCAAAGGTGGGTCTGAGGCTACACAGCTCATGTCTGACATGTGGCCGACCTTGTGGCAACACCTCGTTCTGGTCCCTTCTGGTATCGGAGAGCAAGTCTGGGTTCAGGCTCATGGGCAGGGGTGTGGAGTAATATAATACTAGTTAACTATCGCTTATTAATTCCCATTTATTAACACCAAGCCTGGGCCAGACACTTCATAAACATTTCTCCACCTAAGCCCTGGATTAATTTTTCTTCATTTAACGGATCTGGTTTTGTTTTGTTTTTTTTCCCTTTCCTTTTACCTGACATGACCACAATGCTCCTAGATAGTAAGTGGTAAAGCAGGATCTGAACCCAGGTCTGACTGAATCCAAACTGCGTGCCTGTTGCCACTAGACAGCCTATGGGGGTAGACAGGGAGTGAACCCCATCACTCGGGCGGGTGGTGAGGGCCTTTCAGGAGGCCACAGTGTGTAATGGAGAGAGCACAGACCTCACAGGCGGACACGCCTTGGTTAAGTCCCGACCCTAACTTGATCACATCGAGGGTAAGCGCCTCTCTGGGCCTCAGTGTTGTCATCTGTAAAGTGGGCCAACGGTCCCCACTTGGCACGTAGGGAAGCGAGCTCTCGGCAGTGTCGATTTGGACACCACTTCCGGCTCTAATCATCCGGAGCGTGTTTGTCACCGAGCGCCAGGGTCAGCTGCGCCCTTCCACAGGCTTTATCCCCTTTGACCCTCCCAAGGAGCCAGGAGCTATTTGCCGACTCCCTATCGTCCTGCTTCGGGCAAGAGTTGTTTACGCTCAGGCTCTGCTTCCTCACCTGCATTTACACCTCAGAGCGCTGGAATCTGGTCTGGACCCACCACTCCACCTGAACCTCTCAGGCCAAGGTCACCTACATACAGCTTGCCAGGGGCAAAATCAAGCTGATACTATTCTGTCTCTGCCTCACCTGATCTCACCGGGAACACTTTGCCTTCGGCTTCCAGATCTTGCTGTCTCCTAGTTTTCTTCCTTCCCTCAAGTCACTGCTTCACTAACTTGTTCTTACCTGTTTCCCAAACCAGGGGGGCGCATGACCGGCCCCATCGGGGGGGCGGTGTGTGACTCTTGATCTTGGGGTTGTGAGTTTGAGTCCTCCATTGGGTGTAGAGATGACTTAAAAAAATAAAATCTTGGGGCGCCTGGGTGGCTCAGTGGGTTAAAGCCTCTGCCTTCGGCTCAGGTCATGATCCCAGGGTCCTGGGATCGAGCCCCGCATCGGGCTCTCCGCTCCGCGGGGAGCCTGCTTCCTCCTCTCTCTCTCTGCCTGCCTCTCTGCCTACTTGTGATCTTTCTCTCTCTCTCTCTCTCTCAAATAAAATAAAAAAATCTTAAAAAAAAATAAAATCTTAAAAAAATACCCCACAAAACTCCCCAAACCCACACATTTTTCTTTACCTGAAAGCCACGGTAATTTTCAGATCGGGTTGTGCCTTCGCCTGCTTCAGCCAACTCCCTAGGATGAAGACTGCCGTCTTCACTCAACATGGCCAGGAGGTCCGGCCCGTCAGGCTCTTTGACCACCTTTCAGGCTTCTGTGCGTGCCCACCTGGCCCTGTGCCCTGGGCTCTGCCTGCTGGGCCCCTGTGGGAGGACGGGGTCTTTCCCCTTGGCCCATACCCGCTCCCGGCGCAGCCCCCAGGCCCTTCCACTTGATTGCCCCCCTCCTTACCTTTGCCAAACCAACTTCCAGTCGGTTTAAATATCACTTCCTCAGGAAGCCTCTTCTTGATGCCCCACACCAGCTGGGGCCCCTGCGTGTACGTTTTTCTTGGCACGCTGCACTTCTCCTTCCCAATGTTTATTGTAATTACACTTTTTGTGTGATCATTTGTTCAATAGTTTAAAATAATTCCCTCCCAAGAGGAAAGCTCACCGAAAGTAGGCCCCGTGGGTCTTACTCACCCCTTGACGAAGCCAGTGCCTGCAAGCGTCAGGTGACAGGATTTGTACAGATGCTGCCCCTTCTCCCCTCCCGACGGCTCCCCTCCCCCACTCCAGTCCCCATCCATCCTCCAAACCACAGCGTTAGGATTCGAAACACAAACCTTGACCCTGTCATTTCCCTACTTAGGAATCTTTGCTGACGTCCCACGCCCAAGATCGTCACTCTGCTTCTCTCTCTAGTCCCATGTTTAAAAATAAGCCCTGCCTTGGAATCCTAAGGATTGTTGAATTTAACTGAACTGCTTGTAGTTCCTGTAACGGGTCATCCCCCTGTCCTCCGACAGGTTCCATATGCCTTGGTTCCTGCTGTTGCCTCTGCCTAGAATGGAATAACTACATGGTCACCCCCAATCTTTTTCTGGCTACTTGGTCTCCCTGGAGTGGCCGGGGTGTGTCCCCTGTGTGCTCCAGTAAAATCCAGTGCTATGCCAGTGTCGGCCCCCTTGCCTGTGTCCTCTACCAGGTAGCAAGCTCCCAGAGAGCAGGGCTAAGACTTGTTGAGTACGGTGCCCTCAAGCCCGTGAAACACAGAGCTGGCCCACTGAACTGTTGTTACTGTATTTGGTGGGCGAAGACCTACCTGATTTGTGTAGTCTGTGGCTCAAATGAAGCCTGCTACATGTTGAGTGGTCGGTCCTGCCCTGCTAATGTCAGACCAACGTATGGCTTCCTCTGGAAATGGAGGTGTGGTGGCTCCAAGGAGAGCTCTGTGATGCATTGTCTGCTGGTGGAGAGAGGAATGAGAGGGGAAAGAGCACTTTTGGGGGCACTCATCTTTCTAGTGCACCTCTAATGCATGCTATTTTTCCAGAATGCAAATCTCTTTCTGCATTCCCTGTCTGCTCTCTTTCAACTTCTCCAAACAGTGCAGCTCTCTTCTCCTCAAAAGTCCCCCAGAATGCTCATCCTGCTCTTTGGAAGTAGTTAGCAACTCAGGCTGTGTACTAGAACCATCTGGCTTTTAAGAAATACAGCCGCCCAGGACCCTCCTACAGCCTTTGAATCAGAATTTCTGGGATGGGCTCGAGCATGAGTAATTCTGAAAGCTTCCGGGGTGACTTCAGGGCACAAACAGTGTTGAGAACCACCACCCTAGACCTTTGCTGGTCTTCAGTAGCATAGGTCAGAATACGCAGAGCATTGTAGGTTTTTAAATAACTATGACTTAGATTGAATTCAGTGGAAACTTTAGCTGCTTCTGAATTCCCACAGATTGTCAGGGAATTAGATCCTCCCTTCCTCATCCATTCTGGGCCAAGAGGCTTCACTCTTTTCTATTTTGCTCTGATAATTCACCCTTCATGAGGTGGGTCATGCTGACCGTTGTAAGTCCAGTCTGGCTCAAGCATTAATTGACAGGATTGTCTTGAGGGCCTGGGAATGGACTTGGAATGGTTCAGGCCAACGTATGTGAAGATACTACAGCAGGGACCTGAGCACTGTTTTGCAAATAGATCTAGCAATTGATGAACCTCATAGACTCTATCCTAAAAAAAAAAAAAAAAAAAAAAAGTCCACCCCCACTAAATCCCAATTGCTTTGGCGTCTGAAGCTTCCCTTTTCAAACTCGAAGCTGCCTCTCATAACTGAAACCAGTTTCCCCTGCTCCTTTTTCAATAGTCCACCCCAACAGACCAAGGGCCACTCCGTTATGAATGTGCACGTCACTTATTCCCGACTCTTTCCTCACACCCTTCCCTGACCTAGCATGCATTTTATGATATCACAGGAAATCCTACCCACTCTTCAAAGTCTAATTCAAATGTCAGCCCCTGGGTGTCCCCAGCCAGGGACAATCCTTTTCTCTTCTGTGTTTCTAGCATACTTATTTTCTTACCATTTAATCCCTTATTCATTCTGTAAATATTTATCAAGCACCAAGTATGTGCTGGACTCCTTTATCCACGGTCTCGTTCTATACGCCATCATAATTATTTTTGCTTTATCCCCTTGAGGGCAGTGGCTGACTTTTGTCTCTTTTCCCCTCTCCCCTCTGCGCTCCCTTCTAAGAACATGGGGTCAGGTGTAATGATGTGGTTGTTTTCTGTCCTAGACAACAGGAAAGTGGTCTGTCCAGGGAGAAGAATTCCTTTACTACCTGGGGTTACCTCCAAGGCCCACGAACACCCAGGGCCCCCAGCTCTTCGTGGGGTCATGTGTGATGATGTGGTCGACGGAATTGGGTCTCGTTAACAATATTCTTGATAATGTGAACTGGGCACAAATTTTCTTCTGGATAAAGGAGTCTACTGGACCCATCAAGGCTCTGTAAGTCATGACATATGGAAATGACTTTAGAATGAAGGAAATTTTCCCTTTTAGGCTCTTAAGGTAGTGCCACCCTCCAAATTCTTCCAACTGTCTTTCAGGGATAAGGAATGCCTTCCTTGGCAGTGAGGACCTGAATAGCTTGGCTGCTGGATAACAGTAGCAATGTCTTCACTGCTCTCCTGCCTCCTCTGTCTCTGTCCCCTGCATGTGATTTGCACGTGGCTGTTCCCTGCCGAGGTCAGTGCTCTCTGTCGGCAGACGTTCCGAGCTAAATCACTGGCAAGTTCGCCCGGGATCCCGTGCACGGGTAAAGCTTCACCAGTCTGTTCCTGGGAGGGTCAAAATTCACCCGAACGTTCTCGCCACACACCTCCCTTGGGTTTGCTCTGCTTGTTTTTCACTGCATCTTTTGGTAGCCGTCGAAGGCTTCTCTGGCAAGGTGTTTTGCTCTCCCAGTGACCAAACGGAGAGCTGCTGTTTGGTTTCTTAACTGGACTGGGATTTTTCTAATTTTTACCGAAGACTCCCAAAGCCGTTTTTCTGCAATGCTGGAAAACAAATCCCACGCTAACCCTCCTTACAAGTTTAGAACACAACAAACTCGCAAGCCCCACATCCGTCCCAAGGTCTGTTCCACACTTAGCAGGGCAGGTTCTGCCTTTCTGCCTCTCGAGGTGGAGAGTGCTTTCGGCTCTGCTAGGCTTGTCAAGGACAAGAGAGCTAAAAGACTGGGAGGGAGACGTAGAAAACCTGTGACCCAAACCGAGAGAAATGAAAGATTACTGAGAGAAAGGCAGCTTCTGGGAGAAATGAAACGCTGCCGGGTGAAAGGGCAGCCTTCAGGTGACTTTGTGCAAAACGTCATTTCTGTGGGAAACAGATTTTACAAAGTCAAGAGGAATTACTGCGTTAGCACAAAGATTTTTTTTTTCTTCCTTCTACAAATGATCAAGGAAAATGGATTTTTAAAATGTAAACATTCTCTTGTAGTATTTACAGCTTCTCTAATACAGGAGGACAAAGGTCTCAGAGTTTAAAGTAAAAAAGCAGGAACAGAGAGATAACAGTCCTTTTACAGTTTGATTGTAATCTAAATATAACAGGAAAATCACTCTTTACATAAAGCACCGTGAAGGAGAAATATCTGGGTGAGGAGATTATTGGGTCTTTTTTCCTTTTTCCTTACTTTTCTTCCCTATACGTTTTCTTTGTCTTTGAGAAAGGCCTTTAGTGATGAAGACAAACAGTGGTTGAATGAAAAGCCAATGTTGGGCTTTGCTGATAGAGGGTTTTGGGGAAACGATTTGTTAGGGCAGAGACGCTAATAGATTAAGAGGGAGACCTCAGAGATCACCCAGTTCAATCCTTCATGTGACACACAAGGGTACTGAGCCCAGCAGGTGCGCAGTCAGAGGAAGCACAAAGCCTCGTTTCGGGAGATTTCAGGACTCACCTATGTCATGACACGGAAGAGGGACACTTATTTTTTATCAAACTGCTGGTCTAATGAATCCCCTCTTTGCGGCTCCCCGCCCCCCACCCCAGGAAAGAAATCCTTCAATTACTTCCAAATGACCTCTATTCTCTTTGATAGTAAAGTCACTTGCTAATAGAAAGTTTGTTGTTTGGGGTAGTTATTCTGTGCCCCCTCCACACCCCCCCCCCCCCCGCCAACGCCCAGCTATCTAGTTTAACATTTGGTGAATTTGTATTTTGCTGGATCTCCCTCTACTGCTGATCTTTCAGGGGTGTCCGTCCCTTTAGGTTTGGTCCCCTGCCCTCTTGATGCCAAAGTCCCTCTCACCCCCACTGGAGAGCATTGTGGGGCCCTGGGGGCAGTGTGGATGGTGCTGGCTTTCTTGTGCTCAGGGCACAGGTCTGTGGGCTCACACGTGCAGGGTGACAGCTGACTTCTCCTGCCTTACTTGGCTCCATCCACTGCTACCGGCTGTGGGCCTCAGCCTTTGTTAATGCAGGGGGGTTCCCATCTGTGAGAAGGGTGAGCCCCCTCAGGCCCAGGAACCCAGCGGTGAGTTTGGCCAGGTTTTCCCTCCAGGGAGAGGGGGCCAGCTGCCCTCTCTCCTCCTTGCCTGGACTACTCGCTCCCCAGCCTGCCTGCCCCCACAGAGCCCTTGGATGACACTGACTGGGTCTCATCTGTCTCTGCATCCCTGGCTTGAACCCAGAGTGGGCACTTAATAGATGTTTTGCAAGAAGTGATGCTAAATGGCCATTCAAATCTATGAAAACCAAAAAGTGAAAACCAAAAACCAAAGAGACACACCTCTCATTTCGACTAATTATGAAGTAAGTAGCTGCTGAGCCCGTCGTGCAGGGGGCTCGAGTATGGCGAAATCCAGTCCTTGCTCTCCAAAGACTTCCAGGGAACTCATACGACAAACAGAGTTGAGTATCTCAATCAGTATGTGCTCCCCAGTGGCCCAAGGATGGGGACTAGACCCTCATCTTCACCAGAGGCCACTAGGAGTCAACGGCTTCGGCATCATCTTAGATGTTGTAGTCGCCATTGATCAAGCACAGCTGACATTTGGCAACGTGTAGATGAAACGTCATGATCGTCTAGCCGTTCGTGGTCTTACCACTCATGCAGTCTCTGTGTGTCCCAAAGAAGATCTTCCTGCAGGAGAGAGAACAACTCGAAGCTTTCAAATAACATCGCTTGGCATCTCACTCTTTTCCAAGGTCCTTGATTGGTTATGAAGACACTGACTTGTCTCCTGCATTCTTCCTTCTCTACCCACAATCTTCAAGAAATTCGATGATGTTTATTTATGTCCTCCTGGAGATACTGCCCTTTATGAAAGATTCATTGTGTGACCCCAGCAGGTGAACTTGCAAAACGTGTTCCGAACCCCCAAATATGTCATATTATGCCTAAGAAAATAAGAAAATTACACAAAATGTGTTTGATAAAATGCACTCCCCTGCCTCTGAAAAATATTTCTGGCTGGAGAGCAAATTCTGCCCTTCTTTTGTCTGTTTTCAGGGAGGGGGACTACGGTGGGGGACGCTCTGTTTGCTCAGCATCCAATGCCAGCCGGCGCTCGTGACCATCCAAAACGCGGCTGTGAATAGCAAGTATATCACAAGGGTTCTCAAATATGAAAGTGGGGTTGGAACAAAGAGCAGGCACCAGACTTCCTCTGTTAAAGATTATCCAACGTGTCACCTGGGTGCCAACATTCCCATAAAGCCCAGCAGTTCTGTCTCACCTAGGGTAACTTAACGGCTTTGACACTCTGCCCGGGTCTAGTAGCATTCCACGAAACGACCTCATCACAGGGGAATGAACTTTATCTCTAAGACTGTAAGTGTGTTTGCTTTAAAGATGATTTACCATGCGCAACAATTACCGCATTTTCTAAATTAAACTTGATCCCGTGTTAAAATTATATATCTCTGACAATTTCATTGAGAGGAATTGGGTTGGCTTTTAAATGAGTCTGCAGGCTGGTTCCCAGTTTGGGGGAAGCAAAGAGAGGAAGGTTTCTCATCTGGGGAAGGCTGAAACCAGAACCAGTGCCCAGTCAGAAAGACAGGTTGGAAGAATCTTCCTCCTGACCTCTGTCCCATCTTCCTCTTTCTAGATCCTAATTCCTTGTCTCTTTTTCTTTTAGAAATTGAGGCTCTCAAGGGTCACGATTTATGATAGAGAAAATTAGTTTCTCTTTTTCCTTTGCCAAGGCCAGTAGGAGAAGCCGGTCATGGCAATGACTCCACCGAACTCTCAGCGAGCCCAGTCCCCTCTCTGGTCAGCCCGTGCTCTGGCTTATTCTATTCATTGAGCAGCAACTCCCAGCAGCTTCCAATCACACAGCCTAGTTTTGAGAGAGGAATGGCTTACACCCCTGGCTGAATTTTGTTCCCTTTGCTGCACTGGCTTCAAGGCTTTAACGATCCAATTAAAGGATGAGGGCTCATTCATGAAAACCCATTCGAGAACCAAGATGGCAGCATTCAAAGGGAGAGTGGGATGGTGCGTGGGTGCTGAAAGGGTCTGCAAGGCCTTGTGGCGGGTGTGGATCCTTGAGCTGGGCTTTCAGGAGTGAGCAGGGTTTGCACGGGCACAGAGCAGGTGTTCTAGATGAGGGAGATGTCATGCCATCAGTAGAAGGCAGGTACGTACTTATTTTATTGATGGAGATGTGTGGAGCCATTTTGTAGAAACTGTAGCAGAGCGAGGTGGCTTTAAATACAGAGCTCCAGCACCGTGTTTCTGGAACTGGGCAGTGGGCTTTGGGGAGAAGCTGGATTAGGGGGCTGTGGAAATGCTTTTCCAGGTCTGAAAGGTCTGAAAAACCCAGGTCCTTTCCAGATACACAGATGGCTGTGGGCACTGCTGACCTGGGTCGCTTACTGTTGACCGAGACCGCTTATCACAGGGTACAGCAAGGACTGCAAGGTCAGACGTAGCTAAGAAGAAATTCTGACTCTACTCTTGCCAGCTTGAGCTATTTGGGGTATGGGTCTTTAACTCTTTACAAAACGGGAGGAACGATGTCCTCTTTCAAGAATTAATCTGCAGGAAAATCTGAGGTAATGTATGAAATACCAGGGGCTCCGTAAATGCTAATGTCCTTTTTTCCCTTCTTATTTCGCTCTTCTGGAGGATTTCTCTCCTCCTCTCTTTTATTTTGCCTGGCTGGAACTTCCTTTCTCACCCCCCACCCACCCACCCCAAATTGTCCCTGGGCTCCATTTGAAGGACCCAAGTGTGTGTACTGGAAAGATTAAGCTGTCCTTATAAAGGAGAAATGTATTCAAAATGGGGCACATCAAAAGTGAATGCAGGTGACAAATGTTTATATTTGGAAAGTGCTTCTGCTTTGATCCTGGTTTCTATTTTTTTGAGAGCTTGACAAATGTGCCCTCTGGGCCTTGGCTTCAAACGTCTTCAGTCAGCAGAGCACTTTAGAGGAGGTGAAACTCATTTGATCCTCCTCTTGCTGTTCCTCCCGGCCCAGGAGATCCGCAGTCGCGGAATAGGTGTCCCCTGGTCTCCCCAGCGCACCGAGGGGGCCGCTCCTTCCCTCAAGTCCGGCTCTTAGGAGGCACTGGAGGCTGCCCCTGGCTCCGGCCTTGGGAGGCTCTGGAGTGGACTTGGTTGTCAGGAACGGCTCCCTGACCCCTCTGCCTACCTTCCTGCTCCATGAGGTCACACCAAATCTTTGCCGACCAGCCTCTGACCCCCTGCTTGGGAACAGGCCGAAGGTGACTCCCCGGGGGAAATTCATCAGGGGTGGCTGTGCCGTGGCCCAAGTCAGGTGAAAAGTCTCCATCCAGACAGCCCCAGAACTGATTATTTCCGGGGTTTGGAAGAAAAATCTCGACGGGCCTTAAAAACCATGTTTAGCCACCACCACTTGCCCAATTCTTGCAAGCAGGTTATAAAATGTCTCTTTGGGGGCGCCTGGGTGGCAAGGTTGGTCAGGCACCTGATTCTTGATTTTGGCGCAGCTCACGAACTCGGGGTGGTGAGATCAAGCCCCGGGAGGCGTCTGCTTGTCCCTCTCCCTCTGCACCTCCCCTGGCTTTTCCCCCTGCTC
This sequence comes from Martes martes, assembly GCF_963455335.1. Taxonomy (NCBI): domain Eukaryota; kingdom Metazoa; phylum Chordata; class Mammalia; order Carnivora; family Mustelidae; genus Martes; species Martes martes. Next base: position 48,562,676 of record NC_137901.1, on the reverse strand, counting down.
CTGCATGCATGCTCTCCCTCTAAAAAAAATAAATAAACAAAATCTAAAAAAAAACCATAAGAATAAAAATAAACCATCTCTGTGGGCTCGGTAGGTGGCCTCCGTGGTGTGTGCAGCTTTTGCCAGTTTTCTGCGCTCCAAGCATGAGCTCCCTTGTCCATAAAGCCGTTTCTTTCAGTTTAATTTCTTCCCATCCTTGGATCTTTGAACTGAAAGCAGACAGAAGGACACTGAGGTGGGTATCCGCTTTTCCTGACGGGGCAAGTGTGCAACCCGCAAAAACAGGACAACCCTGAGTATTTCCAACAGAGGGACTTCGATGCCAGGAGCTGGTTATGTAGGTCGAGGAATGGCTGAGAAGTCAAACAAGGAATAGCAAGGTGGCCAAAGAGGTTAGCTACAGCCACGAGCCACTACCACCTCCGCTGCAGGGACACAAGAAGGAGGCGGCATTATGTGCAAGTGGGACCTGGGGTCATCTGGCAGAAGCAGGTCCGTCGTGCAGGAGCTGGAGCTGGAGGAGATGCATGCTTTCCTTGTAGAAAGGAAGAGAGAGAGAGAAATTCTCTTCCTCCTCCTCGCCTCCCATGGGAAGTTCTCACTGCCCGTTGCTGAACCCAGCCAGAAGCCAGGTGACACAGATCCTGGGACACAGCTTGCAGGGGTCAGTCCCTCTCTCCCCACCCTTAAGATTTGGAGCAAAGCAGGGGAGAATGAGAAGGTTCTCTGGCTCTCCGGGTCTAGAAGCTTTGGGACTTTCTTCTCTAAAAACCAGAAAGCCACAGGAGGGGAGAAGGTCAGGGTACTGGAAAGACAATGGTATGATGTTCTGTCACACCTGCGCTAAGTGCAGACAGAGCCACACTCCCATGGGGGAGGCTCACCAGGCACCTGTGTTCTCACAGAAACACTCATCCCGGCAAAACTTCTGGAGCTCCCTCCCCAGTGACTGTGATCCATGCCTCTGTTCTCAGAAGGGTTGGTTTAGGCAGGTGGCATTTCCAAGAAGGCACTGGCTGGGATTAGCAGGTTATGAATTCCCCCAGGAGGTCACTGAGAAATGTGACATGCCTTGATAACTAGGAGGCACAACTGTTTGGCTTCTTATGGTAAATGCTGGGTTATGGTGACTTTTGGGATGTGAGGACTCTGTCGATTCTGGGAACCTGTGGTCCCTCTTCAGCATCTTTTATTGGATGGCTCTCTTACAGCGGTACAGACGCTGCCTGCTTTCTTATCTAGATGTGTCCTGTGTGTGATGTGTGAGGATATATTTATTGAGAGGTTATGGTGGAGGGCATAGGTTGCCAAGCAAGTCTCTGGAATTGCAAGACTGTAGAGTTTATAATTCTGGGTCACCTTAGGAAGGATGTTCTGCTGCCCTGGGCCTCATCTTTCTTTCTTTGGCAAATGGAAGTTATAGGCACTTGTTAAGAACTCTACCACCTTCGGGGTGCCTGGGTTAAGCCTCTGCCTTCGGCTCAGGTCAGGAGCCCGTGGTCCTGGGATCGAGCCCCGCATCGGGCTCTCTGCTCTGCGGGAAGCCTGCTTCCCCCATTCTCTCTGCCTGCTGCTCTGCCTACTTGTGACCCCTCTCTCTGTGTCAAATAAATAAAATCTTAAAAACAAAACAAAAAAACCTCTACCGCCCCCAAACATGGCCCTTAAACACACACTTTTTGATGGTGTTTAATAATGTATTTTTTCCTTTTTTGTAAATACGTGTTCACCATAGAAGGTTTGGAAAAAAATATTTAGAGAAGAAATTAAAGATGACCTACTCTTACATAGCCCAAAAGTAACCAGTGCTAATCATTTTGTGAATTTACATTTAGCTTTTTTTTTTACTCTAATGGAGTATCTATTTTAAATTAGGACCATACTATATATACTGTTATATACCTTTTTTTTTTAAAGTATACTTGAGAGAGAGGGGGAGAAAGCACACTTGTGTATGCATGCACACAACTTGGGAAAAGGGGTAGAGGGAGAGAATCTTCAAGCAGACTCCCCACTGAACGTGGAGCCTGACGCAGGGCTCAATCCCACCACCCATGAGATTATGACCTGAGCCCAGAACCAAGAGTTGGATGCTTAACTGACTGAACCACCCAGGTGCCCCTGTTATATATTTTTCATCTAATATTCAGTAAAAGGTTTAAAAGTATCTTATTTTGTATTAAAAATGTGTTTTTAAAATCAGTGAATAATAGCCTAGTTGCATGGATTTAGGTTAGTTGTTTCTTATTATTGGATGTTTATACTGTTCCAGTTTTTTTCTTTTATAATTATACTGCGATCAGCATTTGCCCCATAAATTTTGAAGTTGGTTCATCTAAAAATGTAAATACAATTGGGGTGTCTGGCTGGCTCAGTAAAAGGGCTTATAACACTTGATCTCAGGGTCTGTGAGTTCAAGCCTCATTTTGGGTGTAAGGATTATTTAAAAATAAATAAACTTTAAAAAGTTTAAAAATACATATAAATAAAATTAAGAGGTGTTACACTATGAAGAAGAAAATACTTGCAAAAAAAAAGTTACAAAGGATCAGTGTTCTTACTATATAAAGAGCTCTTTTCAATCATTCTGAAAATCACTATTGCCTTAATGGAAAAAATAGGAGAATGACATAGAAGAATTATCCAGTACCAGTAAATACATGAAAAATGTTCAACGCTGCTGGTAATCAAGACACACAAATTAGGGGTGCCCGGCTGGCTCAGTCATACAGCATGCTACTCTTGATCTTGAGTTGTGATTTTGAGCCTCACACTGGGTAGACAGATTACTCAAAAATAAAATCTTTAAAAAAAAAAAAAGGAAACAAATTTAGACAACAAGGTGACCTTGTTTTTCCTGTAAAGTTGGCAAAGATTATAAACAAAACAAAACACAGAAATGCTGGTGGTAGTAATCGTATAGTTGAGAGAGATGTCAGGATCACAAAATTCTTTGTGGAAAAGCCGATTGATATATTATTTTTGTTTTAGAAATATTTTGCTTGGGTGCCTGGGTGGCTCAGTGGGTTAAGCCTCTGCTTTCGGCTCAGGTCATGATCTCAAGATCATGGCCCACATCAGGATCAAGGCCCACATCAGGCTCTCTGCTCGGCCAGGAGTCTGCTTCCCCCTCCCCTTCTCTCTCTGCTACTTGTGACCTCTCTCTCTCTATCAAATATATAAATAAAATCTTTTAAAAAAATTAAAAAAAAAGAAAGATTTTGCTTATTCGTTTATTAGTCAGTAACTATCAAGTCCCTACTATCCTTAAATATGTTTTTAGGAGGCACCTGGTTAGCTGAGTTGGTTGAGTGCCCGACTCTTGGTTTCCGCTCAGGTCATCATTCAGAGTTGTGGGATCGAGCCCCACACTGGGCTCTGCTCTCAGCGAGAGTCTCCTGGAGATTTTCTCCCCCTGCCTCCATCACTTTGCACGCACATACATGTACTCTCTCTCTCTCTCTCTATTTATTTTTAATAAATAAATTTTAAAACAAATAAATAAGTTTTTAGGTGCTGGGAGTCCTAGTCCTATAAAAATACGTGGGATATAGCCCCCATCCTTATGGAGTCTATGATCAAGTAAGAGAAGTCACAGGTGTCCACATAAAGACAGTGCAAGGTTAAGTGGACTGATAAGAAGAGCATTGGGTTTGGAATCAGAAGACTTGGGTTCTAATCTTGGTTTTGGCTTTTTACGAGCTGTGTAACTTTGCAAAAGTCACTTTATCATCTCAGGCTTTGATTTATTCGCCTGCAAATGGGTTGTAGGAGACGAAATGAAACCAGAGATCTCAAAATACTGGGTAGGTTGCTCATGCTTTTCACATCTGAAGCTGGTAGCTCTGTGATTTCAAAGCAAGAAGTCATGACTTCCTTTTGGGGAGATTAGGAAAGCTGGGGGGAAGGGCAAATCACGTGTTGCGGGGGAAGATTTTGGCACTGAGACTGTAGAGAAAGGATAGGCCACGGGGCAGGAATTGAAGAAGGAAGGTTGGGGAGGCAGGAGAGAATAAGGAGAGCTTAGTACCCTGTGAGTATAAGGTATCTGGCTGAGGTGTAAGAGACCTCTGCCGATTGAGATAAGCTTGGGGAAGCTGGATTGGGAACTAACCATGAGGGAGCCTGGATGCAAGGCCAAGGAGCCTAGACTTTATTCTGCAGATAATCAGAACGACAGAGATGTTTCAGTAGAGAGGTACTAAGAGTTGAGTTTGATGCCTGGCGTAGGAAGAAAATGGTTGGCGACCTCAGCACGCAAATCCAATACCATTCTCCAGGAAAAGGCATAAGAGCTCCTCGGAGAAGAGGCCAATGCTTCAGGCTGGGGCAGGGAAATGCAGGATAAGCCAGAAGCACCTTGTAGTGCTGGAAAGTAGGAAAGTGCTAAACCAAACCCAACCCAACCCAAACAAAAGGATGGGGGCATGTCAGAGGGACACGGGAGACCACCTGAAAGAGGACTTAATAACCAAAGTCTTGATGGTCAAACAAAATAAATCACATAGTGCAGGATTATAACCCAAAGTATAAAATAAATATCCATGTGTCCATACTGATACAAATAAATGAGGGGAGAAGAAGCAAATCTTTCTTGTCAAGAATTCCAAATAATTTCCATAGATACTCTTCCTGCCAGCTCCTGCTGAGCTCCCCTCCCATCCCTCTTCACCTTGAGTGTGGGTTGTGGTTAGTGACTTGCTCCCAGCTTGTAGAGTATGGACAGAATGGGGACGGGGAGTAACTTTAGTGGGGAGGAATGTGACAAATACTCTCTTGGCTTGGAGCTCAAGGTCAACATCTTCAGCAAAAAGTTGTGTTGCCAGCATGTACCTTGATGTGACATGATGAGACAGGCTCTGTGGTCCCTCTGATTCACAACCCTAGTGTGTAACCATAAGAAAATTATCAGATAGACCCAAATTGAGAGTCACTCAACAAGCTGCCTGACCAGTGCTCCTCAAAACTATCAAGGTCTTTTTTTTTTTTTTTAAGATTTTATTTATTTATTTGACAGACAGAGATCACAAGTTGGCAGAGAGAGTGAGAGGGAAGCAGGCTCCCTGCCAAGCAGAGAGCCCGATGCGGGACTCGATCCCAGGACCCCGAGATCATGACCTGAGCCGAAGGCAGCAGCTTAACCCACTGAGCCACCCAGGCGCCCCAAGAAAATTATCAGATAGACCCAAATTGAAAGTCACTCAACAAGCTGCCTGACCAGTGCTCCTCAAAACTATCAAGGTCTTTGACAAACAAGAAAAGTCTGATAACCTGTCACAGACCTGAGAGACAGTAACTAAATGCAATGTGTTATCCTGGATGGGATCCTGGAACAGAGACAAGTTATTAGTGGAAAAGCTAATGAAATAAAAATAAAGCATGACATTTAAAAAAAAAAAGATTTTATTTATTTATTTATTTGCTGACTTACTTACTTATTTAGAGTAAGAGTGTGTGTGTGCGTGGAATAGGGAGGGGCAAAGGGAGAGGGAGAGAGACCATCTCAAGCAGACTCCCTGCTAAGCACAGAGTCCCATGCAGGGCTTGACCCCATGAACCTGAGATCATGACCTAAGCTGTCATCAAGAGTTGGATGCTTGACCAACTGAGCCACTCAGCCGCCCCTAGAGCATGAAATTTAGTTGATTGCCCTCTATCAGTGTTGGTTTCTTAGTTGGGACAAACTGCCACGGTGACATGGGACCTTAGCAATGAGAGTGACTGGGCGAGGACTGTACGGGAACTCTCTGTATTACTCTTTTTAAAATAAATCTAAGACTATTTTAAAGTGGAAAGTTTATTTAAAAATTGCTTTAAAAGATGAGTGAATGCTGTAAAATTCACTGTAGAAGGTAATAAACAATTTTATGGTGACTTTGACCAAAAGGTACGTCCTGGGGGCAGGCATAAGGAACAAGCTGATTGGATAGAATTTCTACACTGGACCACCTCATAATTTGACTCTCATCTCCCTTTATGTGGTATTGAAGGCTGTGTTTTTTCCCCCATAGTTTAGGAATTTAACCTGGAAAAACACACACAGACACACAATGTCTTACTAAATCCCTCCAAAAAATTCAGGTTATTTTTCCTTCAGATCCCTTCAAGATTCCTTTGATAAGCTTTAAAGATAAAACTTGCCAAGTTTTCCTGGACCCTTTTCTTATAATCATCTTTTCTTTCTTTTTTTTTTTTTTTTGAACATCAAGGATAAATATGACAGAAAGATTCTACAGTCTCAGGCCAAATCCATAGTACATTTTACATGAGCTTCCATCAGATTCTCCTCAGAGTCTATCATCTTTCCACTGAATGTTTATTTCTCACTAAATTTAGGGTAGGCTTTAAACAAATTTAAAGTAAAATAATTTCCCCTTTAATCCTGTTACCCTCCCACTACAACTTCTACATTTCTTTATGCTTCCTGCCAACAAGCCTCTGAGTCAAACCCAAGAAGTGTCACAGGCATCAAAGAATGTGTACTCCGTGCTCACCACCTTTCTTTCAAGAAGAAGAGACTCATTTCCACCAAATTTGCATTTATAGGTATTTCCTATTTACAAGCTGGTCGATGATAAAAGATAACTACTGGGTCTTATTTCTTTTCAAAGACATTATTTGATAAACTCACTTGGATTCCACCTTTCCATTTACTCCCCGTTAATGCCCTGTGCCTGAGAGATAAGACCAGCTACATAATTTACAGAACCCAGTGCAAAAGGAAAATGCAGAGTCCCCTGTTCTAAAATTATTAAGAATTTCAAGAGAATGACAGCAGAGCACTGAGCCAAGTATGAGGTCCTTCTAAGCACCGGGCAGCACAGGTAACATGTCCTTGAAGCTGGCCCTGCTAAGGGGCCTTAAGTTAGAGGGCTTCTCATTGTGCCGCTTGGACTTTGCTCCAAAAGAAAAGGGGAGGAGGCATTTTAGATGCCACCATCTATCATTCATTCAGAGGTAGTAGGAGCTGGAGAACGACGGCATGTGGCCGTACAGAACCAGGAGCTCTTTGTCCAGCAGCTCAGCCCAGTCCTGTGGTTAGAGAGGCTGGGGGTGTTCAAGGAAGGGACACAGGATGTTAAGTCTCGGTAGACAGGTGACAGCACCTTCCTTAAAATATCCGTGAGGGGAAGGAGAAGGAGACACATGGAAGCTTGCTGGGACCGTTGGTCTCTTGGCCTCTGGGGCCTTGGACCTCAGTTAAGTTCAATAGTTTTTGAGCATCTATTGAATACTAGGGACAGAGCTAGAAGCTAGAGGTAAATGTGAATGAATGAATGAATGAAAGAAATACTTATCCTTGAAGAGAGAGTCTAGTAGGGGGAGGCTGATATATAGAGAAATAATATCAGAATAAATATGTTAGATATTTTAAAAGCTTCTTAATCCTGTTTTGGTCTTGGGGACCTGGAACCCTCTGATCTGATAAAACAAAAGTGACCCCAGCTCTCCACATGTCTAAGTTCCATCCTGGATATGGCAGATAAGAGAGGCTGCATATTCGAGCTGGGAAAATGCTCTCTCACTGAGGCATACAGCAGGGTTCCCCAGTGAAAAACAGTGTTGATGCTTTATTTAAGTTCTGTCTAAATATGTCTTAAAGGTTTTAGGTATATACATGAATGATAACCTAACATATGCCAGAGTTTTAGGGGGCACCTGGATTGCTTATTCGGTTAAGTGTCTGTCTTTGGCTCAGGTCATGATCTCAGGGTCCTGGGATCCCAGGGTTCAGGGAGACCGAGTCAGACTCCCTGCTTGGCAAGGAGTTGGCTTCTCCCTCTCCCTCTCTCTCTGCCCCTCCCCCCCCCCCCCGTGTTTCTTTCTCTCTCTCTCAATACATTAAAAAAGATCTCAGGGATGCCTGCCTCAGTCGGTGAGCGTCTGCCTTCAGCTCAGGTCATGATCTTGGGGTCCTGGGATTGAGTCCCACATAGGACTCTCTGCTCAGCAAGGAGCCTGCTTTCCTCTCTCTCTCTCTGCCTGCTGGTCTGCCTACTTGTGATCTCTCTCTCTTGGTCCAATAAATAAGTAAAATCTTACCAAAAAAATCTTAAAAAAATATGCCAGATACCCCTGAAACAAATAATGCATTATATGTTAATTAAAAAAAATTCATGAGGGTGATGAGCACTGGGTTTTGCATGGAAGTGTTGAATCACTATATTGTACGCCTGAAACTAATATCACAACAGCATGTTAACTAACTGGAATTTAAATAAAAACTTGAAAAAAAGACCCAAAAGCGACAACAACAAAAAAACCTCAAAACAAAACCAAACCAAATAAAACAAAATATGCTAAGAGTTTTTAGTGGTTTAGATTTATTTTTAAATTGACCAGTTGAGATGATTAAAGAATTTGCTGCTTTCTTTACTCATTTTTATTGTATTTATTTATTTATTTAAAGTAGGTCCCACACCAGGCATGGAGCCTAACATGGGGCTTGAACTCGCGACCCTGAAATCAAGACCTGAGCTGAGATCAAAAAGTCAGATGCTCAACCGACTGCACCACCCAGATGCTCCTTCACTACTTTTTTAAAAACAGCAAACTGAAGAATCCCATTGTAATGCAAAAAAATGCATTTCCCATGAGCATCTGTCACAACTGGAAATGATCGTTTACAGTGCTTTCTCAAAAGCAAATTCTTCTCTGAAGTGAGTTGCTTGCCACTTCATACCATGTGATTGGTTTTGGCTATCAGGAGGAGCTGGTGGGTGATTCCACACCGACTGTTAAAAATTCAGTCGGCTTACCAGGGCACCAGGACATGCAACAGATCAAAGCAGTCGTCTCCCAGGCTGTGAAGTTTTCCCAATCCAAAATTGCTAACGATCTTTTTTTATTCGAGAATCATCCCATCACGGTGAGCACACCCCTGGGGACAACAGTCTGAAGGTTTAGAATCGGGACCATTGCTCACACGCAGAATGTCTCCTGCCTTCAAAGCTGGGGTCACAGGAGACATTCACCTCTCTTCTCCCCTGTGGCTGTCCCCACGCCCTTCTCTGACCTGACTGAAGCCCACTGGATGACACAGCAAGGCGTCTCAGACGTCATCTCCTCTGAGATGACGCCACACCCATCTCCTCATCCCTGGGCCTGGGTCAGTGCCTGAAACACACATTGTGTCACATGGGGAGCTGACTGAATGAGTAAATGAACGATTCCCATTTTTTTTCTTGCCAACAGCTTTGCAGGTACTCTCCTATGAAACTTGCAAAGGCTCTGAGTTGTTAGGAGGCAGAAAGAAAGTCCATTTTGCATGAATAACCAGAGACCCAGTAAGCTAAGTTAATTACTCATAGTGACGCAGCAAACTGGCTGAAGCCAGGGCATCGACCTGGCCTCCTGCTGCTTCCCCATCGCTGGGCCTGCAGCCTGGAGCCCTCACCACGCCTTGAATAACCAAACAGCGAGAGCAACAAATGTTGGCTATAAACCATCCTGATCCACTGGTTAACTTGGTGACTTGTTGGCAAAGAGCAGCATCAAAAGTACTTGATAATTTACTGTCAGTCTTTCCTGAGAGAACACATTTTTGGAAACAAGATGTTAAGAGAGAGAGAGAGGGAGAGAGAGAGAGCGAGAGAGGGAAACAAGATGTTAAAACCCTCAACGAGAAACAAAAGAGGTATGTCTCCTGAAACCTAATCTGTGTGTAAGCATTCAAGCTTCTCTTTACTACCTGTCCCCTCTCCGCATTTCTCTTTTTATCGACAACGCATAAAAACTAGGAACAGCGTGTCTAGGATTGTAAGTCAATTTTCTACGATTTAAGAAGTATTTTAAAAACAAAAAACTCTGGAAGATAGTTTGAGGAAATAAAAGTCTTAACCTCATGACAAAAGAGGTCAGTGGTAGTTCTAGGTGTCTGCAAAAGGGGAACTAATACATCCTTGTTATAAGGAAAAGCAAAAGGAGAAGCAAGTTGTGACCGTTCCCTGCAGGGCAGCAGAAAGGGCAAAGCTTGTGAAAAAGAAGAGTTAGCAGAATAAAGCACAGTCATCCTGGAAAAATATACTGGGAGAAAAAGAAGAGAAAAGAATGAAAAATCTGATGTTTTGGTTGTTTTTCTGAAATATCTTTTTTTTTTTTTAACTAATACTGCTTTTCATCTCTCCTACACACAGAGAGACACACACACATAAGCGTGCATATACACAGATATGTAGATAGAAAAATTTTGGTTTTTGTTTGGTGGTAGAAAAGTAAGTGGCAATAGAAAAATACATCCATATGAACAACCCAGAATTTTGGAACAGAGTGAAGGGGCATCCCCCTCTCTGGTAGATAATGAATAACCAGTTGCCTAGAATGGTTGAACTGTTCATTTGCTCAGCAGCAGAGCGGACCATTCTAGACCAGTCCAGGAGTGTGGGCAGACAGTGTGATTCTAAGTGGCAACCAGCAGTCATATGGCTTGTAGGGACTTCATCGTTGCATATGTTTTTATTATCAGGTAGCACTACAGTTCTCATTCTGCAATGGGATTTGGCTCTCAGATCCAACAACTGCACTTTAAGATTTCTTTCTTTCTCCTTCTTTCTTTCTTTCTTTCTTTCTTTCTTTCTTTCTTTCTTTCTTCTTCTTCTTCTTCTTCTTCTTCTTCTTCTTCTTCTTTTTTTTTTTTTTAATATTTAACATCTCTTCATGGGCAGGGCTGCAAAAGGAACTTTCAATTGGGGGTCAAAATATGGAAAAGCCTATACCCTGGCTTGGAAGGTAAACCTTTCACTTCTGCCCTTCTGTCTGCCTTTTTTCTTCTCATTTCACAGATGTGCTGCTTGAGAAGAACCCAGCTTCTTGGTCAGAGGGTTACTGCCCAACCCTCTGGGCAAAACAGACAGTGGTTTCCCCGCAGGCTTGCCTGTGGTGGTCTAAGGAGAGGACGCCTGAAGAAAAGCCATTGGGGAAATGTTAAATGTAAAAAGTAGTATTAGAGAAGAAAATTGGAGCAGTTTAGTGAAACACTGACTCAGAGCGAGGGCACTAATGCCTCCTACCCGCCCCTCCACCCCACCCCCTTCATTTTGGAATTGTGTCCTGGGTGGATGTGGACACTTTCTCAGTGGGGTTTGCTTGGAGGAAATTAGCACCGCCCTACCCTCCTACCCCTCATCCATCCCTGGTTTGCTAGAGGGGAAAGACTTCGGGCAACACCGTTCTCACAAATGAAGCTCAGCTCCACACCTGTGTTTTTTTGTAATCGAGACATAATTGACATATAGCATTGGATTAATTTGGGGTGTACAACATAAGGATTTGATACAGGTTAACAGTGTACAATGTTCACCACCATGTGTTTCGTTAATATTCACCATGCACAGTTAACAATATTTTTCCTTCTGATGAGATCTTTTAAGACCTACTCTTAGAAACTTTCAAATACACAATGTCAGATCATCAACTATATGACCGTGCTGTATGTGCTATTTATTACATCCCCAGGATATCTTCATCTTATAACCAAAGTCCGAACCCACATTTTACAGCTCAGGTTTATTTCCATTCTAATCCAACACTCCTTCCTGGACTCCTGAAGACTGTTGGTGCTGCTATGAGCATTTGTGGGTGGGAATGGGAACGGGAACAGGACATCGCCATGGGGGAAAGTGGATGCCTCTTTAGGCTTGAGTTGTTCTTGGCTCAGGGGTCTTTGTATAATGAGGTGACCGTCAGTCTGCTTTCTGAGCTGCTCACACAGGCTGGAAAAGGCGTTGAAGGACAATATTCCTTTCCATTCAGAACTCTGAGAGCTTTGGTCGGCAGGACCTTATACACCCTTTCTTTGACTCACCAGAGCTTTGGAGAAGTCCCTCTAGACCAAAATTCCTGCATTGTGGTGGGCAGATACACAGACAGATGCCACTGATTTTATCCTGGGCTGCTTCTGATGCATGTAATCTGATGTTCCAGAATTAAAATTTAAAAATGAGAGTTAATCATATTCTTCCAACCAAATGGGGGAAAACAGGCTGCTTTTCTTGAGTTAGCTCTTATTTTCTTGTATCTTTTTTTGGTCTGGAAATATGAAGTATCTTTTGTGGAATTCAGTTCTGATGAGAGGTGCTCTCCAATGGAAAAAGTGGAAATAATGCTAGGAGTTCCCCCACTTCTCTGGGGACTAAGTCTTTCTGAGTTCCCTGGACTTCAAAAAAACCATAACCACAAGAAGAAAACAACTATGGACCTCTTGTTTCTTGACTCTTAAACCTGCTGTGTTCTTGGGGTAATTCATTTTGGGTTTCTTTTCTCTCTCTCTCTCTCTATTAAGATTTTATTTATGTATTTGAGAGAGAGCAGAGAGAGCAGGAGCAGGGGGAAGGGCAGAGGGAGAAGCAGGCTCCCAGCTGAGCAGGGAGCCTGATGTGGGGCTCGATGCCCAGACCCTGAGACCATGACCTGAGCTGAAGGCAGATACTTAACCAACTGAGCCACCCAGGTGCCCCTCATGTTGGGTTTCATAGTCTGATTGGAAACCTGGCTTTTCTTTTTTTTAATCTTTCTTTATTTTCTTCTTCTTCTTCTTCTTCTTCTTCTTCTTCTTCTTCTTCTTCTTCTTCTTCTTCTTTTGTGAGGGGGGGGTATGAGGGGCAGAGGGAGGAGGAAGAGAGAGAGAATCTTAAGGAGGCTCCACACACATCACAGAGCCCAACATGGGGCTCCAACTCATGACCCTGAGATCATGACCTGAGCCAAAATCGAGAGTTGGATGCTTAACCGGCTGAGCCACCCAGGAGACCCAGACCTGGTTTTTCTATAGGTTTCTTGAAACATGTGGGCCAAAGCACTGTTATGACCAGTTGAGTTAGAGAAGCTCTTGCTAAACAAAACAAAACAAAACAAAACAAAACAAAACAAAACCCTAGAGATCTTAATCCTCTTTTCCTTGCTGCAGAATGGGGAGGTTGCCGAGGGTGGGGAAGAAGCAAAACGGTAGGGAACGAACAGCGTTTCCATGAGTAAGTTTAATTTGGCCTTTAGGAATTTATTAACTTGTTGTTGGGTTGAAGTTCTAACCTGAGATCTAAGGGTCCCATTCAACAATATGCAGGATTCGGGGGCGGGTGGGTGGGATGTACATTAGTCATGGATTCAGTTATCAAGAAAGCTCAGGGTCGGGGCAAAGTGTGGCTCTGTATGCAAGTGTCTCCTGATATCCATCGGCTTGATATTCGGACTTCACATTGTTCTCCTTGTGAGATTACACCTTCCAACCCACCCCCTGATCCCCTTTTGAGTTTCTCTGTTCTCAAATTCCTCTGAAAATAAGGCTACCAGAGGGGCAGGCAGGCAGCCATGGTGTCCGGACAACCTGCCTCCGTGTTCTCTCAGCCGGAAGGTGTAGGGATCACAGCAGTGGCTGCCTGGCCAGCCCTGCCCCGTGCAGCCGAGCTCACTTTGATGGCTGAGGGCACAGTGGGCCGGGGTATGGAAAGAACAATAAGGAAGAGGGAGTGCAGAGGTAGGTCAATGAGCTCATGCAAGCTCTGGCCAGCAGGACTCTTCGCCAACTAGCCAACTCTTCTTTTTCTTTCACTCCAAGGGACAAAAAGGTCGGGATTTCATGGAAGAATTCTCCCCCCGGACTCCCCTCATGGCATCTTCACAGGCTCAGCAAAGATCCCCAGTTTTGGAAAGCTGCGATTTTTGTGGGAATTGCAGAGGTTGCTCTGCTGTGCACGAGTCTGGTGCCCATGCCGTGTGGAGGTGAGGGGTGAGGACAACAGGACCAGCGCAAGCCCTGCAGAGCCCTAGGCGGCCGCGCCTGCCCGCTCAATGAAGGAGGCAGTTACTGGGCAGAAGCAAGGGACTGTCCTTTCTGGAGCCCCATGAGAAGCCTGGGCAAGAGGAAATGTGCCAAGTTGAAAGGGATTTCATCCTCAAGCAGAAAACATTTAGCAGATGTCTGAACCCCCGTTTGGAGGAGGGGGAGATATTATGCCAATTAAATCAAGACAATAGCATCTTGTTCCCCCGGCAGTGAACCCTGATAAAATTGCCTGTCCAGGGGAAGGAAAGTATTTCATTATTGCACCTTTGAAAAAGGATAATCCTTTCTGAATTTCCTCTCCGGGGGATGGTGTCCTTTGTTCTTGTACCTCTGACTCACATCTACTCCCTACGTTTAGTTTCAGGAAAAAAAACTTGGTAGTTAAAAAAAAAAAAAAGTGTGTATGTGATTAAATGACCAGGCTGTTAGGCAAACGAGGACCCATCTCAGGATTCAATAAATCAGGGATGAGAGGCGGTAATCTCACAGCGTCCTCAGGAAAAGACCTTTTAGAACCCAGGGACCACGGGTTACCACCCCGATGACCTCACTCCAGGACAGAAACCCAGAAGGCATAAGAGGGGAAGGAGCTGCTCTCACAGAATCACAACACTTTAGAGTGGGAAGGGATCGTAAAACCCATCAAGCCCAGCGTCTCCATTTTACAGCTGCAGGACACTGAGGCTGGGGCTGATGGAGAGACAGTCCCGGGTCTGCTGAACGAGCCCGATGGACTTTGCAGCACTTGGGAAGGCTTATCTCCTAAATGCTATAGGTTCCAAGAGCATCAGGGAACAAAAGGGAAAATCAGAAGCTCTGCCTAGTGTAGTTCTCCAAGTCATTGCATTCTTAGCATGATCGGGAAGTTGCAAGTGTCCTTTTATCAGTCGTTAACATTGTTTTAATTATAAAGTGTCTCTCACCAAGGGACAAGAGCCTTCCCAGGCAAGAGTGAGGAATGTCTATTTCTCAGAGTGTCTTGCTTCTTCCGGGTGACCCTTTATTTCTGGTGAAAAGCAAAGACCCGGCTTTTTCGCAGAAGGGCAGGTGACTGGCTTTTTCAGACTCTGGTCATCCCCTTAGTATGGTCCTAACTCCCAGGGAGCGGTGGCAATCAGGTTTCAGACCAAAAAGTTGGTCCTCATCCCACCCCGGGGGTTGGGGAGACCCTTTCTGGGAACAGTCTGGGTATCTTTAGGGAGACTCACTAATTGATCTATGTTGGGACCAGTGGCTTTCCTGAGGGCCCTGATCCCGGCAACTGTGCCTGTCTTCATTGTGTGCAAATGACCTGAAATGTTGATTTTGGGGTGAGCAGTAGGCTGGAGAGATTCGATGACACCAGCAGGGGTGGAATGTATGTGTGTGTGTGGGTGGGTGGGTATGTTGAGGGTCAGGGGGCTGCTGGCCTGATCCTAGACTTAATCTTTGGGGAAGGACATTTACTGGAAACAGTCCTGGAATGGGGGTGGAGCCCGGGAAATAACTCTCTAACAGCAGATGTTCTTTGATGGTGAGACACAAAAATCTGCCAGTACCAACAGCTCACCCCACTGTTGTCACACAGCGCCTGTTTCTTAGGATTTGGAGACTATTTTGAACCCTCCTCTGGTACTTTTTAGCCTTTCCCATCAAAAATCCTACAAATTCTCTTCCTTAAAAAAAAAAAAAAGAGTAAAATGTCTGAGCTCCTAGGTTTGTTTTGTTTTTTAAATATCTTATTTATTTATTTTTTTGTCAGAGAGAGAAGGAGAGCACAAGCAGGCAGAGCGGCAAGCAGATGCAGAGGGAGAAGCAGGCTCCCCACTGAGCAGGGAGCCCGATGCGGGGGCTCCATCCCAGGAGCCTGGGATCATGACCTGAGCCAAAGGCAGACACCCAACCAACTGAGCCACCCAGGCATCCCCCTAGTGTTACTTTTATTTGGACTTAATACTAATTTTGATACTTTTGATAGTAAGAATATGGTAAAAGATAAAAGCTGGAGAAATCTTCTCTGCTTAACAACTCCCTGATCCCCTGTTCAGCTCAGAAATAGGGCAGAAGATTCCCAGGATGTGGACATGCATATGTGTGAATGTGCCGCCTGCCGGACAGAATCCCAGTGCTGGGAAGGAACCCATGCACGACCTTCCACTGTCCTAGCCCTGACCTTTACATTCATTAGACTTCTCCAGTATGGAAGACAGCCGTCCTGGGAAGGAAAGGGAGAAGGCTGGGGCAGGGACAGCCAGGGGAGGGTTATTAGGTTTATTTGTGAGCTGCAGGGAGCACAGACAGTGGCAAAACATCAACCTATTCTGAATTAGGGACAGCGTGGTTCCCACTCACGAGAGGCCGAACTTAAGACTCTAACACCCTCCCCAGACCTGATGGCGTCCCTTGGCAGATAGGACCACTCCCATTTTCTGAATCGTGCAGAATTTCAGGTTGTTGTAAGCCTCCAGAAAAATCTGCTTGAAATCCCTGACACGTGGGTGCAGGACAGCACCACACCCTACCATCCAATAGCCTCTGCCCTCCGGCGTGAGACTCACTTGCAAAAGGTGAAAGATCAGCCTTTTATTATTTGTTAAAGCACTCAGCAACCCAGAAATAAACATGGACGCTGATGTTGATTTGAGAACGAGGGGTATCTTTCAAGTCTAATAAATGTGATAAAAA
This sequence comes from Martes martes, assembly GCF_963455335.1. NCBI lineage: Eukaryota > Metazoa > Chordata > Mammalia > Carnivora > Mustelidae > Martes > Martes martes. The sequence continues at coordinate 48,546,232 of NC_137901.1, read as the reverse complement.
TAAACATCCTTTCATAAATTTAATGGAGCATGGCTCTGTGTTTATCTTGTGTCATGTACTTGAGATTACCCCACTGGAAGAAGAAAACACTTGATTAATGCAGGGAGCCTATTTTGTAATCGGCGGTGGTTGGAAAATATTTTTTCTACTTCCTGCCATGCCCTTTTCTGCTTCTCTAAGGAAGTTATTGATGGCGTACTTTACAATAGTGAGAATGCAGCGATTGCTAGTGAGAACTCCAATAGGCTTCTTCCTTGCAGCCACTCTGCCATTTGGTAGTTAGTTAAAAAGGGGGTTTTTTGCTCTTTCTCTTTCACCCTGTGGCTGAAGGTTTTTTTTAGGTGTTTATGATGAGGAGCCGCTAAGGTTTTGAGGTGAGGTGTCTCGCTCAAGGTCATGCAGCTATGCGATGCGAGGTGAGGGGCTTCCAGACCAGCTGTGCCTGACTCCTATCCTCGCTGGGATGACTATGTCAGTCCTCCAAGGCACCGAATGAAGGGCTTTCCTCTTATTCACTCATTTATTGTGCTGACTATGATTACAGCATCTGCTGGGTTGCCAGGCATCATTCTAGATGCTGTAGATACCGAACCAAAGCAAACAGAATCCCTGCCCTCCCAGAACTTACATTCTACTGAGGTCCAGTGAGGTGAGAATAAAAATCAGCAAAATAAATGAGCAGACATATACTAGTTAAGTGGTGACTGATGCAATGGAGAAAAAGGAATCAGAAAATGAATATGTAAGATTGGAGAGCAGGAGCTGCAACTTTACATAGAGCAGTCGGGGAAGGCTTCCTTAGAAAGAGAAGATTTCCAGAAGGAGTTGAAGGAAGTGAGGGAGTAAGCCACGTGGCTATCTGGGGAAAGAACCGGCTAAGCAGATGGAATGTGCAAAGACCCTGAGGTAGGGCTGTTGTTGGCATGTTTCAGGAACGAAGAGGAGGCTGGCATGGCTGCAGAAGTACTGAGCAAGGTGGGGGATGGCAGGTGAGATGAGAGAGGCCCACGGAGGCTGGCTGGTGAAAGCCTTGTAGGCCACACAGGGACTTCACCATTTTATGCAGAATGAGATGGGGAGCCATTGGGAGGTTTTGAGCAGAGAAAGGACATGCTCTGACTCAGTTTCAAAAGGATCTTTCTGGGGCACCTGGGTGGCTCAGTTGGTTAAGCCGCTGCCTTCGGCTCAGGTCATGATCCTAGAGTCCTGGGATCGAGTCCCACATCAGATTCTCTGCTCAGCAGGAAGTTTGCTTCTCCCACTGACCTCTCTCCTCTCATGCTCTCTCTCTCTCATTCTCTCTCAAATAAATAAATGAATAAAATTTAAAAAAAAAAAGGATTTTTCTGGCTGCTGCATGAAAACTGACTCAAGAGGGCAGGATAGGTGCGCCTGGGTGGCTCAGTGGGTTAGAGCCTCTGCCTTCAGCTTGGGTCATGATCCCAGGGTGCTGGGATCAAGCCCCGCATCGGGCTCTCTGCTCAGCGGGGGGCCTGCTTCCCTTCCTCTCTCTCTGCCTGCCTCTCTGCCTGCTTGTGATCTCTGTCTGTCAAATAAATAAATAAAAATCTTAAAAAAAAAGAGGGGGGGGCAGGATAGAAGCCAGGAGCCTCACGAGGAGGCATTTAGGAGATCAGGAGACAGATGGAGATGGCTGGGGCCAGGGGGATGATAGAATGAGGAATGGATGGGTCCTGAAAATTAATGGAGGTAAACTGGAGTTTGCTGATGGACTGCAGGGTATGGGATAAATGGAAGCGTTAGGATGCCTCTGAGGTTCTCATCTTGGGTGGGTCCCATGAGAGGAATTATGAGGCAAAGACTTAAGAGCAAACCAGAAACCTATTTAATTAATTAACTTCTTTTTAAAGTCATCTCTACTTTCCATTTGGGGCTTGAACTCATGACCCTGAGATCAAGAGTCACATGCTCTACTGATTGAGCCAGCCAGGTGCCCTCAGAAATGTGTTTTACTGTGGAAGAGATCACAGAGAGGGGCTTGAGGAGGGCAAAAGGGATTTACATCCGATCTGAGAAATGGGCTTCTCTAAATGTCTTTTACTTCATGCAGTCTTCTCCTTGACAAGCAGGCGACACCGAAAGGGGGCTTCTAAGAGTGTACTTGGTGGATGCAAATTGACAGGAGTTTCTTCTGTGTGATAGAAAATTCTACAAAGATAAGGCCTTTTTCCTGTCTTTTTTCTTCCTGAGAATATCTTGCCTAACCCACCCTGAGGGAAGAACATTTTGTCACAAACCGTCATCACACAGGAACCTACAATTGTCCCTGAATGGGGACAGGTCAGTTAGTGGATTACGGAGGTGGATATTCTAAGGGCCGGGGTGGGTTCTGAGATATGCAAAGCCTGCCTGCTAATGTCGATATGCTTATCAGAGCAGAATCCTGCAGGTCCTTGAGGAAGTAGGGAATAAGGAATGGGGGAAGGTTTAGGGAGCCGAAGGACCTTTATCGGCTTTGGAAGGCCTAATCCAGAAGCCATTGGACACTCTGTGGTGGGAGAGAAAGAAAGGGGGTCATTTCCATGAATCAAAGTACTTTAGGGATTGGGAAACTAGACCATGCTAGAATTTCCAGGAAAAGCTCTTCTACCCTCATCCCCAACACTCACTTACCACAGTGTTCTAGACGAGACACTGATCTTGAAATTAAACCTGTTCCTTCGAGGGCATTGAAAGAATTTCTTGACACTTAGTTGGGATAATCATCAAACTCTGGGGTGTCCCAAGATCAGAAACCTCTGGAAAAACCAGGGGCCTGTGGTATAGTGATAACAATGGCTTACCTTTACGGAAGGCTTGCTAAACGCTAGGCTCCGTGGCAGGCAACTAGTGTGCATTTTGTCCACTAATCCTCACGCCATCTGAGCAGACAAGTGCTATTATTATCCATATTTTGTAAATACAGAAATGGAGACTCGGAGAATCTGGTAACCTGCCCAATCTTACGGAGCCAGTTAGAGGCACATCTGAGAGCCTCAACCCATCCACATCCAGTGGACTCTAAAACCAGTCCTGTCCCACTGAGACCAGGCAAAGGACACACGACAGGGGGACTGAAGGGGTATTTGGGGGGAGGAGGAGTTTTTTTTCCCTGTAGTGTCAGAGTTGGGCCACACAAGGCTGAAAGCCAGTTAACCTTGATTTCAAATTAAGGAGTCATTTAGTTTTTGCAACATTTGCCTCAGAAAGAAAACACCTCCCTTCTTCCCTTTTGAAGTAATTAAATTTTCACATTATACTTTAAGGGATATCCTCTATTTACCTAATGCTTTCCTGTTCAGTCCTTTCAGACTATGAATCTTGTATATTTTATATACACAAAGGTGACTTTTCCTTCCTTGAATGACCAACGCTTATCAGCACAAGCAACCGATACTGAGCTCATAAATATATCACTCGGAGTTCAATCCCTGCCCTTCTCTTCTCCAGGAGTAATTCTCACATGACACTTTTTCTCCCCCTCTCTTTCTGTGACCCTGTGGAGACTGCGCTGTACCCCCACCCCCTGGAGCCCCCTCGGAGTCTGTGTTGGTTCCACTCCCCACTGGCATATATAAAAATGAGTGACTGGTGCTTATGCACCCCAGTCATTTCGGCGGGAGCCTGCAGACAATATAAAGCAAGGCCCACGGAGCCAGAGCCTTCCGATTCCAATTAAATATTTCCTGTAAGTCTGTGCCAATTGTGCATCTTGTAAGAACATTTGAAAGGAGAAGTTTGAACTCACAGGGACCCCGTTGCCTTCAAAACCTGTTTCCTGTTTGACAAGATTTTACTAGTAGGAGCAAAGTAGCACATTCAGCAAGAAGTCATTGTTGGTGGCTGAGATGTGCAAAGGTGGTGGTTTCCTCTCCCGCGTGCCCCCCAGCACAGCCTTGCTGGGTTGCAGATTTCTCTCTTCCAGATAAGTCTCTCTCAGAACATTAGATCCCTATTCCAAAGGGTCCTAATGACATTTCCAGGGTTAGAGAAAATACTTGCTTATCTCCCTGTCTGCACAGCCTACCCCTTGGCATCTTGTAAAGTTTGAAAGCTCTTTGAGAGAACCCTGTAGATGTTATTCATCCCCATTTTACAGATGAGGAAACTGAGGCTTGGGTTTCATATGTCACTAAGTTTTGTATGGTGTGTTTTAGATTGGCGGGGACTAGGTGTTCGAAGTGCCTCTTTGTCTCACCCCTTTGCACAAGTTACTAAAGTTGTCTCAGTTTCCCAATCCATAAAATGGGGTGAATGGCAGCAGGGATGTGACATCATAGATTTAAAATACCTGTAAGTGGGTCACAAGAAAGGCACTACAATAATCACAAAGTATTATTATTATTATTGGAGTATCATTATCGTTATTTAAAAAAAAAAAAAAAGTTTTAGGACAGAAACTCCAAGTACCCTGAGATCTGGCCCTCGCCTCCTAATCTCCCAACCCTTTTTCCGGCCACGATTCCCTCCCGCCGTTCCCTGATCACCCACACACATGTGCACACATGCTACACCCTTTCTTCAAACTTTGTCCTTTGGATCTTTTCCCACATGGTCCCTTCTACCTGGAACCCTCACGGCTTCCGTGAGGCCTTCCTGGCTCACCTGAAATCAGGCTGGTGCAATACAGAGCTGGTATCAGAACCAGAGAGCTGTGCATTTGAAGCCTCATGTATTATCAGTGTGGTTTAGGCAAGTTACTTAGGGTATCCAAATCTCCGTGCTCCTCTCCAAGATGGACTAATGGTCTTTACCTCACCATATTACAAAGACTCAGTGACATAAATGTGGGCCACCTGCAGGGCCCAGGATAGGCACGGAGTGCACCTGAGCCCCTCTCTCCTCGGGTAAGATTCCCCTCTCCCTCTCTTGTGCTGTGCACGTACTTTGCTTGTCCTTCTCTTATACCAATTCTCCAAACTCTGTCTTGAGTTATTGTCCCTAGCATATGCCTCTGCTGCTCACATGAAATTGTGGGCAGGCTCTTTGAGATCCAGGAAGATGCTGACTTATTTTTATGTCCACCATTGTCCTTACCTCCTAGTAAGCCCTCAGTGCTGCTGATGGAACTCCAGAAATGTTATCAATGGGCTCTCCTGGACCTGCCTGCCTTGTGGCACAGGCCAGTGACTAATACTCAGGGCTGATCTGTAGAGCTTGGGAAGCCGAGCCAGGGAGGGGTGAAGTGAGTTAACCATGAGGCCCAAGCATTCCAGAACTCATTCCGAGGCTCTCGCCCCAAACGCCCTTCTTTTACCATGTCGGCTTTGGATGAATTTTTTTTAAGAGTTTATTTATTTATTTGACAGATGGAGATCACAAGTAGGCAGAGAGGAAGGTGGTGGGGGAAGCAGGCTCGCTGCTGAGCAGAGAGCCAGATGCGGGGCTTGATCCTACGACCCTGGGATCATGACCTGAGCCGAAGGCAGAGGCTTTAACCCACTCAGGCACCCAGGCACCCCAGCTTTGGACTAATTTAAACAACTGAGTATTCCACTTGACCATATGAGTATAAGTTGATAAAATTAGACTCAACCATTCATTTAACAAACCTGTAATACTAATACTTTTAATGGGTGGGTACTGTATTCTAAGCAACTAGACCTCTTGACCTCTTACTTAATATGATATTAAGCTCATAGAAGTCCTGAGATGGGTATTTCCACCCCTCCTCCATTTTGCAGCCCAATGATGCTTAGATAGTACTCGTGATACCTTGTGATAGGTTCTAGAGGTATCTATTTGTGAACACCCAGCTCCTGTTTGTTAAGATCACTATTGTCAGAGACAAACAAATCACTGAATGAATTAGGAGGTACATACACTATTAAGCTATAAAGTGGGGGCACAGAAGGGTGAAAAGTTACATTGGGAATGAGAAATTATCAGGAAAACAGGCACTGTTTGAACAGAATCCTGAAGGATAAGAGTTCAGAAGACAGATAAGGGAGAGAGAAAAAGCAATTCTAGGAATAGGGAACAGTGTGTTGAAGGTTAAGGAAGAAAGAACAGGGCCTCTTTCAGTTGTAGTGGAAAGAGGACTTGAAACTTAGGCTGGGGCAGGAGTCTGGGCCAGGCCAAAGAGCTTGGCCTTTTTTCTGTAGGCAATGGGGAGCCATTGAGGGTTGTACACAGGAGGAATTACTCTGGTATTTTCTTTTTTAAAAAATTAATTTATTTGAGAGAGAGAGAGAGAGAGTGTGTGAGAATGTGAGCTGGGGGGTGGGGGATGCGGTGTGGAGCGGGGAAGGGCAGAGGGAGAGGGAGAAAGAAACTCTAACCATTAGACTCCTCGCTGAGCTCAGAGCCCGACTCAGGGCTTGATCTCAAGACCCTGAGATCAGGACTTGAGCTGAAACCAAGAGTCAGGCACTAACCCAGGGTGCCACCCAGGTGCCCCAACTCTGGTGTTTTCTTAGGATTACTTAGTGGTGTTAGAGTTGGAGGAGACAGTGAAGATGTCCTAAACATGTTAGCTATAAAGTTATATTGGTGTTAAAATTGATTCTCAGGAAAATATGGGTGAGTTGCTATCATTATGATGCCAGCATATTAGCAAAATTAAGTTTTTTCTATTTGAATGCTTATTTCTTCTTCGGATAAAATTGAGAGGAAATGTGCTATGTGTCTAAAACACTTCCTACCAGGGCCAAAAGATCTCAAAGAAGTTTCATTTTGTGGAATGTTCTGCCCCACAGGTAATAGTTAGTTTTCTGAATGACTGTGTTTCTTTCATGAATGGGAACACAATTTGTCTGAGCCTGTCTCTCAGGACACGTTCCCTGTTGCTCGCTGCCCAGCACCGGCCATCCCCAGCACCACAGCAGACACAGCTACTGCAGGCATCCAGCCAACCTGGCCCAGCCCCCTTTGCCTTAAATGAACAAGATCTTCAGACACGTACTGCATATGCGTTTATGTATTTGTAAACGAGGCTACAGGGTATGGGGGAAGATAATCCAGAAACTTGCAGAGCCCAAAGCTTTCAGAGCTTTCCCTGGGCTGGCCAGTCAGTTTTAGTCAAGTGAAGTATGTGTCTGCAGCCCTGTGTGGCTCCCGGCTTGGCCCCCCGGGGGGCCGGGGCTCCCTGCCACTATTGCTGCCTGTGGTCCCCTCACGTGACCAACCTACACAGGAAGTGTCCTTGAACAGCTCTTCTTTCTTTCTTTCTTTCAAACCACACCTGACTAATCTTGTGTGAAGTGTTCTTCATGAAGTGAGCTCACCAACAGATGGTGCTGCTGGGACCCATCTGGGCACAGACAACATCTTCACCCCTTGGCAGGACTGGCTCCTTCCAGCTTTCCACGCCAGGATTTGAACATTCCTTCCATGTTCATGCCATTGAGCTCTTGCACAAGGCAGGCTATCGTGAGCAGTAGGGCAGGAGCTTGCTGGGAAAGCGACTTTCCCAAGGTCACGGGGTGGAGGGAAGGCTCATTCTTCCTCTGCACCCCACCCCCACCTCCAAACCCCACCTTCCCCATGTGTGACCCACATCACAAAGTTCTACAGGCTTCTTCTACCACCACCAGGCATTAGCTCTGGGGCAGTGGAACTTCCAGAACCTTGGAATTCTGCCCCGCAGGCTGGTGTTGGAAACTTGCCCACCTCACGGTGGTAGGCAGATCTGACGCAGGCCTGCTGACTGCTTCATGTGGTGAAGAAGGCCTTTGGGGTGACTGACCACTGGGTTGACTGTTGCCCCAGGTGTGGTTCCTGTGGAAGTGGTGAGTCACGGCCCTGGTGGCTGGCCTGCTCCTTCATACACCTGCCTCTGTCTGGAGGCATCTCACTTCCTTGTGAAATGGAGAGAGGAAAGTCCCAGGGTGCCAGGGCAGATGCTGCTTGGCTCTGCCAAGTTCCATCACCTTCCTCAACTCCTGGTGCCTTTCACCAACCACCACCATTACCGCTGGAATCACCCAGAGAACAGAGGAACGGAATGGGGCAACGTGCAAGTGGGCCTTCACATCAGGCTCAGGATCCTCTCAGGTGAGTTCAGAGATAGTTCAAAGAAGCAACAACAGTTCAAAGTTCAAAGATCAGAGGGCCTGAACTCGGTTTGTGCTTTGGGTGGAGGGAGCTGGTGCGGGGGTGGGAGAAGTGGGGATGTTTGTGTCAGGCAGACGTCGGAATCCCGGCTTTTCTATGAGTGAACCCGTGGCCCTGGCAAGTCACTTGAGCTCCTTGAACCTCAGGTACCTCAGCTCTAAAGGGAGAGGCCCAGTATTTCCCTATACAGGTGTGTAGTAAAGATTAAAGGTGGTGGTGAATGCAAGGCACCAGGCTGTCATTGGTCCTAGCTCCAAGCCAGCCGTGCCTTCGGGAGCATGGACAAGAGTGTTGACAGAGCTCTGACCCCCTCCGGTCTGTGCCAGCGCTCTAGGAGGATGAAGGGACTTAAAGGTATCTGGTAAACTCTGTGCTCAGTGGGCACTCAAGCTAACCTGTGAAGGGAAGCCAGGAGCCTGTTAGAAGGGGACCCATGGCACCTGGGTGGCTCAGACGGTTAAGCGTCCGACTTTTGGTTTCAGCTCAGGTCATGCTCTCAGGGGCGTGAGATGGAGCCCAGCATCAGGCTCCCCGCTCAACACGGAGTCTGTTTCAGATTCTCTCTCCCTCTCCCTCTGCCCATCCACCCACTCATGCATGCTCTCTAAAAATAAATAAAAAGTTAAAAAAAATAACAACCCTGTAAGGTAGGTATTATTATTATTATTATTTTATTTATTTATTTTTTAAAAGGAGTCCAACTCTTGATTTCAGCTCAGGTCATGATCTCAGGGTCATGCTCTCAGGGTCATGGGATCGAGTCCCACACTGGGCTCTGCATTCACCAGGCAATCTGCTTGAGATTCTCTCTCTCCCTCACCTCTTCCCCTCTCCCCAGGCTCTCTCTCTCTCTCTCTCTTTCTCTAAAACAAATAAATAAATCTTTAAAAAAATAAATAAATAAAAGAGGGCCCCAGTGACAAGCAAGGAGGGTACAGTGGACTGAGCTGGCCCCTGTGATGGAGAATCTCCTGAATGATGGTGCTGCCCCCACTGATGCCTGTTGACCATCCTCTCTAGGCTAACTAATGACTCCTCTCATCCTCCTCTAGGACCTCTTTTCTGGTCCTCAGAGTCTTCTTTATCAACTGTAGCACCTTGTGTTGGATGGCACTTCTTAAGCTTCTAAACACATAGGTATATTCAAATGACAGACAGAAATGCGTGAGTAAATTCAAATATTCTTTTGCTGGAAAAATAAGGTCCAGGTGTCTGAACAAGGAGAACACTCAATATTATACTCAGTAATTCATCTGATTTCTTGAGAGCCATATTTGCTCAAGGACATTAATAGTTTTCATAAAAGACATTAAAATGATAAGCCAATGACTTATAAATCCGTTTTATTTATTTATGTATTTGCTGTACCTTTTTAAAAATTAACATATAATGTATTATTGCTTCAGGGGTACAGGTCTGTGACTCATCAGTCTTACACAATTCACAGCGCTCACCATATTTTAATTAATTTTTTAAACAGCTTTTTAAATTAACAACAACAATGCTCTGATGTATATAAAGAAGGTGACTTAATAAACATTCAAAATATGGCACAAAAACACCGTGACAATAAGATGTGGAACCAAGATGGCAAGATGGAAATGTTTTTGCCCAGTTTAGAGTTTGGAGAGACATATTTATGTTAAACATTTCGATGAACATGGAGGATGGGTGCTTTCTGTAGTTACTTTTAAAATTTTATTTAAATATTGGAGATTGGTTTATCTTATTTTTGTCATCTACATTATCTGGTGATTATTCCTCCTTCTCGTGAACTCATGGTTCTGTGAAATTTCAAGCAGACATCCGGTTCTGGTGATTACCATGTCCCTGTCCCCAACTCAGGATGACTTCCAGGGTCCTCATGGGCAGTTCCCTCTTCTGTGAGCCTGGCTTGCTGGCCCGTTCCTTGCTTGCTCTTGTTCTGTTAGGATCCTACCTTTCAGTGACTCTAGGTTCTCGGCTGCACCATGGGAAGAGGTAATGCAATGGCTCAGGCCCAGCCACCAAGAACATGGCCTTCATGAAAGATATGTCCCCAAATTGAAACCAGGGACTCCCTCTCCTGGTGTCACCCTAAGAATCCTCACATTAGAAGGATCAGTGTGGACTTCTTCAAGGGAGATGGGAGGGGTGGGCTTCTTACGGTTTGGGGGGCGTGGCAATCAGGGCCAGTGATTGAGTGGGAGGAGTTACTCTCATTCTGAGATTTCACAGCCGGCACCTGCCATGGGCAATTGAAAGTTCCCACCTGGGGGGCACCTGGGTGGCTCAGTGGGTTAAAGCCTCTGCCTTCGGCTTGGGTCGTGATCTCAGGGTCCTGAGATCGAGCCCCACATCGGGCTCTCTGCTCGTCGGGGAAGCCTGCTTCCTCCTCTCTGCCTACTTGTGATCTATCAAATAAAAAAAAAAAGTTCCCACCTGGATTAGGCATCCTTAGCAACTGGACAGCAGAAATCCCCTTCTGAGTCGGAAGCTGCTGGTCTCTTCTTGTGCAGAATCTATACATCTAAGACGAGGGGAACAGCAAGGTCTCCCAGACCGTACAGAACGGGGAAACCCTCCAGGATTAGTGTTATCCTCTCCATGGGTAAGTGTGACATCATTGTTGTACAGGTGAAAATATAGCCAGAACTCTTGCTTTCAAGTAATTTGTCTAATAGCTCATTTCACAATAAGCCAAGACTTGGTTTCCTTATTTCATTATTTTTATGAAAACCCCTTAACACATTAAAAAGGTATTTATGAAGTGCTTAAAAACCCCTTGGGTAAAAAATCCAAAAGATAACGAGGATAAAAGAATGAAGTAGAGGAAGAAAGTAAGGAGTGTGTATTTCTTGAACATTTACTATTAGCACTTAAATGTCAAGCACTCTAAATGGTCTAATTTAAGCCTCATCACAAGTGGAAACGCAGGTTTTTGCGTCTCCATTTTACAGGTGCGGGATGCAAGACTCTGGGTGGGGTTAGGTAATTCGCACGAACATGATGCGGAGGAGCAGGATTTGAACTCAGGCCTGCTGCCAGCTCTGAGGCTGCGCTCCTCCTCCGGGTCACCTGCTAACCAGGCAGAGTGCAGTACACCCACAGGTTAGGTGATGCGTATGTGGGGACACTGGGACACGGGCACTTCTCTGGCCCTCAGTGTCCTCAAGTGGAGCTAAACTGGACATTCCTCAAACTGTTTTCAAGACATAAAGTACTGCCTGTGTAGGTTCCCAGTAAATGCTGACTGAACCTCATTGTATGTATCTGAAATTAGGTAGCAGACAGCCCAGATGGGCCCCAGCCACGGAGGGAAAGAAAACGATACAATGTTGTGACTATACCCACTAGCATTTAAAGCTTCCATCCTTAGAGACCTGAGCCTTCAACTTGTTGTTCATTTTAATATATATTTGGTCATATTAGAAGGGAATTTAGGGGCGCCCAGGTGGCTCAGTCGGTTAAGCATCTGCCTTTGGCTCAGGTCATGGTCCCAGAGGCCTGAGATCGAGCCCCACATCGGGCTCCCTGTTCAGTGGGAAGTCTATTTCTCCTTCTCCTCCAGCCACCCCCACCCTTCATGCATTCTCTCCCTGTCTCTCTCAAAAATAAATAAAATCTTAATAAATAAATAAATAAATAAACCTTAGTGTCATCATTTTTTTCCCTTTTATAAAAAATTTAAGTTCAATTAATTAACATATAACGTATTTTGGTTTCAAAGGTAGAGGTCAGTGTGGTGTCATCATTTTAAAAAAAAGTGCATCTTTGCAAAAGTAGTTTTGGCTCCATGTCCAATGTAGGGCCGAACTCACCACCCCAAGATCAAGGGTCATGGGCTCTACTGCCCAAGCCAGCCAGGTGCCCCTTGGCATATTTTTTTTTAAAGATTTTATTTATTTATTTGACAGACAGAGATCACAACTAGGCTGAGAGGCAGGCAGAGAGAGGGAGGAGGGAAGCAGGCTCCCCGCTGAGCAGAGAGCCCGATGCAATGCGGGGCTCGATCCCAGGACCCTGAAATCATGACCTGAGCCGAAGGCAGAGGCTTTAACCCACTGAACCACCCAGGCACCCCCCACCCCCGCCTTGGCATATTAAAAAAAAAAAAAAATACATTGGCTCTTCTGTTACACTTCTAAATACACATTTGGGATTGTATAAATCAAAATGATTTTTATTTTATTTTTTAACAGATTTTATTTATTTATTTGACACAGAGAGAGCGAGCAAGAGAGGGGACACAAGCAGAGGGAGTAGGAGAGGGAGAGGGAGAAGCAGGCTCCCCACTGAGCAGGGAGCCAGATGCAGGGCTCCATCCTAGGACCCTGGGATCATGACCTGAGCCAAAGGCAGACACCTAACCCACTGAGCCATCCCGTCGCCCCCCAACTGATTTTTAGTTGTTATTTTATATGTTTTAATTGTTATATTTTTAATTGTTTTCATTTCTGCTGAGGATTAAAAGGCCCCCACACCGGTGTGAACCTGGTGGTTAGCATTCTGTGTGTGTAGGCAGCTGCTTTATAAATATACTGGGGATTTCCCTCTGTGCCTGAGAGGCATGGCTACCCTCTAGGGAGCGTTTCTTACTCTGAGTTATGGCTTACTTTGTATGGACTGCTGCCATACTTACTTTATCTAGAGTTATCTGGAACATTTGGGCCTCCTTGATTTATGTGAGTGAATGAAAGAAAACCATTAATGTATCTGAACAATAAAGATAGCAGGTGTGATAGCTGAAGCCAGCAGTGAGGAGACCAGGTTCCTGCAGCTTCCTGCCTGCTGTGGCCACACTGGATGTGCCCTGTGCCCGGAGGTGACTGACATGGCCCCTGGGTCATCAGATCAGAGCACTTTGGGCAACCAGTCCGAGGTGTGGGAAACTGCTTCCACCAAAGAAGCACCGAGAAGGCATATGGCTTTGCATGATGCGTTGGCTCGTTTCCTTAAGAGATAAATGGTACCTGGCTTCCTTGAGGTCTAGAGATCTCAGACTTGGCTGGACTTTTGTCATTAAGCTTGGAATGGGAGGGCAGGTTCGGGGGCAGAAGGAGATATATATATATATCATATATATATATGTGTGTGTGTGTGTGTCACTTGGAGTGGAAAAATAGTAAGAGTGAAATCCTGAGGTCTCTCCTTCTGCATTTGAAGCCCTACCCATGAGGCATCCCAGAAAGGTAGACTTACGGGGTTCCAGTAAATAGTTTCCTTATAAAAGACCTACAACTTATATACACAATCGGCTGCCTGGTCAAGGCAATCAGGGGCAGGAGGCAAATGCCCCCATGCCCGTCCACACCTCTCTGGCTTTCTGAGACAGCTTTCCCTCCTTTTAGGCTGTAGCTCACCGGTAGTGGAGTTCGTCTATAGGAACATAGTCATGGGCAGCAGGGACCTGGGTGCCCAGGATCCCGCCAGAGACAGCAGCATCTCTAACACGGATCCAGGGTCCGGAGTGAGTTCCAGACAGTGCCGATCTGAATACTCTCAAAGCAGGTGGATGGGCTTAATGCACTTTCTTTAAAAGCCGTATTGATAAACAGACAGATTTCTATTCGGGAGGGGTAGACCAGGGGTTCTCAACTCTGGCTGCCTGTTAGAATCATCCAGGAGCTCAAAATCTCGTGGATTTTTATGGTATCTTTGATGAATTAAAAACAGAGAAAGAGATGATTCTAACAAACTGTTTCTTTTGGAAACCAACATGTAGCACTTTGTTTGCTCTTAATTAATTTATTGGCATTGACCCAAATAGAGATGTATCTCATCTCATCCACCTGCCCTCTCTATCATTCACTAAGGGAGAAGAAGGGCTTAGGAAGCTGAACTTGGCACGGTGCATGCACAAGCTGATGTAGGATGCTTGGAGAAATCTGCGGTACTAGGCACTTCTAAACCATCTCTTCTCCCAGTCCACACATGTGCTTCCAGAACCTTCAATGCAAGGGAAAGTCAACAGCAGGAAAACAGCCCTTTTCTCCTGTGGGAAGCATCTTAGTGACAGAAGTGCAATTGCCTGAATGTCACTTTGCACTTAGCAACAAAGAAAAGAAAAAACCCAAAGCTCTGGATGGTTCCAAAGAGGAGAGTCCAGTTCTCCTGGTGAAGAAAATTACAGCATCCTGGCTAAGAAAGAAGCTCCAGGATGGACGACTGGAGAATCAAAAGGAAGGAGGATCCAGGGACGCAACCTCCAGCGGCTTTGGCTTGTGCTTCTATAGGGTAAGACAAGAAAAAAGGGGAGGGGAAATTAGGTTTGAAGAGAGCTGGAGGCTCAAGCAATTACTTTTTATTGTTGATGCTACGGGTTGTTTCTTTCGTAGATAGTCCTTGAAAGAAAACAGGAATTTAGACCCATACACCTCTGCTTTTCTGAGCAGTCTGGGAAGGCAGAGCCTGGACAGAATATATGGGGAAACTCTCAGCTCGGTGTGGGATTCTAGCGTGTGTTTTTCACTCCAAAATGCATCTTTTGTTGTCCCTCTAAGTAACTATATGTAGTTTGACAGATGTCTTGGTGGTAACATTGTAAAGGAAGACCAGAGAGACCATACTCTTAGCTTAATGGTTCTGAGCACTGACGTCACTTAGAAAGTGTAGGACACTCAGGAGAATCTCAGTTCAAACCACACAGAGGACGTTTTCACTCCCTGTCCTCTAGGGCCTGGCTGAGCCAGATCATTGATGAGGTTTAATCTTGTCACTGTTATCGAAATATTGTAAAAGATAAAACAAATTAAAAATAAGTTAAAAAAACAAACAAAAAAAACCAGAGTGGACATTAGTCAGGATTATAAAAGGGTTGGAAAGGCACCATGGTCATGTGACTTTCAGTTTCTGAAGTCTGTGCTGGTGCTTTGTGAGTATTTAGGTAGGAAGGAAGGGTTTGGTCAGGCTGGAGGGGAGACTAGAGGAAGGGGGTAGGGGAGCTCCTCATTACACTGGGAACACAAGAGGGGAGCTTGGCCAGCACCTTCCAGGCTGGGGTTGGAGAGCGGGCACAATCCAGGTACCCGTGCAGGTTGTGTAGCCCTGAACCAAGAGTATGGCAGTCCAGGAGGGTGTTCATGATGTTAACTGTGCCAGGCAGGCCCCAAGCCCCTTTGAGCTGCCCAGTATCCTGCATCCTTCTCAAACACTTTCCAAGTCATAAACAACTACTTTCAAAGAGTAGATCACATATGTGGAGGACAAAATTGAAATTTGCTTTAACCTTTTAAGCATGAGAGTTTTAAGAGATGTATTACTGTGATCATAGATGCACAGAGAAGGTAAGCTTAAGGTTTGCATGCATTGTCCAAACAAAGTTGTCTCAGGTTGTCTGTTTTATAGTTGAAAACTCGGTAGATTTACACGGAAATATTAAAAAGGAGATCTGTGAATGTCTTTTGAATGTTTGGTGGGGTGTGGGAGCAGGACAGAACAAAATAGTATTACTGTATTTCTTAGCAGATAACTGCAGTTTCCAAAATGTTTCATATCATATTTAACAAAAGGAGAGGGGGTTATCCTGGGTTGCTTAGTTGGTTGGGCATCTGCCTTCAGCTCGGTCAGGATCTCAGGGCGTGGGATCAAGTCCCATACAGGGCTCTCTGCTCAGCAAGGAGTCTGCTTCTCCCTCTCACTCTCCCTCTGCTTTCTCTCTCTCAAATAAATAAATAAAATCTTTTAAAAAATAAAAATTTAAAAAAAGGATTCTCCAGGTCAAGGATATGTTCCCAGAGTTATGAAAACAATAAGACAAATCCATTCAAAAGAAGACATAAAAATACCCTATAGGAATGGCAAAGGAAAGAAGCTATGCCTTGTGTCCAAGCACACATGGGGAAGGTTAAAGAATCACTCCCAATGGAATAGTGTTGCTAACCAGACATCCAAAGTTTTGATTCCCACTGGTTTCCTTTTCAATAACCAGATCTTCTAATCAATTCACTTTCAGGAAAGAATACTGAAAATAGAATTGCTTCTATATTCTTTAAATTCATGGTCCCAACATTAGACTGAAAGCTCTGATAGATAAAGATGATAGTTTGATCCAGGGTCCTGACAGGCGTTTTGAGTGGGACCAGGAGGGCTCTCACCCACCAGACTGCCACTTGCTTTCAGTCCTTCTGGTGCCAAGAAACAAACGGTTACTCATAGGCTTGCTGACATGCTCAACTGTCATGTCATGTCATGTCATGTCATGTCATGTGAGTGATGAGCCAGTCTGTGCCTGTCCTTTGGTCAAGGGAAGGACATAATTCCTCTTAGACAAGTGTCAACCAGCCTTCAAGGCACTCTCTTCCATTCACAGTATTACCTCCTGGGGACTTTCCAATGGAATTTTAGGAATCCTCCGTTCTAATTCAGTTTTCTAATAATAAGAATAGAAACCCCATCCGTCTTCCTTTCAAATGATAAAATCACATTTGTTTCCTGGATTTTTTCCCCTTCTGCTTTATCATCATCGTTAGTATTTAATGATTTCATCATTGGACTCTAATATAATTACTCTTTAAAAATAAATTTTATTGTTTTAAAATGAGAAACAAAAATTTAGGAAAATATTAAGAAGGAAAAATAATGAAAATGCCACATATTTTTCAACCAATGAAAAAATAAAAAATGGTACTTTGTCATTATTTATTCTCTTTTTTCCAGGTAATGATTTAAAAAAAAAACAACAACATAGACATAATATAGAGAGTGAAAAAGCAATATGCAGACATTCTTGGGAAAAGATGTTTGCAATAAAGTGACAAAAACCTCATATCCAGGGAGGAGTCAAGATGGCGGAGAAGTAGCAAGCTGAGACGACATCAGGTAGCAGGAGATCAGCTAGATAGCTTATCTAACCATTGCGAACACCTACAAATCCAACGGAAAATCGAAGAGAAGAAGAGCAACAATTCTAGAAACAGAAAATTGATCACTTTCTAAAAGGTAGGACCTGCGGAGAAGTGAATCCAAAGCGACGGGAAGACAGACCGTGGGGGGAGGGGCTGGGTCCCGGCAAGCAGCGGAGCAACCGAGCACAAAATTGGGACTTTTAAAAGTCTGCTCCACGGAGGGACACCGCTCCAGAGGCTAAACCGGGGGAAGCCCAAGCGGGGTCAGCGTAACCCCATGTCCCGCGGGGTCACAGAAGGACCGGGGGTGTCTGAGTGTCACAGAGCTCGCAGGAATGCTGAGAAATAAAACTACGTTGTAAGGTAAAAAAAAAACAAAAAACAAAAAACAAAAAACCAAAAAATACCCAAACAAACAAACCTCATATCCAGATTATTTAAAAGTTCCTACAAAGTAATAAGAACAAGACAACCTAATAGAAAACTGGGTAAAAGACTTGAATGGGTACATTGCTAAAAAAATATTGAAAGGGTCCCTGACCGGTTCAGTCAGTGGAGCATGCAACTCTTGATCTTGGGGTCCTGAGTCTGAGCCCCACATTGGGGGTAGAGATTACTTAAAAAAAAAAAAAAAAGAAGAAAAGATATTTGAATGGCTCAGAAACATATGAATAAGTGTTCAAACTCACTAATCATAAGAGGGATGCAAATTAAAACCACAATAACATACAACTACATACCTCCCAGACAACAAAGATTAAAGTGACTGACAGTATCAAATGTTGGCAAGGCGGTAGAGCAACTGGAACTCCCATGCACTTCTCACGACAGTATAAACTGGCACAACACTTTGGAAAACTTTTAGTCAGAATTTACTAAAAATGAACGCACATATGCCTTGCAACCATCAATTCCTCTCCTAGGTGTGTACCTGGTAGTGTGTACATTTGTGCACTGGAAGTCATGCTCACTGCAGCACCATTTGTAATAGCCCCAAACTGGAAGGGGCAAAATGTCCATCAATAGTAGAATAGATAAAAATGCTGTATTTGTATAAGGGAATAATACTACAGAGCAATCAGAATTATTGCTAATTGTAGCAATATAGATAAATCTCACAAACATAAATTAAGCAAAAGAAAAGACACACAGAAGTACAAACAGAGGTTAGGGGCCCTGACCCTAAATGCAGTGGAAAATCCACATGTTAACTTCTGGCTCCCCAGAAACTTAACTACTAATAGCCTCCTGTTGACAGTCGATTAACACATCTTGTGTTTGTTATATGCATGATACACTCTATTCTTACAATAAAGTAACCTAGGGAAAAGAAAATGTTATTAACAAAACCATAAGGAAAAGAAAATACATTTATAGTACTGTATTGTGTTTATTGAAAAAAAATCTGCATGTAAGTGGACCCACACAGTTCAAACCCATGTTGTTCAGAGGTCAGCTCTACATATTTATGGTCCCACTGATATACTTCAAACTTAGGCAAAACTTATTTACGATGATGCAAGTTTGGTTATTTTCTGTGTTGTGGTGATTGAGAAGGGGACTTGAGGGGGCTTCTGGGATGCAGCCAATGTTTGATTTCTTGTTCTGGGTGGTGTGTACATGTCTGTGCTCACTTAGGGAAAATTTATTGAGCAATAAATCCATGGTTTTATACTCTTCTGTGTGTATAAATGTCAAGAAAGATCCACTTTATAAAATGTCATTCAGCAAAGAAAAGAACACTGTTTTCAAGATGTTTATGAAGAGTTAAATTTTTTTCCCCTCGAATGAGTTGGAAAAAAGCAACACTTCAAAATTACCGTATTATTTTATATAATTTATGATTGTAAACATGTGAAACAAAATTAAAATTAAACATTATAAGTAAAACAACATAGTTTTAAATCTTGTAAAAATATTATATCTAACTTTTTAACTTAACAAAAAAAGGATATTTAGTGTTACTAGAGATTCATCATAAATATAATCTCTGATATCTATTGTTATATCAAAATTTGTTAACTCTTTTCCTCCTGTAAAACTGGGTAATTTTAAATTTAGGGGTATTATTAAAAATGCTACAGTGAATATCTTGGTGAATAATTTTTTTCTATAGTTCAAATTATTTGCAGATGTGGAATTACTGGGTTAGAGAGCATAGAGATTTTTAACTCTTAATGTATATTATGTTGCTTTATTAAAGGGCTGCTCCAAAGCAAAGGAAACAGATGAGAAAAGTAAAAGGCAACTTATGGAATAGGAGAAGATATTTGCAAATGTCTTATTAGATAAAGGGCTAGTATCCAAAACCTGTAAAGAACGTATTAAACTCAGCACCCCCAAAATACAAAATCCAGTCAAGAAATGGGCAGAAGACATGAACAGACATTTCTCCAGAGAAGACATACGATTGCAACAGACACATGAAAAGATGCTCAACATCACTTGGCCTCAGGGAAATACAAATCAAAACCACAATGAGATACCACTTCACACCCATCAGAATGGCTAAAATTGAGAAGTCAGGAAACAACAGATATTGGCGAGAATGTGGAGAAAGGGGAACCCTCCTACACTGTTGGAGGGAATGGAAACTGGTGCAGCCACCCTGGAAAACAGTATCGAGGTTCCTCAAAAAGTTAAAAATACCCTATGACCCAGCAATTGTGCTACTGGGTATTTTTCCAAAGGATACAAACAGAGTGATCTGAAGGGGCACCTGCACCCCAAGGTTCATAGCAGCAATATTCACAATAGCCAATATGTGGAAAAAGCCCAGATGTCCATCAACAGATGAATGGATAAAGAGATGTGGTATATATGTATAACCAATGGATAATGAAGATGTGATATGTATCTGTTACCTATATGTATCTATGTACATATATGTATATATTCAGTGGAATATTACTCAACCATCAAAAAGAATGAAATCTTGCCATTTGTAATGATGTGGATGGAACTAGAGGTACTACGCTAAGCGAAATAAGTCATTCAGAGGAAGACAAATGTATGATTTCACTCGTATATGGAATTTAATAAATAAAACTGATGAACATAGGTGACAGGAAGGAAAAATAAAATAAGATGGAAACAGAGAGGGAGACAAACTATAAGAGACTCTTAAACTACAAAGAACAAAGGGTTGCTGGAGGGGAGGTGTGTGGGAGGTGGGGTAACTGGCTGATGGGGACTAAGGAGGGCACTTGATGGAATGAGCACTGTGTGTTACATGCAATGGATGAATTTCTAAATTCTACCTCTGAAACTAATAATACATGATTTGTTAATTAAATTGAATTTAAATAAAAAATTTAAAAAAAATAAAGGGCTGCTCCAATACACACTCCAGCAACACGTGATTGTACTTCCTTCATTAAAATTTCACTGATGCTATTTTTTTAAAATCTTTTTTCTTAAATCTTTGCTAATATTATTTGTAAAAATGCATCTCACTGCAAAGATCAAAACTTATTCTGGGGGCACCTGGGTGGCTCAGTCAGTTAAGAGTCTGCCTTCTGCTAAGGTTGTGATCCCAGGGTCCTGGATGGAGTCCCAGATCAGGTTCCCTGCTCAGCTGGTGGTTTCCTTCTTCCTCTGCCCCTCCTCCAACTCGTGCTCTCACGCATTCTCACAAAAATTAAAAAAAAACAATTAATTTATTCTGCAAATACTGCATTTGCTGAAAATTTCTCTTTCGCATTTGTCAGCAAAATAGATTTACCAGCCACATAAGGCCGTCTTTAACCCAAATAATGTTGACCAGACATGTGAAGAATCATTTCAAACCTTTTTGTTGCCAGTTGTGTCCTAAAAATAAAAGTTATTTGTAAATATTTTCAGCATGCATCCTACAAGATAAGAACTCTTTTTAAAAAACGTAAGCACAATAACATAACCATATCTAAAAAGATAATTCATTAATTTAATTAATTACTCAGTCAACATTCACATTTTCCCCGTCATAAATGTGTGTGAGTGGTTTTTTTCCCTTAAATTCAGATCTAAATAAGTTCATACATTATGATTGATTGAGATGTCTGAGATATCTCTTTTAATTTATGGTTTTCTGTTTAATTTCTTTCCCACCATAGGTTTATTGTTGTGGATGTTGTTGAAGAGGGTAGTTGTTAGTCCTACAGGGTTCCTACAGCCTGGTTTGTACTGATTACATTCCCATGGTATTTTAAAAATATGTTCTTGTAACCTCGATTTTTCCTACAAATTGATAGTCAACACCTGACACTTGATAAAATGCAGATTTCTCTTTTTTTTTAAATCAAGATTACTTCATAGGTAGTATATGTATTTCCCTTACATATATACATAATGTCTGGTTGTCTCTTTTTATGCTGTTTGTAGCCATTGATGGTCATTGCCTGGACAATGAATGCATTAGGACTTGCAAAAATCATGATGAATTCTTTTTTTTTTTTTTAAGATTTTTAAAAATTTATTTATTTGACAGAGCGAGATCACAAGTAGGCAGAGAGGCAGACAGAGAGAGAGAGAGAGAGGGAAGCAGGCTCCCCAATGAGCAGAGAGCCCAATGCGGGACTTGATCCCAGGACCCTGGGATCATGATCTGATCCGAAGGCAGAGGCTTAACCCACTGAGCCACCCAGGCGCCCAATCATGATGAATTCTGTTATTTCTTCTTCATTTGTTAGTTTGAATACTTTAATAAAGAGAATCTTCTCCCTCAACTATTTCGTTACCCTGAGATACAGTTTATATAGGAAAGGCAGATTAAATGCTCTGTTTACTAGTTTTCAAAATAATAACTTGGTTCCCTGCTATTTTCCACAGGTGAACAATGAGTTTTGTTTATTAATATCATGATTTCAAAGACTTAAATGGATTTGATGTGCTTCATTCCAGTGTAGTTACCCTTTGTGACACACCTTTGGCCAGTAGGGGCCCATCAAATGAGCATCTCTTGACATGACCCTAATATTCCTTGATAGTTTTCTTTCTTCCTTTCTGATATGACAGGATGTTGCAGGCTCTTTAAAAAAATGTTTTAGGGGCACCAGGCTGGCTCAGTCAGTTTAGCATGTGACTCTTGATCTGGGGGTTGTGAGTTTGAGCCCCGCTGGGTTAAGTTTTAAGTTACTTAGAAATAAAATCTTTAAAAAAATGTTCTAAATCAAATTTATCCTTAAAGGATGAATATTTTCAGGCATTGAAATTACTCAGAAGGTGAACCTTTGAATCTGAATACAATTCTCACACTGGAATCCCCCCCAAATATTCTGAGCAATGGCAGCTTCCTTCAGGAGATGGAAAAGGGGTCTACTTGTATGATACAACTGTCATCAATTCCTAAGTTTTTTGTGTTTTTAACAAAAGCCATTTACATTCTTTCCTAGTTAGTCATAGATGGTTTACATGTCTGACTCCCCTGCTGGTCTGTATTCTGAGAACAAAATCTTGCCTATTCATTCTTGTAGGCCTAGCACAGACCTTGTCACTTGGTAAGTACTAGGGAGACATTTTTTTTTTTTTCATTTTTGACTTTAGAATTAAAATAAATAAGTTTAAAAGAGCTCTATCGTATGGGAAGTGCAGTAAGGGAAACAAACCGCTGCATTTCCAGAACCATGCACACTCGCTGTTAACATGTTGCATGTCCACCTGGGTGACTGGCTACACACCAGAAAATGATGAGTTTATGCTTTGCATTAATATAGCTTTGCCTCAATATAGCAATTTCTACAATAATGTCTATATCCACAAAGATGTATATAATTATGTTTAGTCTTAAAATACTTTCATGTTTGTAACCAGCTTTTAACCCTCCTCCAGACAATTAGCAAAATATATGAACACGAGGATAAGTAAGGCCATTTTGCAAGTTGGGAGCTCAGGAATAGAAGAGTCTCTTGCCTGAACTGAGGACACACAGGAAATGTCAGAGCCGAAGAGGGAGAGGTGATGATCTAGTTCTCTCAGCTCTGGCATGGGTACCTTCCAGAGCCTTTGGGGCAGAATGGCGGGGACTGGCCCAGCCCTTGCTGGGAGCACATGGCAGGACTGGAGTTTCTGGGGGCAGCGTCGCTGGCCCCGCCCTCTTAGGACAGTATTACCATTTCAAGAAAAGGACTAGAACATACATCTTTTCAAGGGGCCAGAAATGCCACCCTTTTAGGAGGCTAAATTTTGCCTACTTTTCAACACTGTTTTGGAACACAAGTTACTCATCCCACTTCAAATGAAATTACATATGAAGGGTCGTTTTTGGAAACAGAGACCAGTTCCAAATTCTGGTTCTACCACTTATTAGCCTCTCTACATCTCAGTTTTCTCATGCGTGGAATGAGATACCATTCCACCAGGAAAGATCTGTGTTAGGGTTCACTACCTGCAGGAGGGAACTACATGAGGAAGGAAGGGCTTGGGGGTGCTGTGGGGCTCGGTTGCTGGGACAGGGTCACCATTTGACATTTAAGTGAAAGAGGAGTTTGAGTCCAGAAGATTTCTAAAATGTGAGCAAAGATATGCTGTGAATTCTCATTTTCTCAAGTGACAAATACTTCCAGTGCTCCCAGGCTCCAAAGTGGGGGTTCGGAGGTATCGGGGCCGGATGGCCAGGTCAAAGCTGTGGCTGCAGTGGGGTGAAGGTCTGGACTCCCTCAGATTAGCAGGCGCAGCCTGGTAGCAGAGGGGCCTGAACCCGAGAGTGATCCTTGCGGTGAAGCCGGTGGTGCCTGCGAACCCGAAGAGGTGCTGATGTCCCTGGGGGCCCCTTCCCGGGGGCGGGGCTTGCTGCAGCCCTGTGGAACCTGACTGCTCCTAGGGGTGGGGTGGGCGGAGCGCTGCCTCTCAGATCCTCGGTCCAGTTACAATGTCCTTATTCAAGCTTTCCTGGGCAGATTCAGGGCTCCCAGCGGGACCCCCCCCCCCAAACCCCGAGGGAAGCTGGGATATTCTACTCCAGGTGTCCTGTCCCCACCTGGCCACTCCTGCCCATCCCGCTCGCCCCCTCCAGGGCATACTCATCACAGGTAGAACCACCTTTAAACCTTTCAAAGCGCTTTTATTTATTTATTTTTTTAAAGATTTTATTTATTTATTTATTTGACACAGAGAGACACAGTGAGAGCAGGAACATAACATGCAGGGGGAGTGGGAGAGGGAGAAGCAGGCTTCCCACCAAGCAGGGAGCCGGATGTGGGGCTCGATCCCAGGGCCCTGGAATCACGACCTGAGCTGAAGGCAGATGCTTAACTAAGCCACACGCGGGCCCCTGGAAGGGCTTTTAGATCCTGGTGGGACTGCTGTGCTTGGAGAAGGACTGAATTAAGCAGACTTAATATCCTACCTACTGTGAGTTCAGAAATTCAGCGACCTCTTTTCTTTTCTTTTTATTTTAAAATTTTTTATTTCTTTTCAGCATAACAGTATTCATTGTTTTTTCACCACACCCAGTGCTCCATGCAATCCGTGCCCTCCCTAATACCCACCACCTGGTTCCCCCAACCTCCCACTGCCCGCCCCTTCAAAACCCTCAGGTTGTTTTTCAGAGTCCATAGTCTCTCATGGTTCACCTCCCCTTCCAATTTCCCTCAACTCCCTTCTCCTCTCCATCTACCCCTGTCCTCCATATTATTTGTTATGCTCCACAAATAAGTGAAACCATATGATACTTGACTCTCTCTGCTTGACTTATTTCACTCAGCATAATCTCTTTCAGTCCCATCCATGTTGCTACAAAAGTTGGGTATTCGTCCTTTCTGATGGAGGCATAATACTCCATAGTGTATATGGACCATATCTTCCTTATCCATTCATCCGTTGAGGGGCATCTTGGTTCTTTCCACAGTTTGGCGACCGTGGCCATTGCTGCTTTAACATTGGGGTACAGATGGCCCTTCTTTTCACTGCATCTGTATCTTTGGGGTAAATACCCAGTAGTGCAATTGCAGGGTCATAGGGAAGCTCTATTTTTAATTTCTTGAGGAATCTCCACACTGTTCTCCAAAGTGGCTGCACCAGCTTGCATTCCCACCAACAGTGTAAGAGGGTTCCCCTTTCTCCACATCCTCTCCAACACACATTGTTTCCTGTCTTGCTAATTTTGGCCATTCTAACTGGTGTAAGGTGGTATCTCAATGTGGTTTTAATTTGAATCTCCCTGATGGCTAGTGATGATGAACATTTTTTCATGTGTCTGATAGCCATTTGTATGTCTTCATTGGAGAAGTGTCTGTTCATATCTTCTTCCCATTGAGATCAGGAACACGACAAGGATGCCCACTCTCACCACTCTTGTTCAACATAGTATTAGAGGTCCTAGCAACAGCAATCAGACAACAAAGAGAAATAAAAGGTATCCAAATTGGCAAGGAAGAAGTCAAACTCTCTCTCTTCTCAGATGACATGATTCTTTATATGGAAAACCCGAAAGACTCCACCCCCAAGCTTCTAGAACTCATACAGCAATTCAGTAACGTGGCAGGATACAAAGTCAATGTACAGAAATCAGTGGCTTTCTTATACACTAACAATGAAAATACAGAAAGGCAAATTAGAGAATCGATTCCATTTACTATAGCACCAAGAACCATAAGATACCTCGGAATAAACCTAACCGAAGAGATTAAGAATCAGCGACCTCTTTTCAATTCACCTTCTTTCTTAACCATTTTTTCTTGAACCCTTTTGGGGCTACATAAATGGTGAAAGAACAGTGCAACGAACACCACCCTATCGTTCACCTCTTCTGCAGAATCTGAGCAGAGAGAAGCCCTGGGGCTGGGGGTCGGTGGGGGGTGGGGGGGAGTAGTGCAAGAGGCATCTAGGATGTCCAACTGGTTCTGGAAGATCCTGAAGCTGGCCACACTAAAGCTTTCAGCTAAAAGTGTTTTTTTTTTTTTTTTTTTTTAATTACTGAGGTGATTGCCTAGGCTCATTTGGGAAAGAAGAATAAAGTGGGTCCAGGGCTGGGGGCTGTCAGGGATCCTGCGGGAAGAGCGCATTGGTGACTCAAGGGCACTGAGGTTCCAGGGGGTGGCTTGGCTGCTGTATCGGCCCTGGTATCGGGAATACAGTGTTGGGGGGCCTCTGGTCTTCCTGAGCTCTCGAGGCCTCTGTCCTCTAGTAATAATCCTGGAATCTGTCAGAAGGGAGCCTTGTAGTGTAATTACCCTAAATTGTTACAACTAAGTTTTAAATGACAGGGAATGAACCCTCTTAACTTACTCGAAAAGAAGTGAAGGAAGACACTTGAAATGTCAGGAGGACTTTGAGAAGGACGCAGGACTCATTTCTCCTTCCATGGAGAGCCACCATCTCCTACTTTCTCCCTATGCCTCTGAAGCGAGGGCAGGTCCAGGGAAGCCATATCTGCAATGGCTCATCTCCGGGGAAGATTTAATTGCCTTTGTCATAGAGCAATTAAGAGGACTAAGTCCTTCCATGTGCCTTAACGTTTGCTTTAACTTTTTTATTCAACACTTGAGAAAACAACTCATCAGGACAATGAACTATGACCCCTGTCGTCTTGCTGCGGATACCCGGATTGTATCCTGGTATCGTGGAAAGGCCTGGCCTTGCCTGCTTAATTTGTTTAAAGATACTACAGCCTTTTTCTTGGTGTCTTCAGGTAGGATGGTGGGGTGATCTCACTATAACGGGGACTGTGGCAGAAAGTGGGGCAGGGGTTGCTGGAAGACCCCCTACTCTTTTTGTTGCTGGCAGAGGGAAGGGGGTGTCATAAAGAAATTCAGCTGCATCAGACTCCTTAGATACTACTACTTCTTTTTCATCCCAGGACCCTGAGCCAAAGGCAGACACTTAACTGACTGAGCCACTCAGGTGCCCCAGAATCTCTACATTCTGAGAACACGAACGTTCTCTTTTAGACGGTGCGGCTCCGGGCTACCAGAGGGAAGCTGGAAGAAGTGGAAGCCTTACTTACCTAAGGACATGCTAACAGAGAAAAACATAGCATGGTTCCCTTGTCTGTTATCCCCTGACTGTGGCACTGCCATATCCCGAGAAAATCAAAGATGCCCTTTATATAAAAAACAAAGAAGGGACGTCTGGGTGGCTCATTGTAGGGCTGGCTCCCTGCTCAGGGAGGAAGCCTGCTTCCTCCTCTCTCTCTGCCTGCTTCTCTGCCTGCTTGTGCTCTCTCTCTCTGTCAAATAAATAAATAAAATATTAAAAAAAAAAAGAACAACTCTAGTCATCCTAATTATTACTTGCACACTTTCGTATCTAATGGCACATTCAGACAGCACTGGTAGGTTTTCGATCAAGAAATAAAACACTTGAGGGGCGCCTGGGTGGCTCAGTGGGTTAAAGCCTCTGCCTTTGGCTCAGGTCATGATCTCAAGGGTCCTGGGATCGAGCCCCACATCAGGCTCTTTGCTCGGGGGGGGCCTGCTTCCTCCTCTCTCTCTGCATGCCTCTCTGCCTGCCTCTCTGCCTACTTGTGATCTCTCTCTCTCTGTCAAATAAATAAATAAAATATTTTTTTAAAAAAAGAAATAAAACAGTTGATACTTTTAAGGGCTAGTTCTTTTAAACTGATTTTGATTTTTTCTACCTTTATTGAGATGTGATTGACATATAACCCTCCATAAATTTAAGGGGTACAGCATGATGATTTGATACACATATATATTGCAAAATGATGACTACAATAAGGTTGATGAACACTATCACCTCACATGACTACCATCTGTGTGTGTGCGTGTGAGGTGACAACATTTAAGATACTCTCTTAGCGACTTCCAAGTATGTAGCACAGTATTATGAACTACAGTCCCCATGAGGTACATTCGACCCCCAGAGCTTATTCATCTTTTTTCTTATAGAGAGGGAGCAGGGACAGGGGCAGGGTGAGAGACAGACTCTCAAGCAGACTTGCTGCTTAGAGCAGAGCCCAGCTTGGGGCTTGATCTTACCACCCTGGGATCATGACCTGAACCGAAATCAAGGGTCAGATGCCTAATTGATGAAGCGACCCAGGTGCCTCTAGAACTTACTCATCTTATTTATTTATTTATTTATTTGAAATTTATTAGAGAGAGAAAGAGAGAGCACGAGAGGGGAGAAGGTCAGAGGGAGAAGCAGACTCCCTGTGGAGCTGGGAGCCTGATGCGGGACTTGAACCTGGGACTCTGAGATCATGACTTGAGCCAAAGGCAGTCGCTCAACCCACTGAGCCACCCAAGTGCCCCTAGAACTTACTCATCTTAATGAGGGGCTGCTCCGTAGAAAATACAGGCATGACAACTCTCTCCAAACAACTTAAAATCTTACTAACACAAGGCACACGAGAGTTAGGAACGCCACAGCTGGGGCTGAAGGAAGTCAGAGGAGTCACACTAGTGATGGCAGGAGCAGCTTGAGGCAACAACAAATGGGCAGGCTTCAACTCAGCAAGTATTACAACACAAAACATATAAATGGCAGTCTGGCAGATACATGCTAGCATGCCGAGTCCCAGGAGGGAGATCGGGGTTGCATGTAGGGGCTGTCAAAGGGGACCACTGATTTTTACTGCACCCATGTCTCACGTGGGTAGTCAGTGGTGTGCTGGCATAAGTTTAAGAAGCAGTTCTGTCTCAGAAAAAAAAAAATTCCTGTGATAGTGTTCTCCATGGTGTAAGTACTTCCACTGTGGCTAATTTCAAGCAACCAATGTGAGACTGACCAGGTTACAAATTCTTGGACATTTAAGAACTCAAGCACTTAGTATGTGCCAGGCTCTGTGTCAAGTGCTGGGAGAGATGGAGGAAAAACTCTGATATAATCCTTGTCTGCCAGGCAACAGAAATATAGCAAGGGAGCTCAAAGACGAACTAGCAGAAGGACAGATCAGCCTCGGCAGAGTGTGGGGAAACGGGAGAACCAGAGAAAGTTCTCTGAATGAGCTTTGATAAGTGGGTTGATAGCTAAATAATTAAAGAATGGGAAAAGGCCCCAAAGCAGGGACGTACATGTGCATTCAGGGACTTGCACAAGATTACTGGCACCAAGAATAGGATGAGGCCAGAAAAGAAAGTTGGGGCCATATTGCCGAAGGCAATGAATTTCCCTGTGTAGTAATGAGAGTTACGGACGTTTTTGAGAAGCATCCAGCAATAATTCTTTAATAAATTTTTTAAATTTATTTGTTAATTTGAGAGAGGGGGAGGTAGGGAGGGTCAGAAAGAGAGGGAGAGAGAATCCCAAGCAGACTCCCCGCTGAGCACAGAGCCCCTCAGGGGGCTTGATCTTACCACTCTGAGGTCAGGACCTGAGCCAAAATCAAGAGACTGAGGCTTAGTTGACTGAGCCACTCAGGAGTCCCAACACCAAACAAGAATTCTGATGGCAGCGTGGAGACTAACCCGTAAAAGAGATCACTGCAATGTTTCAAACAGAATATAAGGAGAGCTTCAATTAAGTCAATGCAGTAGAGATGGAAATGGGGCAGATCCAAATGGCATTTAGGAAGGGAGAACTGCCAAGATACTGGACAGGCTGAATTGAGTGGAAGAGACTGGTTGCTGGAACAGAACACCCAGGACTTTGAAAATGACCTTTCTGCCCTCCCCTGTCCCCATGGAAATGAGTGACTTGAGAGCGCAGTTCCTCATTTCCTTTGTATTTTGCTGACGTCTGTGAGTTTGAAAGGGAGAAGATCTGAGACATGAGTGACGGGCCATGAAGATGGCTTTGTTTTACGGTATCTGGATTTGTACATCTTGATTCTGGATAGTTACACCATAAACATTACACACTTCTGATTTGCGGTGGAGGGCCTTTCACGAAATTGGGAAATAATAATTACCCCAGGAGTTTACTGGATGAAATAAGAATTTATCCATGGAGCTTGAAAAGAGAATAAATGAGGGAAGGGAGGAAAGCCCCCGGGTAAACCTGTGAATCCAGTTACTCCACAGAGCAGTAGGCATGACACAGAAGGAGTAAGGGAGCAGGAGGTGTTTGGTGATTCACATAAGAAAACAGTTGGGAAGGGGGCCAGAAGTTATAGCTGGTGCCTTAGATGTCTGTGTACAAACACACAGGGCATAGGCAACAAGCAAAGTCAACTCGGGATTGCAACACCAGGTGTAAACATGATGCTCTCATTAAAACCTTGTGGATGGGACTCAAGACTTAAACCTAGTGATGAGATCGAACTATGTCCTCCTCAAAAGAAGCACGCCTACCAAGTGGGGGAGGGGATTTACGCACGTTGTAGAGGAACCGGGTAGAAGCCCGCTGAAGAGCATACAGATAAATATTTAGAAGGAGAGGATCAGAACATTACTATACACCCTTTGGTCAGAAGGCACATTTGTATAAAACATCCAGAGAAGATTTTTTCAAATTTATTTATTTATTTATTTATTTATTTATTTTAAAGATTTTATTTATTTATTTGACAGACAGAGGTCACAAGTAGGCAGAGAGGCAGGCGGGGGGCGGGGGGGGGGGAAGCAGGCTCCCTGCCGAGCAGAGAGCCCGATGCGGGGCTCGATCCCAGGATCCTGGGATCATGACCTGTGCGGAGGGCAGAGGCTTAACCCACTGAGCCACCCAGGCGCCCCAATTTTTTCAAATTTAAATGGGAGATTGGACCCGGATTTTACAAACATCACATTTTCATATCAGATTTTATGTTTGAAATAGCTATACATGCTTCCTCACAAAACTTTTTATCCTTTTTTTTTTTTTTTAAAGATTTGTTTATTTATTTTAGTGAGAGGGAGAGAGAGAGAGCACAAGTTGAGGGCAGAGGGAGAAGGAGAATGTCAGGTAGACTCTGCGCTGAGCACGGAGCCTGACATGGGGCTCCATTTCATGACCCTGAGATCACAACCTGAGCTGAAACCAAGAGTTGGACGTTTAATAAACTGTGCCACCCAGGAGCCCCGCAACAAAAGCTTTTTAAAAATGACCTCTTGAAACTCTCAATAATTTCTCTCAAGGAAAAAAAAAATTGTTGTATAAGCAGGCAACAAAAAAACTGAAATTTTTATGACTATTTAAACATGTACAAAAGTACTATCTACAACTACTTAAAAATGTACAATAGGACTATAGATAATCAAATAGTACTTCTTTTTTTTTTTTTTTGCCATTGACATATGTAGTGTTGAAATTCATCTGATAAGGCGAACAGATCCTTTCTGATGGGTGATACACTCGACTTGCCCATAGGATAGCCCTGGTCAGGTTAATAACCCCCTGCAGTCACTGTCTGTGGTGTTTTGTTACAGTAGCCAGAACAAACTCATTCAGTAAAAATAGAGTTCAGCTCCCAGGAGAGGGGGGCCAGGAGAGGTATGTTAAGGTAACAACCAAGCAGGGGAGTGGAACTACAGCCCCAGACGAGGAATGAAAATAAAAAGGGGAATGGAGACTTGTCTAGTGAATTTTGGACCAACTCTGTGAAGTTAAAGCTGTTCTCATGGGCTTTCCCAAACTCATCTCCCATACATAAAAGATCTTACATCAAATATAAGGTGGTAAGAACCCAAGAAGGCTGGTTCCACCATGTGATCATGTGAGAGGTCCCTAGTACCCATGGCTGAGTGGGGTAGGCAAGTCAGTTGTGCAGAAGCAGATTTAAGATTTATTATATAGAAGGGAAAGTTTGAGCTCAGAATTAAGAGAACTTTCACTTTTTCCTCTGTAAGAACATTTGAAATTTAAAATATAATAGGGGATTTGTAAAATAGAAAAAGAAAAAAAAATCTCCCCACAATTCCACTATCCTTTTTTTAAAGTAATCTCTATATTCAATGTTGGGCTCAAACTCACGACCCCAAGATTGTGTTTTACTAACTGAGCCAGCCAGACACTCCCAAAATTCTATTATCTTAACCAAATTCATCATGTATTTCCTTTGTTTTTCTTCGAGTAAGTATATTATAGGTAGCTGAATAGAGTAAGTATACGTATGATTTGCATCCTGATTTTTTTTTTAATATTTTATTTATTGGACAGACGGAGATCACAAGTAGGCAGAGAGGCAGGCAGAGAGAGAGGAAGGGAAGCAGGCTCCCTGCTGAGCAGAGAGCCCGATTTGGGGCTCGATCTCAGGACCCTGAGATCATGACCCGAGCCGAAGGCAGAGGCTTTAACCCACTGAGCCACCCAGGTGCCCCTGCATCCTGATTTTTAAAGGAATAAAATGAAAGTCTAAGCATGTTCTTATTTCACTACATGGTTTCTTATAAAGATAACTTTGAATGGTTGTGTAAGTCCAGTCAGTGCATGAAGCATAATAATTTATGCCTTGTCGTCGGATGTTAAGTCTGTGGCTGGTTTCTTCCTTATCAATATTCTCTTTAAGTTTCCTTCCAGCACTGAAAGTCTATGATTCTGTGTTTGGCAAAGGGAAATGAAAACTACTTCTCATATTATCTTCTCCATCTCTCATTACTCTTAAGAAGGGGCCTTTAGAGATATCCTGACATGTTACATTAAGTAAGTCAGATTTCTGTTTATTCCTGAGTATCACCTCATAAAAATAATTTTAAGAAATTTCTGTCTAGTTGACGATGTAGGAGAGTTTTTTTTTCTCCAGATTATCTCCAAAATTTAAAAAATGGAAAATGACTATCAAGAATTTCTAGACACCTTTCATCCAGATTCCCCCAAAGTTAACATTTTACCTAACCATAGTACAATGATCAAAACTGGAAAAGTACTTCTGATATAATACTCTGGTCAGATAGGCAGACCTGATTCAGATCTCACCCACTGTTGCACTGTGTCCTCTTTCTAGCTCCAGATCCAATGAGGAATCACAGGCTGTATGAGCTGCCATGTCACCTTGGTCTCCATTAATCTAGAACACTTCCTCAGTCTTTCTCTGTCTTTCACACCTTGATACTTTTGAAATGTACTGGCCAATTATTTTATAGAATGCCACAGCTGGGGTTGTCTTGTATTTCCTCATGGATTTTCCATACCACCAAGCTGCTGTGTCCTTCCCAGAGCATCTCTATGGGGAAGCACATGGTGCAGATCTGTCCCACTGCAAGTAATGTTAACTTTTATCACCTGGTTAAGGTGGTGTCTGTTCAATTTCTTCACTGTAAAGTCACTATCTTCCCCTTCATAGGTATTGTGGGGACCTACCCTGAGACTGTAAAATTCTTGGTTTTCATTATACTTTCACTGACCAATTTTAGCTTTTGTCGATGATACTTCTCTGAACCAATTATTACTGTGTTTTCCACGTGATTTTCTACTTTCATTATTCTTTCTATTGTTATGAGTTGTAATTTCCTTGACAAGGGTTATAGATGTCCTTAAACCATATAGCCCTTCATCATCCTTGTGTTAAAGCAAAAGAAGAGAATATTTACCTAGGGCTCACCCTGTGTTGTTCCTGTCATCAGAACGTAAGGGGGCTGCCAAAGGCATGGAGACAACAGAGCATCTTCATGTACCTGTGTGGACCCCTGATTCTCTGAGTCTTCTCAGCTAATTATAGCTCATTCCACCGAGGCATCACACACACACTTCCTCATATATTATTTACCTTCCGATAGCAATTGCCACTTCCATTCTACAGCTGAGAAAAATGAAACCCAAGGAGGTGGACCCACTATCAGGATCAGATAGTAGCACCACTGGAATTTGTTTCCAGTTCCTGGAGGTTTTTAGTTCCTCTCTGGGGCTGGTCTGAAAAGTATATCCTTCTATTTGTGTAGGGATAACATGATATGTCTTCAGAAAAGATGTTGCTTTTGAACAAACTTATTATCAATAAGACTATCACTCTTTCAGCTATTGTACTGTTTACCATTGTAATCCAGGCTATTATTTGCAAATAACAATAATAGTTTCCTAAACATAAGCTTCTTACAGACATAAATTTCATTGATTTATTTCATCTCAAGCTGAAATCTTTTTTTTTTTTTTTTAAAGATTTTACTTATTTGTCACAGAGAAATAGGGGGAGAGAGAGAGAGCACAAGCGGGGGGAGCAGCAGGCAGAGGGAGAAACAGGCTCCCCGTTGAGCAAGGAGTCTGACCACTGGGCTCGATCCCAGGACCCTGGGGTCATGACCTGAGCTGAAGGCAGACGCTTGACGGACTGAGCCACCCAGGCGTCCCTCAAGCTGAATTCCTGATGATGACCTAAAATTCTAAATGTGGAATCTGCCATTTATCCAGAATGGTTAAGAGTTCTGGTTAACTGAACATTACCTTATGTAGCAGATCACCACCTTTCAAAGAATCCAAGGACAAAGATGAAGGGCAAATATTCTCTAAAAT
Organism: Martes martes; assembly: GCF_963455335.1. NCBI lineage: Eukaryota > Metazoa > Chordata > Mammalia > Carnivora > Mustelidae > Martes > Martes martes. Next base: position 48,512,111 of record NC_137901.1, on the reverse strand, counting down.
CAGACAGTAGCATATGTTAGTACGAAAAGCAATGGCATGGTGCTGTTAAAACAGGAGGTAGGAGATAACCTAATTTTTAAAAAAAATTATCCTCTACATTACCTTATTTTATTTTCTTGTCATTTTCTTCTTTCCTAAAAGTAGCATGGACAAGAAAGAAATTTTAGATTAAGTGGACCTCCTGGTGATTGGTATCTCGGATTTTTTTTTTTTTAAAGATTTTATTTATTTATTTGACAGAGAGAGATCACAGTAGACAGAGAGGCAGGCAGAGAGAGAGAGAGAGAGAGAGGGAAGCAGGCTCCCCACCGACCAGAGAGCCCAATGTGGGGCTCGATCCCAGGACCCTGAGATCATGACCCGAGCTGAAGGCAGCGGCCCAACCCACTGAGCCACGCAGGTGCTCCAAGGATTTTAAAAATATACTAATATTTCTGTTCAACTAGTTTCTTTTCTTTAGGGTACCAGTAATGAGAGTTTACCAATGGGACAGACAGCAAGCATCTGCATTTGTTCCCACAATCAAGACTCACTGTGAACTCAGTGTCTCAGAGCAGGCAACCAACCCCTCCTGGCTGGTGTTGTTTTATTTTTAAGTCATTTGTGTCCCCAGTGTTTGTCCCTGTGCCTGGTACAAAGTAGGCACAGGATAAATATTTGATGACTGATCTACTGACCCACTGACAGCTAGACTTCATAGCCAGGGTGAGGGCCCAGCCTGGGCCTTCCTGAATTCCTGGGATTTTTTTTCCCTAATTCCAAAAAACAATACACGCTCATTATAGAAACTTGTAAAATAGAGAAATTCACACACACTCAAAAGAGAAAATAGAGCTCTTCCTTATCTTACCCGCCATAAAGCTGATTACGCCATAAAGATGAGCATTTTCCCATTTATTAAATATTCTTCAAAAACATGTTTTTAATGGCAGTGAAATGATCCATTGTGTGGATGTGCCATATTTAATCATTTCCTTGTTGTGGGTCATATAATTTCTTTACAGTTTGCCACCATTGGAGATAACGTGGTCATGTTGTACAATAAACTCTCCGACTAGTAAAGCTGATTATTAAGTTGCTTTCCAGAAAGATTATATCCACTTAAACCCACTTGCTTGTGCCCCGTAGATTTTAAATGTTGACAGCTGAGAAACAAGGGTTTTGAAACAACTTCTTTCTTTTAAACAGCTTCCAGTGTGATGAGAATAAGCTAGCTTTTTCCTGCAGACTTAATTCTGGGCCCCTGTGAAGGATAGGGTAAATCACAGGGGAGTGGATAATTTGGAAAACATGCCTGGAAACCTCAACCTAAACTGAAGAGAGCATTAGCCCTTAAAAAAAAAAAAAAAAGCTTTTAAGATAAAGCAAAGGAGCAATAATACCCCAAACAGAGTGATTAATAACACAAAACAACTAATACCATTATGCTCATTGTTGACACTTAATTTATGCCCCAAATTTGAAACTATTTTCTCTTTACAAAAGGTAAAATCATGCCAGTGAAAAAAAGGAAATATCTGGGCTAGAAACTAGCTGAAAGGAGAGAGTACTTTAAAAAAAAAATTAACATTCAATAAATAAAATTTAAAAAATAAAAAAAATGAACATTCACTTCTGAGGAATAAATGTTTCATCTTGAAACAAAAACTTGATTTTCAAAAACAATATAAAATAAAAGCCAAAAGATTACATAGGAAAATAATGTATAATAAAAGTCAAAAATTATTTGCTATCATCATAAAAAAAGTTCCATTCTGGTGCTTATATTTTTCTTTTTCTTTTTTTTTAAGATTTTATTTATTTATTTGGCAGAGATCACAAGTAGGCAGAGAGGCAGGCAGAGAGAGAGAGGAGGAAGCAGGCTCCCCACCAAGCAGAGAGCCTGATGCGGGGCTCAATCCCAGGACCCTGGGATCATGACCTGAGCCGAAGGTAGAGGCTTTAACCCACTGAGCCACCCAGGCACCCCTGTGCTTGTATTTTTCTACAACTGCTTAGTCCACCTCAGAGACTCAGAGACTGGCTGACCAGACTGGAAGCTTTGCTCAGTTCCTACTACAAGTCCTTTAGCTCCTAAATGTAACATGTACACATCTCTTTATTAAGTCAGCATTTAAAATGACTATGAGCCATTACAAACATGTGAAGTATTATTATTGCAATAAAAGAACTTAATTATTTAAAATTTAACCCTTGGAAGGACACTTCTATTTCCAGACTTCCAGTCAAGCAAAGGCTGCAGTACTTGGAACCCCATGGAAAACTCTAGAGATAGAGCTCTGGGCTCTGAGCCAGTCATGCAGTGGGAAACCACCGTTTTAGAAGGTGGGATTTTGGAGTACGGTGGGAGTGGGACTGAAATCAATCTTTATGTGGGACAATTTTGCTGAGAAGCCTGAATAACTGACCCTTTCTTTATTTTGTATTTTCACTGATTGTCATGAATCCCAGTCCAGCCTGTTTTCCAATCACAAGCCTATATTACATTTTACAGCTTCATGGTTCATGAATAAACACTGTAACCGCCACTAGTCAAAAAGAGGATACTCTGTGGAGTTGGGGTAATGTGCTTTTATTACTGTGAGTTAGTTAGGAAAGCAGTATTGACCCCACTTTCTTTGTACATTTCTTAGATAGTCTCATGGTTGCCCTTGTAATCTTAGTGCATGATGGGCTAAAGACAGATATCAAAAGTGGAATAAAGCCACCACAGTTTTGTCTCAAAGCATCCCAGGAAGTCAATGGATACCAAAACTATTTTGTCAAGGGACAAAGAATAAGTCATATTTCTAGGGCGCTTATGTTTCCCTTCAACACGGAAGCAGAATGGAGAAGAAGATGAAAGACACATAACGACTACTAAGCGATGCAAGATCTTTTTTTAAAAAAATATTTTATTTGAGAGAGAGAGAGAGTGAGAGAGCATGAGGGTGGTGGAGGGGCAGAGGGAGAGGGAGAAGCTGGGGTCAATGGGGAAAGATGGTTTAGAGGATTTTGTTGGTGTTCTGCCCATTTCTCCTCTTTATCCAGCTCAATGGACCATGTTTTCATTTTAGTTTACATCATCACCCATGTATTCTGAAGTGAGATAATCTCAACCTCAACTCTTAGTTGACTTAATCTGATCAGCCCATTTCATTTCTGAAGGTAAGGGTACTGGTCTAGGTGTGGGTATATGGCTTACAGAGTCGCATCAAGGGAATCTCAGGACTCCTGCTTAAAATGCTATGACTGGGGCGCTCTCTTTCACCTTCTTGTTCAAGGAAATATGGAACCATTGCAGTCCTTTTGCCACCTGACAGAAATGACCTAAGAATGAAGTCAACAGATGGGAGAGACGTACATGAGGGAGTGGCCGAGAAATAGAGTGGGAGCTCCTGGGTTAAAATTACACTGAAGCTTGCCCCACTCTTGAATTTCCAGTTACATAAACACATGAATGTCCTCATTGTTCAAATCAGTTAGAGAACATTTTCTGTGTCTTGGATTCTAACTCTTTACAGAGGGGTGCAGGTGTCTGGTATGTAGGCATCATAAGGGATATCTCTAGGGGCATTGCCTCCCTTCCTTTTTTTAAAGATTGTATTTTTAAGTAATCTCTGTGAGGCTTAAACTTACAAACCCAAGACCAAGAGCCACACACTACCGAATGAGCCAGACAGGTGTCCTAACTGTCTCTTTCTTCTGACATGATTATAAATGGTAGTCAATCATTCACATTAACCTAGAATGTAGATTAAACAGTATACATTTGCAGTGACCAATGCTAGAAAGTAATATTGTTCCGGTATATACAATATTGTATAACAAGAGGGGGAAGGACAATATTTGGGCTCTAATAATCACTTATCACATTATTTCTATGACAGAATTTGCTCCAGGTCCCAAATAAGTGATTATGAGTCAACTTTTAGGGATCCTCTGGAGATCAGGTTTCTCACCAGGATGTCACAGTAGATGAAGTTTAAGGTAACTTCTAGCTTTAACATTCTATGATTCTTTGTTAACCAGTTCATTTTAAGTTAGTAAAAGAGACACCTGGTAATAGGGCAGCATTCTTGACTAATATGGCATTTGAAGATTGTACATTTCCCATTCAGCAAGCTGTATCTTGCTTTCACAGCAGTTGAAGATTTGCCATCATTATTTCAGCCATTTTTGAAATTCTAGCATCTTGTTCACATCTTGCCCTTAAATATTTATACACAGAATACTCATTTTTTGATTTGTCAGTTTTTGGAAACCTGAGAGATCCAAACAGGCTCACATTTCTAAGAGCAAATAGTAATTTCCTCCTTCTCTACTCATGGATTTGTCAAAGCACGGACTTTTTATAAGAGTGAGGTATTTGCCATCTTTAGATGGTTTCAATCCAAAAACGCAATGGTTCAAAATACTTTTCCTTCAACACTTAAGTCATAATAGATTAAAAAATAAGTGACTGAGTAAGCCAGAGAGTGCCTTAAAATAAACAGATCCAGGCCTGGAATTGTGATTAGGTGAAAATGACCTTACCTCCAGGTATGGCAGGTAATGGAAAATAAATTTTACTAAGAAACTCCTCCCCCAAATCTTCACAAGACCTTTAAGAGTTTGGAAACTCATACAAGTCCACACTAGAACAACAGTATGTGACATCTAATGAGCTGGTTATTAGTCCACTGACTTCTGGTACCACACCAGCTTAGATCAGCCCCATGGCCACCTGCCTGGGGGTGGGCTGGTGGGAGAGGGATGAAGACACAAAGACTGACTGTGGGGTAGCCTGACGACAGCCCCTATCGGTTACACAGCGCTCGTTATGAGAGACCAAAGATGATTTGACCCATTTCAAACTGTTGTCTTGGGCTTTCCCTACGTATCTTCATTTTCAGGAAGTCAATAGATCTCATTATCCTTGAGTCTCAGAGGCTGTGGATTGGAATAGCTCCTTTTCCCCACGTTATTCCCATTCTCTGCCCTTTGGTTCCCATTGTATGATCTCCTACAAAGCCCTGTTCTGTTGCCAGCAGGTGCTCTGTAGGTAAGAGAATGGCTGCTTTATATGCTGCTTCTCTCCCCTGAATGGTGTACTTAGGTTATGTCCAGAAATAATGCCTCTTCGGTGAGCCCCTGAGTTGGTGCATGGAGGGAGGAACTGAGAGGTCTTCTTTTGCTTCGTCCTTATCTCTGGCCCACAGTCCCTGTATCAGTGGAGAGATGAAGCAAGTAAGAGAAAATGTGATACTGATGTTTGTTTTTGATGTTGTGGGACAAAAGCAGCACAGTTGAACTAATGTGAGTCTGGGACTGTGCAGGGAAGTAGGATATTTCATGGTGCAGTTCCTTAAAAAATGATTCTGGAGGCAAGGACCTTTATCTATAGAATTCTTGTGAGATGCTCCGCCTTTCGTGGTGGCATGTGAGAATGTACTGGACCTTATTTCTTTAGCAGGTCTTGCCCTATTTCCCATGTACTTGGGGGCTTCTGCGAAGGGAGGACCCTCAGTGTCGATGATGGCTGGTTTTCTTCAAATAGGGCACCAGGGATCACGCTAGGCACATCCCCTCCAATGAAGAGAAATTCTGACTACCCCGAGCAGCACAGTGGTAAACATAGATGATAGTATTCTTAAACTGAGTTCAGCAGAAATGAAAGGAACTTGACATTGCATGTGAATGAGCCCTTCAGAAGTGACTCTTGTTACTCCTTCCCCCTTTTTGGTGTGAACTTACCCTATTTTATTTTTGGTGTGTACCAGTCATAAGTCTGTTTCTTTATGTGATACTTAATGGCAAAAGGCACTGCTCTCAAGACTGAAATTTGTTCCTTTAATACTGGCGTGATGGAAACAAAAGATCTCTGCTTCATGTTCATGAAGACGCTGGAGACGCTGCTGATATTTAATAAATTCTTCCTGATTGGAACAACTAGCCATGAATTCTATTTAAAGTGCTCATTCCAATTGGCTTAATAAATTAATGGCTAATACGGAATTCTGAGCACAGACAATATTCTCCCTCTTTTTAAATATTTTATTTATTTATTTGACAGAGAGAAAGAGACATCTAGAGAGGAGATCAGGCAGGGGGAGTGGGAGGGGGAGAAGCAGGCTTTTGGCAGAGCAGGGAGCCCATGTGGGGCTCAATCCCAGGAGACTGGGATTGTGACCTGAGCCAAAGGCAGACACTTAATGACTGAGCCACCAGGCACCCCTACAGACAATATTCTTAAGTGGCTGAATTGGCGGCGGGGGGGGGGGGGGGCGTGTGGAAAGTATTCTGAAGTTGGTTGGTAATAGAATACTGTGGAGTATCCAGTCCACAAAAACTGACGCAAAGCCTCAGCTTCTTTAAAGAGTAGCCAATTTCCACAGCTAGTCATGATTTGTGTGTATTAGGATTATTGGATCAGAAAATGACTCATATAGATATCATTTGATAATCAGCTCTACTCAATATAAAAATCACCTGCAAAAGCTGATGTTCAAACATTCTGGTTGAGGATTCTATTCAGGAGTAGAAGGAAAAAATGGAATTCTAGGAAGTCACATAAAGAGATCACTGTTTTTAGTGTGGGATGATGTGGTATTGGTATTGCTGGATTTTATGCTTTGAGTTTGGAGCCTTGCACCTGAAATTTTCAGTATGAGCATACTCAAATTTATTCAGTGAGTATTTAGCGAGTGCTTTGTGCTAGACTTTGTGTGTGTTAATGGGGAGACAAAAATGAAAGAGACGTGATCTGTACCCTTCCGCTCTCACAGACTAGAGGAGCACAGGGATGTAGTAAAGATGAGCCACCTGTGACTCGCTACTGTGTCCAGATGATTACGATACTGCCTGGCCATAAAGGAGGCAGCAGTAATCATGGGAGTGCGACTGGTGGGCGGCGGAGGAAGAAGAGGGCTGGTGTGTGGTACGGACACATTGTGATGGTCTTTGCTAGTTTGGGGATAAGCTTTACAATTATTAGAATCATGCCAGTTGAGGCTGCGGACACAGCCTGGGGAGTTCATGAGGATAAAACAGGTGCAGAAACCAGAGGCCAAGTTTTAGCTATTACACAGTGCTTCCCCAAGTGAGAAAGGTTATTGACTTGCCAGAAAGAAGAATCTTTTTTTTTTTTTAACATTTTATTCATTTATTTCACAGACAAAGATCACGAGTAGGCAGAGAGGCAGGCAGAGAGGCAGGCAGAGAGGCAGGCAGAGAGAGAGGAGGAAGCAGGCTCCCTGCCAAGCAGAGAGCCCTATGCGGGGCTCGATCCCAGGATCCTGGGACCATGACCTGAGCTGAAGGCAGAGGCTTTAACCCACTGAGCCACCCAGGCACCCCAAGAAGAATCTTTTTACTTGTTAGACATTAAAATATTTGCACCCTGAAAGAGTTTCATTGCTTCTGCAACCTTCAGTTTTGCCTCTGATGTAAACATGCTATGGTGGGCAAAAGTTTAGGACTCCAGGGGCACCTGGGTGGCTTAGTTGGCTGAGGGTCCGGCGGCTGATTTTGGCTCCGGTCATGATCTCAGTGTTGTGGGATTGAGCCCCACGTGGGGCTCCACACTCAGTGCAGAGTTGGCTTGTCTCTCTCCCTCTACCCCGTTGCTCCTCCTGTTCCCTGGCATGCTCTCTCAAATACATACATACCTAAATCTCAAAAAAAAAAAAAAAAAAAAAAAGAATCCTAGGACTCCATTCACAGAATTGTTGGCTCATCTGCCACTGTGAAGACAGCATACTGGAAGGTACTATATACAGAAAGGGTGAGTTTATGATCTTAAATAATCTCCAGTAGGAAATGGCTTTTCCCCCATCTTTAGTTTTTTTATGCCTTTGATCACCTTCCTGACTTTTTGAGCCCTTGGTACCTCTCCCTTCCCCCTAAGAGGTGGCCTGAACTAGAATGTGCATTTTTACTTATTAAACAACTCAAATCTGCGTGTTGAGCCGGGCACTCTTCTAAGCACTTCATAAAAATCGACTGAGTCAACTCACATTTCTTTGGGGTGGCTACTGTTAGTACCACCCTTTAGAGAAAAATGAGCAGTAGAGATCTTAAAAACTCCCTTAAGAACACAACCTCAGAGAGCAAGCTGAAGAGCTGGGATCTGAACCCAGAGACCTATGCTCTCAATATCCACCTGGGTGCTTAGCCCAGCCACAACACTAAAGCGGGGATATGTCCTGCCTCTGGCCCACCTGCTCAACCACTCTGTAGGCTCTCTGCTACTTTGCCTTTTCACTTTGGCCCAGAGCATGGGGAGCTCTTTACAAAAATGCCTTTGAAATGCAAAGGTTGACAGCTTCGTTTGTGGATCCTCACCGTGGCTTTTGGCTGGAGTCTACTGGGCACTGGCTATGATGTGGTAGGCAGTCTTTAAAAAAATGGTGTAATATTCACACTGTTTTTGTTGGATAATTGCATGCTTTTAATTTGTGGTATTATAAACAGACCAGTAATCTGGTTTAGGAGTAGCCAGAGAAAGTTATTTGATATCCATTAAGCCAAGCTGCTATTTTTATTCACCTCTGTAGAGGTGAGTATTATTATGGTCCAGAAAAAGCAACATTGTAATATAGTCTAATGGGTGCCTCCTGACTGGATGGGTTAGGGTAACAAAAAATAAAAAAAAATAAAAAAATAAAAGAGCCTTCTGAAGAAGGTAGGGAACAATTCTGCTTGCTTCCCTAACAGGTAAGCCCAGTTTTCCCTTTAGATAATACAACAGTTTAGCTTTTTTTTAGACAATGAATTTTTAAAAGGGGGGAAAATCACACCTTCTTTAGTTCATGGATTTGGAACAGTGATTTTTTTTTTTTTTTTTTTTGGGAACAGTGATTTTTCTTAAAGACCTCCTCCAACCACGACTGCCTAAAATGTTTACCTTACTGAGAAAATTCTGAGAGTTCAAGAAAAGTGAAAGTATTAAATCACTTAAAACCAATTTAGTAAATGCGAAGTCCCCATATAGGAACCATATTATAAGTAAGAATATTCATCATCAGTGGTTGCTTTTCATCAATGTCCCGTGATTTAAGTTTATTATGTATTTATAGACAAATAATAGGTTATTTAGATAGCATCTTCCACCTGAAGACATTTCAGTGGTTTGCAAACTTGAAGCTGAGTTAACTGTTCAGTCTTTGGAGATGAATCATTCCTTTTGTTTAGCCCATTGGTATAGTATTTAGATTAACTTGTAGGTTTGTATTTAACCTGACAGAATCCAAAGAGCCAGATCAGACAGTGCTGGCAGTCTTTTTCCTGGGGCCTGGACAGAGCTACATGCAGGGAGCAGGGCCTGAGTCATTAGTTTGTGATTAATGTTTGTAGAAAGTAATATTTCTACCATTTTATGGATGGAGCAACTGAGGCACTACGAGGTTAAGTGGCTTCCCCTTGATCACAAAAGCTGTTTAGGAGATCCAGAAAATCAGGCACGAATGCAAGCCGACCATGATTTTGTACTCAACTTTCACCAATTTTAAATCTTAGTTTTGAAAGTTATAGTTCCTGTACCTGCCCATGGGCAGGTTACAAACCGGAAGTTGAAACTAAAATGAGAGGATGTTGCCAATCATTTTCTAGGGGAAGGGAGGGACCAAGGAAGGGTTGCTTTGGCTAACAGTGCTGCCTTGGGGGCTCTTGTCCCCATGGACCCAGCCCTCTCGGACCCGCTGGCTCTCTGCTGATCCCTGAAGGCATGTGTCCATGAGGATTCAATCAGGCTCAGGGCTGCCGGCTGGGTTGGGGGGCAGGGGGACTGTAAATCTGGGAAAGCTGCAAGTATTCAGGGTCTTGAACTTTATCAGGTTTGAATGTGTGATTGTGAAAGTAAAGAGCAGAGAAATGACAGCACTCAGTAAATCAAACGTAGAGAAGATCAGGACTGTCAGAGACAAGAGAAAAACAGGCTCTGGGCACAAGCCCCGCTGAAAACCTGCAGGCAGGCAGAAGACTTTTATGTTCCCTCCAGACTGTGCCTTCTGAAAAACAAATCTCTTCCCCTGTCATTTTATCTAGAGAACGGTATTCTTTGTTTTGTCCCACGGATTTCTTCATGTTTTCATTACTGAAGCTGAGATCCTGTTTTAGAAGATGGGGTGCTACATGGAAAAAACAAAAACCAAACAAATCAAACCCCCGAAACCAACAACCCAGAAAGAAAATCAGTTGAAAAATAGCTAGAACGACGTAGATTTTCCTCTATCAATAATGTGTTCCATAACTTCTAAGTGATCTTTACTTTTCTATTTCTTAACAAAATGGGACTGAAGTTAAAGTTTCCTGCATGTAGAGCAATACCAAACTGAAAGGTACAAAGCATGAGAGGAGTATAGCAGTATAATCAAATGACCAGGTCCATTTAATTAGCCCCCACCCTCCCTTTTATCTAATGCCAGCCCACAGGTTGCTCTCCTTCATGGTCCCATCTGTTAACTCACTCCTGTTGCCAAAAAGTTGTTCTCAGGGAGGGGTGCTGCTGAGGACTGGGATACTTTTCTCAGGGGATGAGCCTCAAGATTACTATCTTTGTCAAGATTACTATCTATATTGTAATAGACTCGCGTGTACTACAGCAGATTTCAATTTCTTGTGTGACCCAACTGTTCCCCGGAGCTAATTAATTTCCAGGAAAGAGGATGTTAGAGTCTGCTGCTGGGATTTGCAAAGGCGAACGACAAGGAATGTTTCTTCTTCAAAGGAACCAAAAGCCGAGTAAAGGATCTATGTTTGTCTCACCCCACCCCTTTCTACTATAATGCAATAAATAAAATCCTCACTGCTGGCCCACAGAGAATGCCCGAGACCTTTAATGAATGGCAGGACTTAAAGTTGAAAAGGTGCTTAAAGTAGTTCTTCCCTGGAAATTAACTAGCTCCAGGGAACAGTTGGGACACACAACAAATTGAAATCTGGTGTAGTACAGGAGTCTAATACAGTATAGATACCAGTAATCTTTTAATCCCCTAACAATCCTGTAAGGCAGGTACTTTTATCATCCCCATGTTACAGATGGGAAAACTGAGGCACAGAAAAGTTAGGCAATTTGTCCCGGTCATACAGAATGTGGTGGAGTCAGGTTTGAAACCTATCTCAACTGCCTCACTCTGTGAGTCGGAGTAACTCCCTTCTTTACAAACTCACTGTGAAGCCTACAGGACAGTATGAGGTTGGGTACTTTTTCAGAAAAAGGATCAAGCATCTTCCTCTATCTTTGAGGCTCTACAGAAGTGCCAAACTTCTAGACTGTAAACACTTCAAAACTAGTTGCTAACCCTTCTAGTTCTTCTTTGTGCAGTGTACATGCAGTGCTATGGGGCAAGTGCAGGAAACTGGAGGGCTGCATATGGGTACACAACTCTTGGTCCTGATTCTCTGCATATTTGTAACATAACTGAGTGCGGAGGTCATAGTTCTGGGGGAAAATGCAGTTATTTTTTATTTGGGGAGCACTCCCCCCTTTAATTGACTTGAGGAGCATTACCTACTTAGCAAACGTCCAAAAGCTTATCATCTCCTTTTCCGCTCCTCCTTAGCAACACCTAACCGACACCGCCCCCCCTCCCCCCAAGAAAAGAAAAAAACAGGTCTCTGAGCTGAGACAGCTCTGGGGCAGTGGCATCTGGACTCTGACCCTGGAATTGGCATTGTCTGCACATCTAGTGATACCAGCAAACTCCAAGGAAAGCCTGGGGCCTGTCTGTCTAGTGTATTGGAAATTTCTGTATCTCATTCCCCTTTTGGGGAGTAGAAATGGTCCTTTTCCTTCTGATGCTGAGTTTTCCTATCCCAGGAGGCTGGGGTGGGGGTGGGGGTGGTGGTGGAAGGATTAGATAAAACGGATGGTTTTGGCGTTCACCTTATTTGGAGCGGGGCAAGGAGAAAAGAGAGGCAGATTTCACTTCCTGGGCCCAGAACGAGGTGACAGAAACTGAAGAAGTTGGTTTGCCTTTGGAATTCAGACTCCTGCCTCCAGCTTCACCATAGAGCACAATGGGATGGCAGAAGATATGGGAGAATCTCCTGGGCAGGGAAGTCAGTGCCCTCTCTAATATACCACCCTGAGGTTCTTACCCACACATACTGCAAAGAGGTAGGAAGGGCTTCCCTGTGTGTTTAGGGTATGGGGGAATGCTACCAAAGAGGAAAAGAAATGACTCGGTGCAGAAACTCCCAAAACATAGCCCCTGGCTCCCCAAGACCACTTCCCAGTCCTGGATCAGGAAAGTGGATATTCCCTGCTTCACCTTTAGTGAAAGGGAAGGGATCCCCGCAGGGGCAGGGCCTCAGCCAAGCTGGCAGCCCTTGGCTTTGTGTAGTGATGCCAGTAGTAATTAATAATGATAATAAATACCACACTTCATAACCAAACCCAACCTGGGTATAACTGAATGGCCGGACCTCTGCCTCCCACCTGCACGCTCTTTCTCTGGGAGTCCACACCCTCCCCATTAGCCTCAGTCTAATTTAGCTACGCAGTTCCACCCACCGGTTCTGACCGGGGTTCAAAGCGAGTTCTGCTCCCAACGCCCAGTCATGTGGAGTAACTCGGACCCTCGGCAAACCCGCAGGGAGTGAGGGTGGGAAGGCAGGGGTGGATTGCCTACAGTAGTATTCAGCATCAGAAAATAATCAAAAAGGATAGTAATTCAGGTCCTAATGAGCTCGGTTTAGTTTTTCTGCCAGGTGCAGAGGGTCTGTTTTCAGCGCCCAGCCCGGTCAGGCCAGAATTTCCACCGCTCCCGGGACCGTGGGGCCTGGCACCCCCAAGCCCGGCCGCCTGGGGACCTCCGCATTCCCAGGGCGACGGACGCAGTCTCGCCGGGCCCGTGGAGATCTGGCCAGCGAAGCGGAGATCTCAGGGCGTCAGGACGCAACCAGGCCGCGGGGAGGGAGGCCGGCGCCGTGTGGAATGTCTTTATCGGGATCAGAGAGCCACAAGCTTCTCCTTCGCTGTTTTAAGCGATCACGGATAGACACCTTTCGATCTTTTGTCAGACATCTTGGCCCTTAATAGCTAAATTTATTTGGTTTAAAGCGGCCTTGGGAGAAGCCGGGAGGGAAGATCTTTCGTCGGTCATGGGTGGCCTAGATAACAGGCTTTAAAAGAGAGAGGGAAGAAGAAAGTAAAAAGGTTAATGGATGAGGGGAGGGCTAGGAGGCGCCCAGCGTGGGGCTTTTACAGCGACCCTCCTCCGGCCGCCCCCTTATCGCGGCCCTAACTTACCCGCGGCGTATGAAATACATTAAGTCACGTAAACAGCGCGCGGGGAGGAATGCCACCGCGGTGACCTCTCGCGCGCCGCCGCCGCGAGCCCACCTCCGCGCCGTGCTGGCGGCCGCTGGCGGGGGGCGGCCCGGGACTGCGGGGCCGGGGCGGCCGGGCCGGGCCTGCAGCCGCCGCGCGCCGGGACGCGATGCCGATCGCCCGGGCTCGCCGCTGGCCGGGCGAGTTCCTTACCCGAAGTGACTGGCGGCGGGAAAAGGGGGCGGGGAGCCGGGGGCGCGGGGGGGGGGGCGACCCAGTTTTCTAGGCTGCGCAGTTTTCGCACCCCCCCCCGCCACCATCTGACATTTCTAACGTATATTTTTGGGCTTTCGAGAATTAAAACAAAACAATACAAAACCACCCGCCCTCCCCCACCCCAAACACCGTCAGGACTATGCACGCGCCTGCACTGGACTGACAGCGGCTGAGTCCGAGAACAGGCCGCCGGACCCGACTGTTGGGCCCGGAGGATGGCTGCGGTTGGGGTTCACCGGGGTGACCCCTGTCCTTCGGCAGAAGCGTCCCAGGGACGGTAAGAAATCCAGTATAGGCGAGAAGGCCCTAGAGATGTGGCTTTGTAAAAACTCAAGTTTAAAACTAAGTTTTAAGTCACAAATTCTCAAGTGTCGCTGGGGCAGCCGGGAGCTTTGGGGAACTGACAGCGTAATGAGCTTAAGTTTGCAGGGGTCAAGGCGTGTCGTTATGCGGACCCCCGCCCGGGTGTCACAGTTCCTCTGGAAGCAGAGCGTGACTGGGTCCCCAAACATCCCTTCGCATTTGGCAACAAGGCCTCCGCCCCCTGCCCAATTGGCTGCTCTATTCTGGCTGGATTCGAATCGCGAATAGCAGTGTGGCGGCGCGCCCCAAATAAATCAGCCCTGGGGACAGGTCGAGCCCCAGAGCCAGCAACTCTCCGAGGACGAGGAGGGGGGCTCGAGGACGGAAGGCACACTCCGGAGGGACCACTCCTTGAGTCTAAATGGTCGGGAGAGAAAGAATTTCGTTTAAGATTAGCAATCCCTCCACCCCCAAAGGAGATAGGCAAAAGAAAAAGGAGAAAAAAAAAAGGAAAGGAAAAGAAAGGAAAGGAAAAAGAAAAAAGAACCATGAAGAAAATAGAACTGTTAAGAGCCTGTCTATTTACTGGTGAACTATGGGGGGACTTCTCCAGTTTTTGGGTTCTTCCCTAGTTTAGGGTACACTTCTTCCCTCCGTGTTCCCTATGATGCCCTCCTTCCCGGACCAACTCGGGTACTCAGAGGAAACTCAGAGCGCGGGACCTGGGAACCCCTAGGGGGTGGCTTTGAAAATGTGCCGCTCCTCCCCACCCCGGGAGTGGAAGTTTCCCCAGGGGCCAAATCCAGTGCTTTGGGAAAATGGTAAACTGGATGGGTCAGGCTTTACTTGCCTTTCCGCCTGAAGAAACTCTGCGGGTTTAAACAGTTTTGATTTTAAGTTAACTAAAAAGAAAAATATTTTACTATCTGTTCCCTCCTTTAGTTGGAAAACCAATCTAATAAACTGTTACCGTGCAAAGGAGCAAATTACAACCTCCCACCCTTGCTTTAGGCAGTGTTAGAGAGATTGGGAATCGGGAAGGTAAAAAAAAAAAAAAAAAAAATGCCAGGTCCCTTCTCGAGCCCTTAGAAGCGACAGGCTATAGTCAGCGTTTGCCCCGCTGCTCACCTCTGTCCCAGCGGTCCCAAGGCCAGAGCACCCTCTCACAACCGCTGCGAAGCTGCGGGAAAAGCAGGTCCCTAGGGCTTTAGCTGTTGTCCAAGGAAATTCACACAGACACCTTCATACTTGCTAATATAAAGAAATACAACAGGAACCAATTTCGGGGCTAGGTCTCCTCGGGGCTCAGGCTTGGAGGCCGTTCACCGCTTAAAATCTAAAGTGAATTTTTAAAAAACTCCTCTCTATTGGAAATCACCTCACTGAGATAATTAAGAAAAAACCAACTGCTTTCAAGAATAAAACCAAAAAACATTTGAAAAACAGTTGGACTCAAAGGAAAGTCAAACGTCCACAACGTTTCTGTATCTGCTGATACAGAACTCAGGTGAAAGCCAAAAGAGAAGGCTTTGGAAGCCTTGGTTGGAGTTAAGTGGGAGGTGGACACCGGGTCATCTCTTCTGCTAGTTCCACTCGATCGAACTCAGGTTAAATTTTAAAGTCCTGAATCCTGCTCTGGTGCCAATCTCTGTTCCAGAGTTTTCCACCTTCACTCTTCCAGAATTGTGGCCACACTGAAACTGGGAGCCACCACAGTGATTGGGGGAAGCAAAGAGGAACCGTAATAAAAGTGATTCGAGTGGGTGAGAACGGTTTATGGACCGCCGTAACAGCAGATTAAAATTCAAAAGTGTTCAGCAGCAATTTACAACGAAGAATGGAAAAAAAGAATTCTCGCCAACTTCCTCGATTTCGCTCTCTTCCCCTCACTGCCAGGCCCCGTCCCCTTCTCCCCCTAGGATAGACAAAGCTCACAGTTCACAATTATGTTGAGAGAAAACATCCTTTTTAACGACGAGGTCTCACAATCTCTCAGAATCATTATTTTACAATGCCCCTACCTACCTACGCCGGTTCAACTCTGCTTAGGCTCCTCTCCCCTCCCCAACAGGAAAAACGCAAAATCCAAAACAACACAGAAACAAAAACAAAAACAAAAAAACCCCAACGAACCCAAAATGCTTCCAGGGAGACTGACCTTTGGAAAATCATTTAACATCGAATTACCTGGGAGAAAATGTGAAATCCAACCTCACAAACCAACTCCTGCTGCCCTAGTTAAAATTCTCTCTCCGCGGCCTTCTGGGGTCGCGTCTGTCGGAAGAAATCTTTTTGTGAGCGAAAGGGAGCGGAGACATATATCACTGCTCCTGCCGCGGACGAACCCGCAGCCGCGCGCCTCGCTGCTGACAGATCCGCGCTGATAACCCCGCGACGTTCATTTCCAGTCCCCTTGCCGGCTCAGCACCGTATCAGTTTGTACACAGTTGTGATAACCATTTGGAGGGAGCGAAGAAGGGGTGTGTATGTGAGGGTGAGGGTGGGGGCGGGGAAGCGGTATTTCCCGCTGGGTCCATGGAAGGTGAACCCCCTCCCTCCTTTCCAACGACTTATCCGGAGACTTACCTGAAGTTTTCTCCAGGATAAGCTCAGAGCAAACGGGACACTAAAACTTGGAAAGCACCTCGGGACGCGACTGGGGTGGAAGCCCTTTTCATTACGCGCACCTTTGGGGACTAGCCTTTACGTATACCACTACTCCGAATTAAAAGTTCCCGAAGGTTAGCTGATGAGTGTCGACGTGAACGTCCCGAAATCTCCTAGGAATTTAGTCTGTTTCTAAAAAGCAGGGCAGAGATAGGGAGCTGGGCACTGGAGTTCCTTCTTTCCCGTATCTTTGGAACCTCGATCCCCGACGGTCACCACGACCCAGGGGCTCGATTAGAGGTCGGGGAAAGTTTAAGGTAGTTCACATACAAAGGCAGAGCATACAGCTCTTTTAACATGGACGGAGGAGCGCGGAAGGCCCGAGGAGCAAAGCACTTTCCCCCTCATTCTGGGGGCACATTGACCCGAAAGCTGGAGTGTCTCTCCCGCCGCGATGGCTGCGCTGGGCTGTACACAGCCAACTTCTCTCGTGCCACCCCACCCCCCGCCCCCGTGAGTGCATGTGTAACTGGGGGCGGAGGAAAGTGCTTCGCCGGGTGGGTGTGGGTCGCCAGCCAGGTCAAGCGCTCCGCCACCTCCGCCCCTCCCCGGGCGTCCCAGGACTCGGCGCCCCCTTGTTGGACTGGCCCCCTCCCGGGAAGGTACTCGCAGCTCGGCCCACACCCGCAGGCTGCGCGGCGCTCATTGTCTGTTGGGGTGGCGCGCTCCCCTCCCCCCGCCGCCCGCGATCCCCTCCCCACCCTCTTTTCTCTCCTCCCCTCGCTCCCTCCTCCTCCTACTCCTCCTCTTCACCTCCAGCGCCCAGCTGCTCGCACAGCGCAGTTCCGACCCACAGCCTGGCACCCTTCGGCGAGCGCTGTTTGTTTAGGGCTCGGTGAATCCAATCAGGAGCGCAGGCTGCAGTTTTCCGGCAGAGCAGTAAGAGGCGCCTCCTCTCTCCTTTTTATTCACCAGCAGCGCCGCGCAGACCCCGGACTCGCGCTCGCCTGCCGGCGCCCACAACCTCTCCACGCCCGAGAGCAGTCTCCGCCGCGGCCGTTCTCCATGCGCAGCGCGCACTCGAGGTTCGGCTGCTTTCTCGCTTGCTCGGGCTCCCCTCTTTCCTTCCCTCTCCCCCCGCACCCGTCGCGGGCCCCTCCGCCCCGGGCTATCCGACTCTCTGCGGGCCGCGGTTGGCTGTGAGGTGTCTCCTTTCTCCTGTCGCGGCTGGCTGTAGCGACTCCCAGGTTCCCGGGACACCGTGAACCAACTTCTGCTGTCTCTTCCTCTCTCTGAAGCGTTTATCTGCGCGCAGCCTTATCTCCGAGTTATCTGGCGCAAAGGGGCGGGAGCCGGCAGTCAGGCGGGCAGAGAGCTTTCTTCCTTGCTATCTAGCCCGGGTCTATGTGTGGGCATTAATTTTAGTATGGTTATCTCGGAGGAGGCGAAGCGATTTGGAAAAGCAGCTCGGAGGAGGCCCGGCTGCATTTCATCTCCCTACCCCATTCCCTCTGAGTCTCCCCGTCTTGTCTTCCTGCTCTCCTCTTTGGGGTAGCTTCGGCCGCGGGGCGGTCTCACGTTCCCCCCCTCCCCTTGCATTTCCCCCTCCTCCTTTTCTCCGCGCTGCGCTCCACCCCGCTACGTCCGATTCCGGAACGGTCTGGCCTTTTCGGCGGCTGGGGATGACCACGGGGTGGGCGGGGGTGGCCCAGCCGGCGTGAGCGCACGCGCTGGTGACTGCAGACGCCAGCCTTGTGTAAGGTGTGCGGCGCCACGGGGAGGAGGGTTGGGCGTGAGACTGCGGCCCCCCGCGGGCACCCAGCAGTGCCTGGGCCCGGAAGGTCAGAGACTCGTCTCCGCCCCGGCGCCCCACCTTCCCTGGGCTGGATCGTACTTCTCTCTGGAGCTCGCGTTTTGTCCCGTCAAGCTCAGTCAGGGAAGCTTTGGGAAAGCCGGTGTGAGAGAAGGAGGCGGTTTCGTTTTCGGGGACAGGTTGCCTTTTTTAGGCTAATGATTTTTGCACGGGCAGACCTCACACTGAGGCATTCCAGGCGGGAGAAGGCAGCGCCGACAAGCACAACTACTTAAAAAATTCTTTTGTGTGTCAGCGGCCGAGAGGGAGCCACTTTGGGGGCGGAAGGAAAACGGCGGCTAGTCTCACCGTCCCTCCTGGGATCTGGCGCGCGCAGATGGAGGATGCTGCGGAGGGGGTTGGGCGGGAAGGCGAGGGGACCCGGGCGGTGCAGACGAGGGAAGGCGGATATCGCGGTCCTGGGAGGACCCTGCGGCGGCTGTCCAGGCTCCGATCCCTTTCTCTCTCCATCTCCCGCGCCCGGGGCAGCAACGGGATGTTTGAGGATTCCCATAGCTAGAAAAGGCAGTGGGAATGAGGTTTTGTGCGGCCTACGGTTTTGGTAACTTTTAAAAATTTCCCCCCTGTTCTTGCCTCTCCTCATCCCGCCTCAGGAGCTAGAAGTTAGCTTCGAGAGGCGCCGGACCGTGGATGGCCTTGACTGACGGCGGCTGGTGCCTGCCGAAGCGCTTCGGGGCCGCGGCCGCGGACGCCAGCGACTCCGGAGTCTTTCCAGTGCGGGAGCCTTCCACGCCGCCTTCCCCCATCTCCTCCTCTTCCTCCTGCTGCTCCCGGGGTGGGGAGCGTGGCCCCGGCGGCGCCAGCAATTGCAGGACGCCGCAGCTCGACACGGAGGCGGCGGCGGGACCCCCGGCCCGCTCGCTGCTGCTCAGCCCGTACGCCTCGCATCCCTTCGGGGCTCCCCACGGACCTTCGGCGCCCGGGGTCGCTGGCCCCGGGAGCGCTCTGTCGAGCTGGGAGGACCTACTGCTCTTCACTGACCTCGACCAGGCCGCCACCGCCAGCAAGCTGCTGTGGTCCAGCCGCGGCGCCAAGCTGAGTCCCTTCGCACCGGAGCAGCCCGAAGAGATGTACCAGACCCTCGCTGCCCTTTCCAGCCAGGGGCCGGGCGCTTACGACGGCGCGCCCGGCGGCTTCGTGCACTCGGCAGCCGCCGCCGCCGCAGCCGCCGCCGCGGCCAGCTCCCCGGTCTACGTGCCCACCACCCGCGTGGGCTCCATGCTGCCGGGCCTGCCGTACCTGCAGGGGGCGGGCAGCGGGCCCGGCAACCACGCGGGCGGCGCAGGCGCGCACCCCGGCTGGCCTCAAGCCTCGGCCGACAGCCCTCCGTACGGCAGTGGAGGCGGCCCGGCGGGCGGCGGGGCGGCGGGGCCCGGGAGCGCCGGCTCCGCCGCGGCGCACGTCTCTGCGCGCTTCCCGTACTCGCCCAGCCCTCCTATGGCTAACGGCGCGGCTAGGGACCCCGGGGGCTACGCCGCAGCTGGTGGCGGGGGAGCCGGCGGCGTGAGTGGCGGCGGCGGCGGCAGCTTGGCGGCCATGGGCGGCCGCGAGCACCAGTACAGCTCGCTGTCGGCTGCGCGGCCGCTGAACGGGACGTACCACCATCACCACCACCACCACCCAAACCCCTACTCGCCCTACGTGGGTGCACCGCTGACCCCCGCATGGCCCGCAGGACCCTTCGAGACCCCAGTGCTGCACAGCCTGCAGAGCCGCGCGGGAGCCCCGCTCCCGGTGCCGCGGGGCCCCAGCGCAGGTAAGGGGGTATCTGCCGCGTGGGAGTGGGGGCCTGAGGCTCTGGAGTGGACGGGGGTGTGGAACACCTATTTGACTTGGGGCTTTGTTCGAAGGGCTTTTCTGTTTTTGGTGCCTAGAGGTCGGCCCAGTCCCAGGGAGGATTTGCAGAACTTTGGCGGGCCCTCCCCAGAGTCTGGCAGTGTCGGTGAGGTGCTTCTGTTTGTGGATTGTTTCGGTTCTTTTCCACGAGGGAGGTTTAGGGCGCGTGTAGGTCTCACTGCCTTGGAAAAGCTCGAGGGGCTTGAAAAGTGAATGGGGTGGGCAAATTGGAGGAAAAAGGCCTGGGAAGGAACTTGTCGCCGTCTCTAGTTTGCCTTAGTGGAAGAATGAGATTCTTGGCGGGGGGGGGGGGGGGGGGCGGCTAAGTTTGGGAAGGTGTTGGGCAGTTGCTTCACATTACCTTCAAATAATAGTCTCTTCCAGTTCAACTCTTTAGAGGTGAGGAATTGTGTTTTTCTCATGGAGGGTATTTAAGAACTCCACCGTGGGAAAGATGCTAAGGAACTAGTTGGCTTGGTCCTCGGTGAGAGGGGGAGGGAAGAGGATACCTGGACTGGTCAGCCTTGTGACTATCCCCACGGAAAGCTGGTGGAGGGGCCCTTTTGCTTGACGTGTCTGGAGTTGGTTCTGTTGCTGGCCCCTGCCAGCCTGGGAATCAGGGATCCTGGAGGTCCCACATCCCTTCTAAGTCCAGGGTTCAGCCCGCCAATTTTTTAGGTTTTCCATGCCACCCATACTTTCCTTCCAGTGTTTGGGGGCAATGCGGGGTGAACTGGGAAAACACAATAGTCAAAACACCTGGAAACACCCCACTGTGAAGTGTTTTGTTTTTTTTTTTTTTTTTTTTTGCTCAAGCAGAGATTATGAACTGTGGTGTCTGGCCTGAGAAGGCACTCAGGGATGCAGTATTCTGGGTTCTTCTAGGTGCTTTCATGGGTGTCTGTCTTTGTATTTAACCTGTTTGATAACATGACAGACTCCCAAGACAAAACCCTGTTGGGGGGCAGCGGGGGCTAGTTGTTTGTTTGTTTGAGGGGAGGTGAGAGAGAGAGAGAGAGAGGTGGCAAAGAGGCAGGAGACATGTCAGCCTGAATTATCCTACCTGGTGTTTTCACACTCCAGGTCTGGGCTTTACCTGGGAGCCTCAGTGTTACCTTTTTGGGACAACAAATCTTTCAGGGGCCCTAACGAGTAGAGTGAAGTGATGAATTGTTAGCCTTGTATTCAGAAGACCTACTGGAAAATGCCAGGGGCCTGAAAGCGAAGGATCTGACTTGAATCCTCCTCCTAGTAACACTGGGAGGGGGGCAACAGGCTTTTTGGTGGCAGGTTCTTCTCTTTTTCTCTCTCTCAAGATTCTGGTCTCAGAATTCCCTCCTCTTTTCCTCTGCAAAATTGGCCCCGGAGACTGTCTTTACTGTCATGGAGAGTGGGTGTGGAGGGCCCTGTTGGAGTAGAGACTCGAGAGCAGAGCATTGTCACCCGTTGGGCAGCATAGGGACCCACGGCTGGTTCCCCGGCTGGAGCTGAGAGACTGGGAGATGAAGATCTTCAAAGAACGGGGGCGGGGGGGGGTGGTTAGGGTGAGGCTTTTGGCAGTCAGGAATCCAGCTGGTACTCCAAAAGGGCGTGTGAATTGGGTAGGGGGCACCTCCACTTGGAGCCAGATTTCTGCAGCAGCACCTGTTTCTCGGGCGGGGACACACCCTAGTGTGGTCTCCCTATCCCTCTCCCCCTACTACGGCATTTCACAGGCGGGAGAAAGAGAAGGAGTCCTAGAAGACCTAATGAGAGTCTTCTGATGTTTAAAGCAACTTGTTTTGTATATAGAAAATCATTTTATCATTTCAGAAGCAGTACGCTGCAATTGCAGGCGAGTTAATAGATTTCATTTAAAACCCAGTTTCTTATACCAACAGTTTTTCACTGAACTTCCAGATAGGACATTGCAAAATCAGAAAAATACTCTGCAGATCCAGAGTATGTTAAAACAGCAAGAATCAAAAATTCTGGAGAGGGGCTTGGGAACACCCAGCTTTTGCATGGAGTCTTGAAAGAAGGCAGAAAGCTACTGAGAATCAGCCGGTCTAGGGGTGGGGGACGGGGGGCGAAAGACCTAATTTTTTGTTGCCCTCACCGGTGTTCTAAGAGCTAGAGAAACCTTGATCTCCAGCTATTCTTCTCCCGCTTCCTAGCTAGATTCCTCCTTTTTCCACTTTGATAACACCCATTTTTGAAGGTACTCTTTAATTGATCAGGGCAAACAGCGGGGCTAAGACCTCAGCACTGAGCATTTTCAACCTACACAGTGTGGAGGCTTTCGGGAACCGGCTGGATTTTCGTGGTAGTTGGGTGGGTGGGGGGATTCCTGGGGTGAGTCTTCACAGTGATTCAGTCCCTGAGCTCAGCGGCCTCCTAAACCCCCGCTGAAGTGTGTTCCATTCTTTGGGTCCCGGGATGGCATTTGCTGGTGCGCTCTGCTCCCCAGAGCCTTTTATTTTCTCGGGGGGGGGGGCAAATCAGTCCTGTTGGGAGATGATGTATAGGGGGAAACCGGTGAACAAAAACCTCAGCACTACTAATTAAGATTTTCTAATTGTTAGGGGTTTTTGTTATGTTAGTCCGTTGTAGATTGTAGCCACTGGGTAAGGGGTAGTGGTAGGGAGAAAATGGGAGCTCTAGATGAGATTTAATTAGACATAAGCAAACTTCCTAAATTTTACTTACCAAAGTGGACTTAAAAGTTTTGTCTTTGGGTTCTTAGATGACTAAAGAGATTTACCTGGAGAGCTCACAGTCTTCTTGGAGTCTTTATTGTTCCAGCCTGGGGGAAAGGAGGCCAGGCGTAGGGCAGGGTTCTCCAGGGAATGCCCCCACTCCTCTATCGAGAGGGTCTCTGATAGGTAACATTTTAAAGTCAACAACTAAGACAAATACCTTGTTTAACTTCAGTGTCCTTGAAGTCCTGAGCATTTTACTGATTACCGTAGTCAATAGTGGCTTTT
Source organism: Martes martes (assembly GCF_963455335.1). Classification (NCBI taxonomy): domain Eukaryota; kingdom Metazoa; phylum Chordata; class Mammalia; order Carnivora; family Mustelidae; genus Martes; species Martes martes. The sequence goes on along the minus strand of NC_137901.1, from coordinate 48,489,016 downwards.
AGGGGGGAGAAGAATAAATCTTTGTGATGTGTTGTAAGTTGCAGTATCCCCGCGACAACTTTGAACTCCAGTTATGTAGGATGCTAGTTCCTTTTAAACTTAATTCTTCTCGAGACGGGAGACTTGTTTTCTGGGGTAAATAGATTAATGGAATTAAAAGAGTATTCATGCCAAGGACACATTTAAATATCTTTACAACTAGTTTGATAGTAGAAACCAGCTGTAAACTGCTCAGGGATGAGAAGAAAAGGTTTGCTAGGACACATTTTCAAATAAAGCTTTGAAATGTAATGTTTATTTACTTTAAAAATTAATTCTGAAACGCTTCAAGAAGAAAAGCCAAATTTAGGTATTTAAATCCTCTATAAATAACCCTAAACAGAAGGGTATTTTTACTTTTATGAAGTGTCTTTTTAAAGTACTTAATAAATACCTATCTCATTTTAGATAGTATTTATTCATTTAGTCAACAAATTTAAGCGGAAGTAATAAATGTTACAACCATTTACTCTTGTTTTTTTTCCCTCTTACTAACAGGTTTAAGTTAGTTGTAAACACCAAAAATGAACCAAATAGTAACAAAGTGACAAAATTTAGGTATATTGCAAGTTTAGTGTATGAAAATATGAAAGTTTCATTGAGCGTTTTATGTATGAAAATTTTATTTAGTGATGTTCTGAATCAATAAAATAACCAGCCATTTGTAGAAAATTTGCAGATAGAAGCAGTTAGACCTATGTGGAACTCAAAATATATTAGTAAAGTTTTAGTTAAGTTTTACTTAAGTATTGTGGCGTGAAAAGAAAACGTAACACTTATCTCTGTGCTTGTTAATGTTGGTGCTTTTTTCCCCTGGGGAGACCTGAGTCACTTATAGTCAACTGAGAAAGTGCCCAAGAACAGTATTTTCTGATTTTACGTGTCTTTTTTTTTTTTTTTAAATTGGAGAAAAGGAAGGGTGACAGACAGTAAATACTTTAAAAATTACTTGGGATAAAAGTAATAAGGTTGTCCGACTGTGTCCCAGGATATTTGTGGGATCCGTGCAGGGGTCAGTGATCAGTGTTGATACTGTATGGTCGGCTCGGTTTGGCAAGTGGCACACTAATTATGATGGATTTCAGTTTTGAGACGCTTGGGAACAGCCGGAAAGGAGGGGTCAGGGACCCAAACCGACTTGGCCGCAGCTTCTCTCACCTCCGAGGTCCTTGGAGACTGAAGGCAGATGACTGGAGCTCGGTCTCCAGCACCAGCTCCTGCTCTTTCCTGGGGTTTCACTGGGCGCGCCCAGGGCTGCGCCAGTTTGTCCCAAGTATTGGACAAACGCTCGATAGCGACCACGGCCGGCTCCTGGCTTGGCTGCTGAGCGGGAAGATCCGTGGGGAAGGGCGCGGGCGGGGAGGCGGGCAGGACGTTGCTAGCCCTGGGGCCAGGGGTGCCGGGGGTCTTCCGGGGAGGGGCGGGAGCGGCGCGGCCTCACCGGGCCTCTTGTCCCCGCTCTCGCCGCAGACCTGCTGGAGGACCTGCCCGAGAGCCGTGAATGCGTGAACTGCGGCTCCATCCAGACGCCGCTGTGGCGGCGGGACGGCACCGGCCACTATTTGTGCAACGCCTGCGGCCTCTACAGCAAGATGAACGGCCTCAGCCGGCCCCTCATCAAGCCGCAGAAGCGCGTGGTGAGTGCGAGCGCCGCCTTCGCCTTCGGCCGGGTCCTGAGCGGCGCTTCTGCTGTGGCCCGGGCGCTGCCGGCTTGCCCCGGGGGCGTCCCCGCGGGAACAGGTGCGGCGTGGGCCGGGGGCGCCGGGGTCTGCCCGAGCGCGGGGACGCAGATGTCCCCTTCACACCCCCGAACAGCCGAGTGCAGGTTGCCCTGAAACCAGCGTCTGGGGAACGAAAGATAGCCTTTCCCTCGCATTTACACCCAGGGCATGATGTCAATAAACGTGGGAGGAGGAAAGTGTAGGGAGCTACCATTTTAAAAATAACAGACAAGTCTGTATTGATTTATCTCTAGATGTACTTATAAATGCACTAGAAAGATTCTGGAAGGACATACAGTAATGACAGTAACCTCCAGGGAGGAAAACTGAGTATACCAATCCTGGTCAGATGAAGCGGGGAGATCTTTTCCCACTGTGTACTGTTAGCTCTGGTTTGGATTTTATTCTTGAAAAACCGTGCTCATTTATTTCCCCGCCCCCCGAATATGACAGTTACAAACCCACACTCGCCTTCTCCCCACAGCCTCATTCAGGGTTCCTTTGATGCCGTTCTTACTTGGGTCCCATCTACCTCTTCTCCTGTAAAGTGAGATTTTAGCCCCCAGATTCCATCCTTCTTTTGGATTGCCTTTGAGTTTGATGAAAATTTCCGCTAACTTTTGTTACTTTTGAAGTCTGGCTGTTCAGAACACTACATAGAACTTGAGGGGGAAAAAATGCAGTCTTAGGTGGTGCTCAGGTTGGGATTTTCACAATCCAAATGCATTTGTTTACTGTTTTAAATTAAGGAATTCTGATTTTCTTCAGGGGTAAATCTTCGAGTTAGGTGTGGTTAGGAGAGGGCATTTACTGCTGTAGTGATTAGAGAAAATAAAGTGTTCACAGGCCCCACTGTAGGGCTAACATTTGTTTAACCAAGCACTCACACTCTTAATACCTTTTAAAGTAAAATATTTTACAGTGAGATGCCAGACATCTTAAGTATCCAAGTAATTTATTTAATTGTTATACTCTAATTAGCAGGAACAAACGCTACACATGTTGTTTGTGTTAAATAGATTAGGGTGATATTGCATCACAATGGAAGTCTGACACCTTAAAGAGAAGCAATTAGTTTTATGGTTGTTTTGGTTTTTAATGCATTTAAAATAAAGTGGCTGAGGCTAATTTAATGTATGTGCCTTACAACCTCCCACAGCTTCAAATAGTCTTTAGAGGGCATCCTGCATTTTATTTCAGCATCTGCCTTCCTATGGTTTTCATTTCTTAGGCATCATATTCAGAAAAAGCAGTGGCTAGAAAATATCTCGAGAAGTTTGTTGTTTTTGTGTCGGAACAGTGAAACTGATTTTTTTTTTCCTCTGGAAAGGTACAGTGAACTGAGTTCTAGCTGAGTTCTGCAAGGTCATCTTTTCTTGAGATTGAGGGAAAAACTGGTAGAACTTCGAGTAGCTGATTAGATTCTAGTTGGATTCTAAATTCGATCTAGTGACATCCATGTTTAGAAGTGCCATTTGTTTTGTGTACTTACCAGGAAAGAGTTCTTAACATCTCCTAAATCTGTTGGTCTTCCTTCTGTGTGGCAGGTGTCTTGGCCGTGACCAAGGTCAGCCATTGTGCTTTGTAAATGGATTATAAATGATACCAATTGAAGGGCGTGTTCATCAATTAGTTCTTGTGGGCTTCTTATTTATGGTTTTGATGAATCTAGCTTAGTTCTCAGAAGGTTGAACCCGTTTGTTTAGCCAGCAGTCCAGAACCAATCACTGTGAATTTGAACTTGTAATACATTGCAAAATAAGAGATTTATGGTGTAACTTGAATTCCTTGTCAGTGATGAATATAACTGAGATCACTTGTTACAAGGAACTTTTATAACCCATTCACCTTCATTTCTCATGTTTATGGAGACTGGCTTCACTTATGATTTGCAGTTGACAGTCATAAAGTTCTTTGTTACAATGGCAAATTCTGATAACAAGGTTACTTCACGTTGGCTTCAAATTCCACTGGAAACTGTCATAAATGACCTGTTTATAAAATGAACCTTCTTGTCCCTAGTTCACTGATTTCACATTCATGAAGAGAAAGGAGTGCTCTCCTAGGAAATTATTTTATTTTAACCATAAAAGGAAAAAGAAAGCAACAAGTCCTGATGCGTAAGGTTTTATATGTTTTTATCATTTTAGCAAAAACAGTCCCACAAATGGTTTGCCTGTCAGGCAAGCATGTTCATTTCAACCAAAGTCAATCTATTTTTTCTTAGCATTGAGTTCTAAGCTAAGACGTTTACCAGTGTCTCTTTATGATTTGTGTGAAAAGGATAGTGCTACAGTAATACAATAGGATGTAAATGCAAAATTCAGTATTTTAACATATGTAAGCAGAGGATTTGATAAATCTGTCCTTAAACCTGTGACTATTCAGTACACCCTCAATTCCAGTTTTTGTTGTACATTCTTTAAAACTATTCTTTCCTGAAATTGGTATAGCTTAACTTCTGAATTCTGTCAAAAAAAATCTTCGACTTATTTTTGTCCTTGGATTTTTCCTCACAGCTTTTTTACTGAAGTCATGGCGCTGTTTTTTAGTTGCCTATCTAGGTAATTTTAAAAACAAATTTAGATTTTGGCATTTGGGGTAGGAACTTACACTTACAGCTTAAACTCTCCTCCTTTATAACTCACACATAATTCAGATGAGATAAATTCCCTCTAAGGAACATGGAAATCAGAATGACAGTGCCTTTTCTGATAATACCATTTAATTCTTCCTACGAGCAAAAGTTGGGACTGTACTAACAGGGAAAGAAAATACATCCCTATCACTGTTAGACAATGCCAGCATTAAAACAGTGCTGTAACATTTGCTTATCCTTTGTAAAACGAATACAAGAATGCAGGTGGCAGGCAACCATGATAATTAAGAGATGGATTAGAATATATTTCTTCATAAAAATTCTGTACATTTTACAAGATCCATTTCTTTTTTTTTTTTAAGATGTTATTTATTTGCCAGAGAGAGAGAGAGTACACACAAGCAGGCAGAGAGGCAGGCAGAGGCAGCGAGAGAAGCAGGCTCCCCGCGGAGCAAGGAACCCGATGCGGGACTCGATCCCAGAACCCTGGGATCATGACCTGAGCCGAAGGCAGCGGCTTAACCAACTGAGCCACCCAGGCGTCCTTACAAGATCCATTTCTATCTGTCTTCTGTCTGCCTGACTTTTGTAGTTTTTGGGTTACTCCTGTGCATATACCTGAGAAATAGAACTGATTATCTCTAGCTTCCACGGGAGTTGAGACTGCCCAAAGACACTTTGGACACTGGAGTTGGGGGAGGTTGTGGTTGAGTTTCATGACACTCCTATCCCAGAGCTCTGACAGCAGTGAGCACAGGTAATTGGCTGATGGTTGTGACTCGGTCCCTGTTTTTTAATACAACGTGCATGAATATTCCTGGAGCAACCCAAACGCACTCGTGGGATAGAGCACCTGATGTGATTCGGGAAGGTCATCTAATTAGTTTATATATTTTTCTCAGGGGACCTTCTATTTTTTTAAAAATATAATAAAAGGTCTATGCTTATGACCACAGGGAAAGGATACGTTAATGTATGTAGCAGATACGTAATCACTTAACATCTGTACACTTACTTTTTTTGTGCTACTTTTTAGCCTTCTTCCCGGCGGCTTGGACTGTCCTGTGCCAACTGTCACACCACAACCACCACTTTGTGGCGCAGAAATGCCGAGGGCGAACCTGTGTGCAATGCTTGTGGACTCTACATGAAACTCCATGGGGTGCGCCACCTGTTTGCTCCTGTGTATACGTGTCTAGTCTCTCATTTGTACGTGGTGTCCTTTAAAAAAAAAGTCAAGGAGAGGGGATGAAAGTGAGGAATCTGATGTTCTCTGTGCACGTTATTAAATTGAGGATGTTAATTATAATACAGTTAACCTTATATACCAGTAAGAAACAAGAAAATGTTGCCAATTAAACTGTCACACACATCCATGGTAAGACATCCCAATTTTAGAAATAATAAAAAGTACTTCTAAATGAAATGAAAAATCTGCATTTTAGAATCAAACATAGTAGTGACTTTTTTTAAAACTGTATACTCCTAGAAAAAGCATAGAATCAACTAGAAATACACAGTAACTAGTTTATATCTTGACTTTTAATATGATCAGGTCCGTTTATGCAAAGGAGTAATGATATATTCGGTAGTCATAGTTAGCAACATCTTTTGAAGGATAGCATGAAATATTATAAACACATCAATCTTAACAAGGAAATTAACCTTGTATGTGTAGGAGGAAGAGAATACACAATCTCCTTGAAATAAAAGTGCGTACCCAGAGGACCCAGAGGTTTTACTCTGCAATTGAAGTTGTTAAAAACGATAAACGGTTAAGTTGAAGGAGGGATTTTCCCTGGCAAATCATCTCATTTTTCTCCAAAGGAATCTATGTTTGATGGGGAAAGTATAGTCTGTACATTTTGGGATCTATTGAGCATGTGTAAAAATTGGACTGGAATTGATGCCAACTTCTTTTAAACGAGGGCTTTCAGTACTGATGTTGAGTTCTTTGGTTAAAGTTGGATTTTTCTTCAATATAATATTTATTAAACTTAAAGCCTGTATGAAAATTTTTTTAGGTGCCTCGACCTCTTGCTATGAAAAAAGAGGGAATTCAAACCAGGAAAAGAAAACCTAAGAACATAAATAAGTCAAAGGCTTGCTCTGGTAAATAAAACGCTGTTTTATTGAAAGGTATTGGCCAACTGTAAGACTAAAATATGTGTATATTTATGAGGTTAATTTTCACTGTTGCAGGTAGTAGCAATAATTCTGTTCCTATGACTCCAACCTCCACCTCTTCAAACTCAGATGACTGCAGCAAAAATACTTCCCCTACAACACAACCGACAGCCTCAGGGGTAAGTGTGAAAGCAGCGCAGAGTCTTCCAAAACTAGTGGGTTGCTCTCTAGTAGATTATCTCAAATTTTATCTTATCTGGTAGTACAATAATCTAAACCAACAGTTCAGTTTAGTTAGCTGATACCTAAGAATCGTTTTCAGAGGAGATTACATTTGAATGTCAACAAAATGACAAACTTAAGTACTTTACAAACCTCTTAATTAAGATCTATATCATTTTTTTTTATGGTTAAATTAACCCAAGTGAAAGCAAGAAGTCTTGAAGTGCTTGAAGTCGTTTTATTTCCAGGTTTCTCTCTGAGCTGCTGTATATAGGTATTTCTGAGGGAGATCAGAACAACTGTGAACTCTGAGGTTTTATGTATGCCTGTGCCCGTGGCCTTATATTGCTTTTGCTTATCATAGCGACTCCGTCTTTATTCCCTACGTTGTTCTCTTCCTTCCCTTACTATTTATTTATTTATTTACTTAAAGCAAAGCTTAGCATTATGTATTCTCTGGTGATCCTTTACCCGCTGGCCCCTTGCGGGGGGCTCTGGCCTTGTAATGCGCCTTTGTGGTAACCTGGCTTGCTCCTGCCTTTGCCCAAGCTTGGTCGGTTTGTGAGGTTTGTGAGTAATTCATGCTCCTAAGGGTAAGGATGCTGGGGGCTTTGTGAGGATCCCAGTTTCTGTAAAGGTGTGATTCCCACCCTAAATTTGTTTTCCAAATTTACCTAGAACGCTCTTGAAGAACAACCAGGCCTTACCCTAGGACTCCGTGGGATCCAGGGGTTCTGTCTGGGCTACAGGACTTAACAGCAGGCCGTGGTGATTTTTTTTTTTTTTTTAGGATTATGCTAGTTTAAGGCAAAACACCAGCATTAAAACCCCTATTTACTTAGTAATTGTTTTTTTTTTTTGTTTGTTTGTTTAGGTGTTTTTTTTTTTTATGTGTAGCTTTGCCCTGTTTGGGGTACTTTGAAATGCTACAGATTCCTGGGCCCCACCCTGGATTTGCTGAGTCAAAGTCTCTGGGGTGGGGCTTGGAGAATTGTGTTTTTGAACCAGCGCCCCAGGTGAAATTGAAGCTTGTTGCCCTCGAGGTGTCTTCCGACCTGGGTTTTGGAACCACAGAGCTGGTTTCTTTTTTGTCGTATTTTGCACGGCTTAGACAAGCAAAAATGAAACATTAAAAAAAATTAAATTTGATAATTCTGTTGGTCCTCCATGCCAAATTCTTTTGGGCTTTTTCTTTTGCTTTAATGACCCAAGAAGTCTGTTCAGAATTTTCACAAGGCAAAAAAGCCTTTCCATTGTTTGTTGCAGATAGATGTTAAAGAACATTTGTAGCCTTTGTAAAGGTGAACTCTCGTGCAAGATGGTGTTGGTTTGTTTTTTGTTTTTTGTTCTTGGTTTTTTTTTTTTTTTTTTTTTTGTACAGAGGGTTAGGTGTAATTTTTAGTCTCTCAAGTGGTAAATAGAACAGTTACTTATGTGGAAATGGAAAAATAAAGATGATTTATTCCTTATTATGTTCTAAGTCCTCAGCAGCACTTCTGTAGCAGCTAAATGAGGCAGAACGAGGTCCTGGTTTTTGAAAGCGCTGGGGGAGCAGCCATCCAGGTTTTTGGCTTGGGTGTCCGTCTGTTCAGCCGAACTGGGGATGGCTGCGGGCTTCTGGTCACTAGAGTTTGTCAAGGTCCGCTGAAGCCTGGAAAAAGCCAGATTTGAATGATAAATGGCACAGGAATACAGGTATTTGCCCAACAATGGACTTGGGAACCTGTTGCTTTCCTGGTTTTGTGATGTGAAATTTCAAGAAGAGCCCTTTGTGAGGCTGATCTGTCCTCTTCTGAGGGAGGAACGGTGGGAAGTCAGTGATGGGGTCTAGTGATGGGGTCTGGCTCTGGCCTCGCCTGCAGGAGGGACCTCGGGAGCTGTGCCGGCTGTACCCCAGTAGCTTGGCTGGGCATCTCATCTCCTTGAGAGCCCGCATGCTGGAGACAGCTTGCTGGCCCTCGCCCTTCGGAGGAATGCTCCATTCTTTGCTAGAGGCCAGGCGGCAGAGCAATAAGGATTTTGGAGGTTGGTGGAGTTGGAGAGCAGTTCCATGCGACATCTTGTGCTGTAAGCCCTCCCTAGCAGTTCTTAGCCCTGGCAGCCTCTACCAGAGCCAGCCCTGTGAGCTGCTGACTGCAGGGCAGGGTGTGTGTGTGTGTGTGTGTGTGTGTGAGCTCAAGCCACCTCAGAAGTTTCCTGATACCTTTTCCCAGGGCAGGGGTGCAGATTGCCTGCCCTCCTCTCCCTACAGGGACCCCACTCCCCCAGGGTTCTCTCACCCATTAGTCCATCAGGGATGGCTCCAGCAACCCCTATGTGACAGGACTGTCCTGGAGAACAAGCCCACATGACAGAAAGAAACGAGTCTGCTGCCTGCCTTTGGGAGCTGTCCCTCTCCATGAATAATGGTTGTAGACCCAGGCAGTCTCCCCAGGTGACTACCGAGGAGTGCCAGTATGTGTGCCCTGTGGTCCCTGAGGACCTTCAGAGCCTTTTCTGGGTGGGTTGGGTCTTGGCGTGTGTCTGCTGAGGACCTGTGAGGGGGACCTTGCCGGGGAATTGTGTGTGAGCTGCTGGTGGAAGCATTTTGGGAAAGGTGGCTGTGCTGACAAGATGTGTCATTTTCCTCCCATTTTGGTCACAGTTTTTGTAACGTTGGAGGGCAGCTGGTGTGGTGACTGGAGGATTATAGGATTTGGGGAAGTGCTATAGGTGAGAAAAACGTTCCACGCGCATAGCAAGGTTGTGCCTGGTACTCAGCACACAGCACCCTGGTAGGCTCAGCTTTTAAGCCTCCTTTGATGATGGGCCCATCCCATTGATCTCCAGTGGCCCCCATGGCTGACGTGGTGGAAATTTGTAGTTCAGGGTTATTTCACTTGCAGAGGGTCATCAGAGCTACAAAACAAAGGCTAATCTTAGGCATACTCCCAGTGGAAGACAGGAAGGGGAGGGCACATGATGTAAGTGGCAACTTTAAAGATCGGAACAGCAAGGAAGTCAAAGATGGTGGCAGTGGTCCACAGCAGACCTGCTCTTCTTTTAACTCCCCCGGCCCCTCCAGAAGCAGCATAGGAGATGGTCAGTAGTAGCCTTCCCAGCAGGCTCCTTTAAGTCCTGATACTCCTGCCCTGCCATGCATGTGGGTGCACCAGGTTCCCATGGCTGGTTCCTGAGCTACCCTGGCAGGAGCTGAATGTTCTGGAGGGGAGGGAGGGTAGTTTGCTGCTGTGAGCAAAGGCTTGACAAGTGTCTCAGGGTCACATAAATATTTTTGCGGTGCTCTGAGGCCTCATGTCTTCCCTTATTTACATACAATAAAGCTACAGTGCTTTAGCTTTCTGTATGTTTACTGCTAATTTGTGTTTCAGTTTAGAACTTGGAAAAAGAAGACAAATCCTCCGTATGGTAATCAGGTGGCTGACTTGGCTACCTTATGACACAGTTTTGTGCACTTTTTTTTTTAAATGACTCCGTTTCTCTCTCTCGGTTTTTTGTGTGGTGTGTGTGTTGGAGATGGAGGGAAGGCAGTGTTTTTTTTTTTTCTGAGATTGGGAAGGCTGACTGCCATGCAGCCTCGCAATTAAAACAGCCTCTGTCTTGTTCTTTCAGATTCTTGTATTTGTTAGGAAATGTGTTAAACTTAAATTTTCATAGACAGTTGATTAGTTTTGTGCTTTTTGAACTTTATAGATAACATTTTCCAAGAAATTTGGTAAAATTTTCTTACACATAGAGGTTTACTGAAAAATAGGTATTCGGTTGACTTAAATGGATAACATTTTCTTCGGCATTTATATTCCCTGGTGGATTGATTATAAGAGTATTTAAATCGTTTCTTGAATTCCATTTATTGACTAAATTACATTTTACAGATTTGTTTTTTTGGTTGTTACTTCAGACGCAAATAGGGAACATGTTCTGTTTTAGCAATTCTCAAATGACATTTATTTGTTTTCCAAATAAGAGTCAGTAATCTATAAATATTACTCTCCTATGATTTGTAACTAAAAATTAATAAAACTGGAGAATTACTTTACATATATGTAAAATATTTATTTGTGTATGTGTAATAGATATGTATACTAAGTAAATATTATATATATGTATATGTTTTATAGCTCAGTCCCCAGATTTTATAGATAAAAGGTATTTCACAATTTCCTTTGTGACAGGGAGAATGAATTTGGGGATGAAATTAGCAGTAAGACGTAATGTCTGCGAGTAAGTCAGTGAACATATTTGCCTGCCTAAAAGTAGTTCCATAAATAATAACTCTAAAAAAATTAAAAGCTACTTAAGTTTATTATTAAAACTGCAACTACAATGTTGAAGTCATCATGAAACATCCAACATCCAACATTGGAATACATGGAGATGAACTGTCAGACTAATCCTTGCTTTACGGTCCTTGCTGGATTTAAAAAGTAACTGTGCCCTGGAAGGCGCTGCTTACAATGGAGTAAAACAAGGTATCTGATCTCAAGATTGTTGCTAATGTGGTGGGTAGGGGTGGGGGAACATGTGTAGAGACTGACGGCCAGTCAGATGTGGAAGGTGCCTTAAATGAGGGTCACCTTGGAGTAGGAATTGAAAGGAAGGAGTGGTTAATGCCGACAGCATAGTGGGCAATGGTTGCTCAGAGTGCCTTTGAACGAGTGGAGTAGGACTTCTCAGGGCAAAGGAAATGCTGGGCTCTCCAGAAAGGAGCTTGGGCAGCTGCGCTACTTTGAGGACATCGTTGCTAGTGTTGAAGCATCGGGTGTGGAGCCAAAGGCAGGATGTGAGAGGATAGGGTGAAGACATAGAAGATACACGTTGGAAACAGGCAGAAGTCAATAAAGGCAGCCTTCAGTGGGGCTCAGAGTGCCTTCATTTCTAAATGTGGACTTTGTCTAATCCCCGATGTCTGTCTGTCTCTGTGCTAGAGTCCCACAATTAAAGCATTCTTCAGAGGATTTTGGTAATTGATGTAAACAAATGCTAGCATGCTCCTGCTGGACATTCTACAAGCAGGGTTTCCCCTCATAATTAGTAAGGAAAGGACTCCCTGTAGGAGCTGGTGGCACGCCCTGGCCTCAGGGCAGACGCTGCAGGCCCTGGGCTTGGTTTTCTGTGTCCATGGCTTCTGAGGGAGAGATGGTGTGGGCTGGCTGCCTGCGGAATCTTCTCCAGAGCGGACGCATACCAGGCACGACAGTGTGTTGGTGATAGGAAATGTTGCTGTACCTTTGTGGTTGGTTGCTGGTAATAGACAGCTTCCACGGAGAGAGGCAGATGTCTCCGCAGCCTGAGACAAGGACCCCATCTCAGACTGGATGCTGGCTGATCTGCCCCTTTGGGTTGGGGGAGCCGTAACTGCTGATGGGTCATTTTCTCGATACTAAATAGATGCCTTCCTTCCTGCCTCATTTATTCTCTGGGATGCTGTGTGCCTAGATAGACCTGTGTCCTGACTGCTGTCCCTCCTTGGTGATAACTGTATTCAACGACTTGGTCAGAAGAAACACTGCTTCTGGGCTGTGTCGTGCTAAATCTCGAGCTGTAAGGGGTTTGAAAGAGTTAATGTGCACCCCAAGTGCTTCCCGGGTGTCTGGCTGTCCCCAGAAGGCCTTGCGAAGAAAGGCTAGGTAGTTTGTAGATTAATATTTAAAGGTCTTTTCCATAGATTTTATGTGTTAATATTTGCATCCTATGCTGAAAATTGGAAAATGCTGCTTCGCAGTCACGTAGCTTGCTTCCATATTAGCAAACTTAGACAACACTGTCATCTTCTCCAGGTGATCGGATCACGCTGGGATTTACTGTGGCATTCTGGTTGGTCACAAAATAATAATTCTGGTTTTTACTAATTATTCCTACAATAGTTAAGTAGCTGAAAGGTACGTTCATGAAGGACTCAAACGTACCGTATGAGCTGTTTTCACTCAGAGAAACTCGACTCTGCAGAGCAGTTCTGAATGAGGCTCCTGGAGGGGGACAGAAAAATGACTGCTCATCTCTTCATTCAGTTCAGTATTTTTTTACAGGAGCCTTTAGGTTGCAGGAGAGCAGGGCATTTTATTAGTGTTAGCCCTGCATTTTGTCATTGTACTATTGGTCTTCAGAAGCTCTCTCCCTTGTCCATACTTTATCATTTACAAGATACTAGACATAGGAAAGCAGGTTTTTAGGAAAGCAGAAACTTGCTTCTCCAAGTACTTTCTGTGTGTCAGGTGTTCTGTGTACATTCTCTTATTCATAATTATCATTTGACCTGTGGTGGTCCATTTCTGTTTTGATTTGGGTAGGGGGGCTTTGGACTCTGGACGAAGTAACAGGCTCAAGGTTATGTATGTACTAAGAGGCAGGATTTGGACCCAGGTCTGGCAGTTGGTGTTAACACTGGCATACAAGAGTTTTTTTTTTTTTTTTAATACTTAATTAATTTAAATTCAGTTCATTAACATGTAGTATATTACTAGTTTTAGTGTGGCATACGAGTAAGACGTGATAGGTGATAGTGAAATCTTCAGAGAGAGGACATACTTTCTTAAAGAAATCTGACTAATTTTCATTAGTAATTTGAGCATCAAAAAATCGTCCTGTAGGTGGGAAACAGGTGGGAAAATTTCACCAGAGAAGTAATTTGCATGTAACCAAACATAAGGCACATTGTACAGATTTTCATGTATTTCTAAATAAATTGTCCTACAGTACTAAGACCGTGTTTAATTGGATAATAAAAGGATAACAGGTAGTGAAATTTACTGTGGTTGAAGAACCTAACATGATTATTGGAAAGGCTGTCTTAAAATATCAAATACAAGGTCGTAGTACTAAGATCCTTCTAATGGTGTGATTTCCGTCTAATAATCGTGAGTGTCATGTTAGTTGGAATTGTTCACAATCTTCGGTTTGTTTTTATGAAATCATTGAAAAAGCATTTAGTAGGCAAGTGTCCATTTCCCTGCAGAATTTATGGTCCACGATACTCTATTCTAAATGAATAAAAAGAGTTAAAAAGTCATTAATCTCCCACCAGGGTCTGAGAGAGTGCTGCAGTTAGGTTTTATTATTGCCTCATTTATAAGCCAGGATCCAGAGTGACTCCATAAGGTCACAGAACCAGCTGGTGTTGAAGCCGGGGCTGGAACCGATGTCTCCTGCCTCCCCGTCCCGGGGCCGTTACCATTCCCAGGGAGTTGACCAATCATCACAGTTATTAATATCCCACTTGCCACTCGCTACAAGCCATGAACGTAAATATTTTGTTGGCATTTTATCTTCACCCTCCCTACGTGCCAGGCTCCCTTTCTTCTTTCAGTTCCTTCTAATAACTCACGTTCCTGTCTGACCACATTGGCCTTTGCTGAGAAAGTCACACGCCAACCTGGCAGGGAACATGGAAGCATGTGGAGTTCGCATACTTTCATTTTGATCTCAAGGCCTTTTCTGGACTTCCCCCTTTTTGTCTTGTCTGCTCGGCGCGTGTGTGTATGTGCCTGCCTGTGTGTTACGGGGAGGAGAGTGAGGAGGAAGAGTTCGAGATGCATTTAATAATTCAGTGCTTTTATATATGTATTGGGAGTCAGCCCAACTATATCGTCCTTTAAATAGTTTCTAATAGATATATCCACGCAATTTATCACAGGACTGTGGTTTATTTAATAAGTGACTCATTATCACAGTCTGAAAGCCCGAATGCTAGGTGAGGAAGAAGTGTGGGCAGGCTGTCCTGCGCCTTCTCATGGCCTCAGGTTAGTTAGAAGGCTTCATCTTAGAACACACATTTCTCTGCAGATTACAGATTTCCTTGTAGTTTTTTTCCCCCGCGCCCTGCCTCTGTAAGAATACACAAATTGTCACAAAACATGAAATAATGTTACGGGAAAACATGGCCAAATTTAAGAAATCCTGGCTTAGAATGCTCTGAAATGTTATTGCTAAATGAATCTTTGAAGAAAATGAATTCCTTTACTGGAACGAAAGTAATTTATTATGCCTCTCATGGGTGTCTGCCAAAAGAGTTACTAGCAATATGAAGATCTAATGGATATGAATTAAATACAGTCTGCTAGCTTTGTTCCTGTTGAGATCTACCTGTTAATTTTTTTCTGAAATTTTGAATAATTTTAAAAAAGCATCTCCAAAGACAGGCGTTGGTATAAGCGATAATTCATAATTTGGCTCGGGTTGCGCCAGAGCCAGCACTTGGAAATTGTGGGACTGAGCACAAACAGATGATTCTGTTGACCTCAGATTTTAAGAAACACTTGAAAAATAAATGATAGGTATTGATCTCTGTGTCCCGTTGGAGTCTTGTGAGTAAATAGTCCCAAGTCAGTGTCTGAGGATGCTTAAATTTACTTGCTGTGCTGCTGTTTTCGTTGTTAACATGGCCTGGTTTCACTGGAGCTGGGGCACACACTTGGGAATCCTGTTTTATCTTACTAAGGACACACACTTTTAATTTAAAGCCCTGATTAAGCTTATTTGCTGGATTCTTGGTGAAGCCTCTGTAGGGTCTGAAGTTTATTCTGGGGGTTCACCGATTAGCAGCTGGAAGGAAACAAATTCAGGCATCCAGGCACTAGCTCCAGCTGTACGTGTGACTATAGTAAGCAGCCAAGATTTTGTAAAGCCCCTGTTTTCCTCCTCCGAAAGGGAAAAGTAATTCCTACCATCTGGTCCTCAAGAGCGTTGTGTAGCATAAGTGGAAGATGCCCACAGACCTCTCTGAAGCCCAAGAAGAGCAGTACTATTTAAACATAATTTTGGAGTTCATGGCATTGTTTTCTTTCCACCCCAAGACATTAGAAATAACTCCTTACTTTTCTAACGGGGGAAATTAAGAGATGTACATGACTCATGGTATTAACAAAGTAAGCATGGGTTTTGTTTTTTTAAAGATTCATTTGAGGGGTGGCTCAGTGGGTTCAAGCCTCTGCCTTTGGCTCAGGTCATGATCCCAGGGTCCTGGGGTGGAGCCCTGCATGGGGCTCTCAGCTCAGCGGGGAGCCTGCTTCTCCCTCTCTCTCTCTCTGCGTGCTTTGCTTCTCTGCCTACTTGTGATCTCTGTTAAATAAATCTTAAGAAAAAAAAAAAAGATTTTATTTATTTGAGAGAGCCTGCAGGAATGTGTGTTGGGGGAGGGGGAGGGGCAGAGGGAGAAGCAGACTCCCCATTGAGCTGGGAGACTGACATGGGGCTCAATCCCAGGACCCCGACATCATGAGATCGCGCAACCTGAGCTGAAAAGGCTTAACCAACTGAGCCACCCAGGCGTCCCTAAAGTAACCATGTGATACATATTTTTGTTTTTCTGATAGCCACAATTTTTCATTCCTTGTGACACTTCGTATTTCCCCTTCATAATACTGTATTGCAAATGCTGCCTGCTTCTTCGACCATGGTCTGCTTCCTCCGATTAAGATGGTGAGATTAAGATACTCATCCAATTTGAAAAGCCAGTTCTGTTATAAAAGATCATAATTCACCAGGTTTAAATCTTTCCTCAGGATCCTTTACGACTTTGACTAGAATAGAGTCATCCGTTTTGATTTCATTTTAGAAGATAAACTTTTCCTTTAGAATGCCAGTGACTTCAAGTCATGGGACAAACCCTCTGCCCCCCCCCCACCATTTAGGTTTATAATCAGCTTTTTAAAAAAAAGATTTATTATTTATTAGAGAACAGAGAGAGAGCTGGAGCAAGGGGAAAGGAGCAGAGGGAAAGGGAGAAGCAAGCTCCTTCCTCACTGAGCCAGAGCCCAGTGCTCCGCTCCATTCCCAGGACCGTGAGACCATGACCTGAACCAAAGACAGACATTGAACCGACTGAGCCACCCAGGCGCCCCTGTAGCATTTTACTATTAGTCCAAGGTCATATCAACTTTGGGCTATTCTTTCTTCACCGTAACAAACTTGATATTTGAATGTGTCCCGGTGTATAAAAGTCTCTTTCCCAGGGTAGATTGTGTGCATAGAATTGTTCTTCCCTCCTTAAAAAGGGCATCATCCTGGGGTATGGATGGAACCTGACCTCCTGAGGCCCAGAAGGGGCGAAAGGACCCAAGAGGACAGCCAGTGAGCTCTCCATTGAAGAATTTGCTTGTTAAATCACACAAAAAAATAACTAAAATATTCTGCTATAAACTGAATTTGGTCAATGGCTGCAGGCACAATGACTCTCTTTGGGAGAGAAGGTGCTTAATGTTCTTTCGAGTTACTTGAGTTGTTAATGGGAGACGTAAAGGGTTTTGTTGTGATTGACAATTCTAGGATTTTTATGGGTCCTGATGGAGATGGAACCCTAGTGTATCTTCTTGTGCCACTTCACCTAAACTCTAATTGATGAGCCACTTCTGTGTCTCCCTCCAAACTGAAATAAGTACAGTTTTTAGAGTTAAAGTTCACTTATCTGAAAGTGTTTTCTCCTTTGTTGGAATTTACACATGGTCATTTTTTAATTTTTTTTTTTTTTTTGAGGCAGGCCACCGTAAAGCACTGTGAGAGCCTAACCTAGAGGTTACAAAAGCAGAGAAGAGAGTGTTGGCAGTGAGGGATGGCTGGTTTTCCCTCACACAAGAAAAAGCCATAACCACAAGCTTGCTTAGATGTGTAGGAAGGACAGATCAGAGGCCATGGAAGCCGACAGTCTGAGTTCTAGCTAAGGAGGCAGTGTGATGATCATCAAAGGGGAATGACCACACACTCCCCTCAACCTGCTTGGGGCTCTGTGTTTTGTTTCTTCTGCTCAGGACTCTGTTAAGAGAGATTGTAACACAGAGGACCGAACACATTCCAGTAGACTCCTTTTTGGTTTCCTTCCTTTCAGAGATGAAATTGATGTTTGTAATTCACAAGCTAGAGAAGCCGTGTTCTGGAATGGCTGTGTCCTCTAAGGTTTCCGTTGCTCCGATGAGTCGCCTCTCCAGAGCTGCTTTAGGAGCTGTCTCTGGGCCTGCCTGTAAGGGGAATGTGTAGTAGTGGAAAAGATAAGAGAACGGACAGGGTTGGTTAGCCCCCTGTGAGCCAGACACTGCTGGGCATTGACTTCAGGAGTTCATCATATTAGAAATCCTTGACTCCTCAGGGGATGCCCAGGTGGCTCAATCAGTTAAGCATCTGCCTTCGGCTCAGGTCATGATTCCAGGGTCCTGGGATCGAGCCCCATGCCGGGCTCCCTGCTCAGTGGAGAGCCTGCTTCACCCTCTGCCTCTGCCTGCCTCTCTGCCTTCTTGTGCACTCATTCTCAGTAAATAAACTCTAAAAAAAAAAACAAAACAAAACAATAATAATAAATAAAATCTTGACTTTCCCAGATACATGTCCAAAAGTTGTTCACACAGGAAAAAAAAAATCCATGTGATCTAAAGATAAACTGTGCCTACTTCACAAGCTAGTGGACATTTTCCATGTGGCTGCCTCTCAGAAGCCTGCGTTGTTAGTCCCTGAAATCGTTTATTCCTTGAAGAGGGAGATTGCCTGCCCAGCCACTCAGCCGCGTCTCCTACCTAACCTGGCCTGAGTTCAGTGCTAAGCCCTGGCCGAGTCTGGAGCTGATAACACATTCTTTGAACAGGAAGTGCCTCCATTTTCAGTTGTCTGTGGGAGGGTGGAGAGCAGATAAGCCATGAATGGAAACACAGAACAGATTTCTGCCCCACCCTCATAATGCACTTTGATCAGAGAAAGTGAGGACCTCCGCCTGTGTGAGCTGCCCACCCAGAGGAGGAAGGATGGTTCAGCTGTGGGCACTGTGGAAACGCTCCCCTCAGAGCTCACCTCAACCTGCCTGGGGCTCTGTGTTTTGTTTCTTCTGCTCAGGACTCTGTTAAGAGAGATTGTAACACAGAGGACCGAACACATTCCAGTAGACTCCTTTTTGGTTTCCTGCAGGAACCTAACCTAACCCACAGCTCCTGCAGGAACGCTGTGGGTTAGGTGGGTTTCAGTGAACTGCCGGCTTTTTCTATGTTCAGATAACTGCCATCGGAACTAGGGTCCTGTTCAAGGGTTTAACTAGATGTGGGAAAACATACTTACCAATCAGAATTTACGCTTAGAATTTTCTGGTGTGTTCCAGGTCCAGGGTTCTAAGTTTTCTCTTCATTTTTCCTCCAAGTTGTATTGATTCTGGATCAGGTAGCTCTTGAACCTCATCAAAGAGGGAAAGACACTTCAGAGAAACAATTAGGACAAGCCAGGTTTCATAAGGAGAGTTGTGCTGATTCTGGATTTTTCACACAGAATCCTGGTCTCAAGAGCTCGGATTTCCCCATTGTAGTGTGTGCAGCGTTTTAGCGTACCTGGAACCACGTTTCACACGTCAGCCAGGGTCCAGCCGGTGGCAGGTGGTATGGATGGAGATGCCTTCAGGGGGTGCATGGGGGCCCCTTCTGGTCCCACTTAGTGCCTCCACTCAGATCCCTCCCTATTTTTTCATGCTACTTTATGACTCCTTTCCAGTCGGGCTCATCCCTCAAGTGCTTGTATTTCTGGTGCTCATGTTTTCAAAAGCCTTCCCCAAAGTTAGACTGCCTTGTGCCATTCAGTTAAAATATTCAAAGGAAGGTGCTGATGGCTAATAGATGGTCTTCTGTCTGCACATGCTACTGGGTTGCCTTGAAATACTTTTCGTGTGTGCATAAATTGTAATGATGACAGAATTTATATCCTGCTGTTTTTCAGTTAACACTGCATTACAGGATTTTTTCCACTTTGCTACGTGATCTTAATATTTCTGATAATTGCATGATAGTTCTTTGAGCGGATGTACCTTGCTTTTCCAAACCATCCCCTATTATTAGGCATTAGATTATTTCCATGGTTTCCACTATTACAAGTTAACCTGCAACGGATGTCTTCCCTTGTGGAGCCTTTCCCTTCCTTTGAATTCTTTCCTTACACATTTCCAGAAGTGAAATTACAGAGCTAAGTAGGGTATAAGGTTCTTGGTAGCTTTGCTAATTGCCTTCCAAGGCGTATACCAGAATATAGCCCTACTGGCCATGGATGAGGGGACTGGGGTTATCAGAGTCTCATTTCATCACTATGATCTCATTATGTATCATTACAT
Organism: Martes martes; assembly: GCF_963455335.1. Classification (NCBI taxonomy): domain Eukaryota; kingdom Metazoa; phylum Chordata; class Mammalia; order Carnivora; family Mustelidae; genus Martes; species Martes martes. The sequence goes on along the minus strand of NC_137901.1, from coordinate 48,469,245 downwards.
AAACATTTTTAATTAAGGTATGATTGATACACAAAAGCTGTATGTTGCAGTATTTCATGTTTAAATAGTTTAAATAGTTACAAATAAGGTTCTCAAGTGTTGGCACAAGCACTTGTTCATTTTCTCCTGAGAAAGTCGGTCAGATGTTGCTTTTGATTTCAGATGAGCTGATAGGGGTCACTGATATAATTTGGGGTTTGCCTGCCCTTTGATACAGGAGTCCTAGTCTGCCATATATAGCTTAACTTTTTTTTTTTTTAAGATTAACAAAGATCACAGTTGGCAGAGAGGCAGGCACAGAGAGAGAGGAAGGGAAGCAGGCTCCCTGCTGAGCAGAGAATCAGACATGGGGCTCAATTCCAGGACCCCGGGATCATGACCTGAGCTGAAGGCAGAGGCTTTAACCCACTGAGCCACCCAGGCACCCCTAGCTTAACGTTTCTGACTGAACAACGAAGACAATAGGTACTTGAGTTGGTAGCTTTTGGAATTAATGCTCAAGTGTTAAGAATAATGTTCAAGGTACTAGGATTTCTTTAATGTAGTTTATTTGAAGAAGGTCCATTAACCTTTTGAAAGGCTAAGGGAGTACCTTATTTTTTTTTTTCTTTCCCTGAAGAGTTGTCAGTAACAATTAGAAGAAAGTCATTGCTGAAGTAGATGGTTTTCACCTAGTTCTGAATGAATTCCCCTTCTGCTCCTGCTAGGTGATAGTGGTCACTCACCCGGTGAAGGGCAGACTTGGGGAGATTAAATTAGGTCTATGCTATTTAGCAAGAACAATAAAATACTAACAGTATTGCATACTTGCTTCATTCTTCTTTGTCAGATACTGTTGGCAATGCTTTATGTATGTAAATGAATTTAATTCTTGCAATAACCTTAGGACTTAGGTGCCTCTTTTCCATTTTCTAGGGATGCCTGGGTGGCTCAGTTAAGTGTCCATCTGGCTCTTGATTCCGGCTCAGGTCATGATCTCGGGGTCCTGGGATCAAGCCCTGCATTGGTCTCTGTGCTCAGCGCAGAGGCAGCTTGTCCTCCTCCCTCTGCTGCTCCTCCTGCTTGTTGCTCTCTCTCCTTAAAATAAAATACTTAAAAAAAATTTCCAATTTCTAGGTAAGAAGCTGAGGCATAGAGAGTTTTAAGTCTGGCCTTCTGGTTTACCTCCCATATTGCCTCCTTGCCGCCTCTGCTTCTCCTCCCGTTTCAGAAGGCCATGTCCTATGTGTACTGCAAGGCATCACCACGCTGATCTTTCAGAAGCATTGAATCCTCACAGCCCTACCTGATGGGTGATGGTGAAGGCAAGTTTACCCAGGGAGGAGGCTTGGAGAAGAGGTGACCTTACTCAGTAGATGGCTGAAACAAGGCTGCGTGCAGTCCATCCCCAGGAATCCTGCCCCTCTGATCCTTTTTCGACCTATTGCCCACCCCCATATCTCATCCACTCATTTGTCATTCGTGATAGGCAGTTGATGATTGTTACCTTCCGGTGTGTATGTGGCCTGGGAGCTTGTCCAGAGAATGACTGTCTCTTTGGGGCTCCCAGTGCCTGGCTCTCAGAAGCACCTTGCTAATGTTTCCTGTTGCTGCCTGACCCCTCTGCTATCTCAGCATGTCTGGTGAGGTGAGGTAACCTGCTTCCTGGGCCAGTCCAGGTACCTTTTTGTTTCAGAAAATAAACTTGGCTGTCAGATTCAGTGCTTTTTCTGGGATTAGGTAGATCAGTATGAGATTGGATGGATGTGACAAATCATTTATAATTGCACTCTTTTTATTAGTTGTCTAGTACCTCCTTTCTCAACTAAGTCCTTTTGTAATAGAATATCACCCTTTCGTTATTTCTTCAGGGGGTGAATCTGGGTCCACGTTGGGTTTGCTCACAGTGGAGTTTCTGGACTTAAAGGCTAACGTGAATTACCATATTCATGGGTAATCAAACCCAGTGCTTTGGTGTGTTTGAAAGGATTATTTCAGTCATTTCAAAACCTATTTTAAGTTTCAGTCCTCTTAATGACTTCACGAAATTTGCTTTCTTAGGCACCCAAAGCAGCTTAAGTCTCATGTTAAAAAGAAGTTGGAGTGTGGTGGTATGGTTGTGGCTGGATTTTTACAAACCCTCATTTTCGCCAGGAAAGGGAAGGATTGGTGGGTTACCTGTCAGGGGTGGGATGGGGATGTTGGGATGGGCAGTTAGGAATTCCCATGGCCAGACCTCCTGGAGCCTTCCTTCCTAGCCTCATGGCAGTTATGGTGAGGATGAGAGAAAACAAGGTGTTTAGTTCCATGAAGAGCAGAACCACATTGACTTCCAGGCCCTGAGTGGAGCCAGAGGGGCTCAGAGTACCTTCTGTTCAGTGCAGCCTGTGTCTGGTGCCTCAACGTTTGTCTGAAGTAGATGTCACATCAGCTCAGCCAGGCAGAGGGATGTTTTTGATTCTGCCTATGTCAAACAGCAAATAGCCAGTAATTTATGGGATAAAACCCTGGAACCTAGGAAGAAATAACAGGCTTCTGAGTTTCTTAGGAGGAAAAAGCTGTGATTTTAAGTATGGAATCATGGCTAGATTTTTTTAAAAAATCTTCAGCTTTTACTTAATTTTAAAATAAATGAGAGAGAACACAAGCAGGGGAAGAGGCAGGCAGAGGGAGAAGCAGGCTCCCACTGAGCAGGGAGCTGGATGCAGCATACTGCCCAGGACCCTGGGATCACGACCTGAGGCAAAGGCTGAAGCTTTAACTGACTGAGCCATCCAGGCTTCTCTATTTTTTTTTTTTAACAATTTTATTTATTTGACAGAGATCACAAGTGGGCAGAGAGACAAGCAGAGACAGAGGGGTGGGAAGCAGGCTCCCTGCTGAGCAGAGGACAATGCGGGGCTCCATCCCAGGACCCTGAGATCATGACTTGAGCCAGAGGCAGAGGCTTTAACCCACTGAGCCACCCAGGTGCCCCTATTTTTTAATTTTTTAATAAACTTTTTTTTTGGGGTGATCTTAGGATTATAGAGAAGTTGCAGAGGTGATGCAGAGGGCTCCTGTACTCCTCACTCAGTTTCCCAGGTGCTGACTTCTCAGGTTTCAGGATGCTTTTGTCCAAATCATGGAAGGGACATTGGTCCGTTGACTGACTGAAGATGCTGACCCCCCACCCCCAGCCCCCGCCCCCCAGGGGCGTCCGTCTCAGACTTGGCCTAGCAAGGCTCCTCTTCATGCCTTGCAGGTCTTCTGAGCCTGCTCTGGACTGCATATTCTCCATGAGCTCATTAAGTCTGTCTGACTTAAGGCGAGTTTCTGGGCTTTCAGGCTGAAAGGACAGGGTCAAGCAGACAACTTGCTGAGCAGGGAGCCTGATGGGGGACTGGATCCCAGGACCCTACCCGGTGCCCCTAAATCCTTAACTTCTTAACCAGGCAAAGCGTGCATATAAATGCTGAGGGATACACCCCTGTGTTTCCTGTACCTGGCTGTCAGCACTGCGTGTTGCTGGAGGGAACCGTGGAATGTTCTGCAGGTGGAAGTTGTGGCTGATGCATGTGTACAGGCCGAGTTCTTACACTGGAGGTGGTGTGTGTGCCTGAGCTCAGATTGGTAAGGGTGCTCCAGGAAGACGTGTTGTTGTTGACATACTGGAGCTTCTTCAACCTCCAGGGGTACTGTGTGTGTTCACGGGGCACTGTCTTTCTGGGTGTTGTTCACGTCACTGACCCTGTCCGAGCCACATGGAGTGTGGGTGTCATGCTAGTCATGGCTAGATTTTTTTTTTTTTCTTTTTAAGTCAAAGACAAGTTTTCTCAAACTGTAGTCTAAACATGATATTACTTCTTTGGGTTTGCTTCTGCTAAGTTATATCATGTTTTCCATTTGGCTTTACTCATTTGGATGAAGGGAAGGAATGAAACAAGAGAACAGTGACCTTTGGCTTCAACAAATCATGGCCACAATCATGACAGGTACTGGGTGTTAGTATTTTCTTTATATTGTGCTCTGCTTTCAAAATGGCCCGTTCTCCTTGGAAGAATTAAAGGTAAATGCGGTAGATACTAAAACCTGTGTACGCACGAGTTAATTTTCCATGAAGTCGGTGCTCAAAAATTTCTGCTGAGGTGCATAGCTTTTCCATCTTAGACTTTCCGGCATAAGTGGTAAGCGGTGGCTCTGCTGTGTGTGTGTGGTGTGCGTGGTGTACTGTTTCTCTGGAAATGAGTTTGTGTGGGCATCATGGAGACCTGTTCACCCAGGTGATGTGGTTTGTCTCACTCTCAAGAGAGTTGAGAGTTCAGTGCTTTCTTACAAATAGGCCTCCCTCCTGTGTCCCGCCGTGCATTTTGCTGGGGATTGCTGCCATGAGCTCCCAAGTTCACAGGAAAGTGTTTTAGGAGTTTACACGGCCAGGCTGAGGCCAACGGCGCCACGTTCCGGCTGGCCCCATGGCCCATCTCCTTTGTCCCCAGGTTTTTCCTTGCAGGAGAGTGCCGCCTGACAGACTTAACGGATAACTGACTCTCCCCTTCTCTTTTCACTCTCTGTCCCTCTCTTCCACCAGGCGGGCGCCTCGGTGATGTCTGGCACAGGAGAGAGCACTAATCCCGAGAACAGCGAGCTCAAGTACTCAGGTCAAGATGGGTTGTACATAGGTGTCAGCCTGGCCTCGCCGGCCGAAGTCACATCCTCGGTGAGACAGGATTCCTGGTGCGCCCTCGCCCTGGCCTGAGTCCGCTGCCCGGGAGCAGGAGGCCGCACGGCCTGTGGGCATTGGGTCAAGCCGGCCACACCAGGGGGAGCATGCTGACGGAACATTCCTCTGATGCGTGATTTCCGTGCCTTTACTTTGAAAGAGATGTATTTCCTTTCCCTCGAGGCCTGCTCTGCCTTACCACCCTACCCCCGTCTCTGAAGAGTCCGAGAAAAGACGGAGAGCTTCCAGGGAAGGGCTGGTACAGCCCACAGCCTGTTGGCCTCCTCCCTGCCCACGGCCCCTTCAGCCAGCCTGCCTCTGGGCCTGCCAGGGGTACCTCATGTCTGCCACGCCACTTCCGGAAACTGGGACTAGGACTGGGGCCTTGCCTGCGAAGGAATATTGAAGAGAAATTTTTTTTTTTCAAGGTTTTATGTGTATTGCCCCAAATCATGTGCTTCTTCTGATCGGTTTTGGTTGTTCCAGAATTTCTTCGTACCTTTTCCACACCTGAATTTCACCTGCTTTCATGGAGAAGACCATTTGAGGCCATTTGGTACACACACCTCTGGAGGCTGAGTCAGAACTGTGACTCAGTTTGCAAGACTGCGTAATGACTAACGTACACTGTGACTGACGTTCTCTCAAAGTGCATATTGTGTGACTGATCTGCAGTCAGTCAGGATTTGTAAACAGGGTAGCAAACAAGATATTTTTCTTCCATGTAAACAATAATTTTTTTTAAAAAGTGCAATTTGCGTTGCAGCAATCAGTGTTAAATCATTTGCATAAGATTTAACAACATTTTTTATAATGAATGTAAACATTTTAACTTAATGGTACTTAAATAATTTAAAAGAAAAAAATGTTAACGTAGACATTCTTAGACTTCTTCTACAACTGCATCCCATTTCTATATTTCCAATTGTGAAAGAAAAAATATTTCAAGAACAAATCTTCTCTCAGGAAAATTGCCTTTATCCATCTGTTAAGAATTTTTATACAACGACACCAGGATCCCCTCTTCATTCTTACTGTGGAATATGTGCTGGAAAAATTGCAACAAAACTTGACTACCTAACAGATAACATTTGTAAATACTCTAGGCATCTGTACACACTACGATGAAGTCTATAGGGTGACTGACCCACAGGCAGGTTGGTTTACATTAATTTTTTTTAAAAAATGGGATGGCGTATGGAAACTTATTTCTCCAAAGTTTTAAAATAAAAAGGGTATTGTTTTGTCTTCTGTACAGTGAGTTCCTTCCCTTCTAGTTTCACTTGGATACTGTATGTGGCTAGAGATACTCACATAAAACAAGTGCACGTGGTGTTTGCAAATTGCCTTTTGACTTTCCTTTCAATGAATTGTCCTTTTGGAGCTGCTTTCTTCCTTGGTTTATTTGAAGTTGGCACACGGAGTTAGTTAGCGCCTTGAGTTTGCATTGGGGATGACTTTTATAAAAGTGAAAAGGACCCAGTGTCTATGACAGTATCTGAGATTATAAGCGTTGTGTGTAGGGACTCATCCTTGAAAACATTTAGAGAGTCCAGAGTCTTTCCCTCTGAAGGAAAGACACTCTTAAGACCCAGAAACAGAACTGTTTTCCCTTCCAGTTCTCCTCTTGCCACCAAAGTCTCCCAGCTCCTCTGGGGTTGAAGTCCTTAACACTCTCTAGAAGGTAGGAGGTGATCTGGACAGTCTCTGGATTTCAGAAAACCAGGAGACTGTTTCACAACACAAAACCAGGAGACTGGCATTTCATTTTGGCTCCTGAAATGTGGGACATGTTTTACTTCTTTCTTGTGTGCTGATAGTCATTCTATGTTGAGTCTTCCAAGAGGGCAGAATCTTGCTTTGTGGTGGGTGGTAGTGCAAGTAAGACTCCGAATTGAGGGGTATATGTGTCCGGGTAAGCCACAGAGTTCCACGTGCAGCCTGATACCTCTACGGTGGGCTAGAAGAATGGTCTGGTAGAGTCAGACCGCCAGGCTTCAGGTAGGTCCCTACTCTGCCTGCACTAGCTCTCTGACCTTGGGTGATTGAGTTACCCCGTTCTCATTTTCCTCCTTGTTGAAATCAGTCCAGTTAGCATATAACTCAGGATTAAATGAGATAACCCGTGTGAATTGGTGCAGAGCAGTGTGGGCACAGAGTAAGCATTAAGTGCTGACTTGGAGGGAGGGTGGCAAGTGCTTTAACCACATGGGGGTTTGGAATACCTTACTCCCTGCGGGGTATTCAGAAGTGTATGGTCTGTGAGGGTATGGTGTCCCTTGACTCAGCTTGCACTTTCTGAACAAGTGTGGGGTGAGTGAAATGAGGGATTTCCTCAGCCCAGGGGGTGGCAGAGTTGGAGGGATGGAGGGAGGAGGCACAGGAGAGGCAGTCTAGACAGTCTGCTGAGTTTGGCTGACTATTTAAAAGAATAGGGTTAGTCTGAGAGCGGAAGAAAATTGTTACCCGACTATTTTTTCCCTCTTCTTTCTCTTCTGATTCTCATTACTTTGAGTGCTTTCTGGTGGGTTGGGAGTTCGTTAAGAGTTAATAAGTTGAGAGTTAAAAAGAGTTGAGTTAAATAAAATAAGTTGAGTTAATATGAGTTAAGAGTTGGCTGGAAAATGAATTACTCGTTTTGGGGCTTTCAAATCATCTTTTTTCCTGTGGATGGTCTTAGATGTTGCTGCTTCCAAACCCAGCACACCATTGGGTTGCTAAAGCTCGCTTTTTTTTTTTTTTTCCTTTAAGAACACACAAGGGAAGGAATTCAAGCTTTCCTAAAGTACAAGCAGCAAGAAGGAGGGGAGTGGGGCTGCTTGTACGTATGTAGCCTGTCCTAACACCATGACCTTTCCTAAAGTAGGCCTTTAAACAATAACCTTCTCACCTGTGATTGTATAAAGAACTTAGATAATTTGTTTCAAATAGGTGATGTCAGCGCTACTCCCATAGAGTGTGACCTACAAAAAACAAGTCCTGTCTCTAAAGGGAGTGCGTCTAAATAGATGGTGCAGCTCAGCCTCAGGACCCATCACCATGGGTTGCAGAATTACCGTCACCTGTCAGTTTCAGGCCACCTTACGTACCTGAAGCCTCTGTCTGGGGTCTCTCTCCGGGGTCACTGTGGTGTTGCCCGGTGCCTGTGGGAGGGTCAGGAATGCAAAGGGAGCCATTCATTTCCCCCTGCAATAAATTAACTTCTTGCTCATGGGAAGTGTTTTCCCCAGTCCTTGGAAACTTGATGCAGTTTCAGCCCATAGCTAGATTAGCTGCTGGGAGGGCAGTGCAGTAAGTCTCCGGTGGCTGGGCCAGGTTCCAGGCTGCTGGGAGTTCGGGGCAGTGTGGCAGCTGTGGTGTGTTCAGTTCTATGTCCTGGCATTTTCCATGGGGTCTTAGAATCTGTGACTCTGAAGAGGAAATAACTGTGTAGGCGAGGCCAGGTCGGCAGCAGGATTCATTCAGGGTAAGGTAGCTCTTGCTCTTGCTGATGAAAATGCATTTTGTTTCTGGGTTGAAATACCAAGTCAGCTTGGCAACAATCATTACCTATCCCCTGTTTGGAAACTCTGATGGGCAGTCAGATATGAATTTAATTATTTTAAATCAGAAATACCAATACATTTGGTAGACCAGATTTTTCAAAAACAGGGTTTGTTGTAAAAATTTGGTACCTACATCTCTGGCTACTGGAGGCTTCAAGATGAATTTTGTGTGGCCGAACCTTCTGCGGCAACGGGGGTGCTGGGGTGTCTGGGACAGGGTGGGATCCATTTGTAGGACCTGCAGAGGAAAAGAATCCTATGGTGTCTGCGACTGGTTGAGATGTCAACTACTAGGAGGGCTGAAAGCCTCAGTAAGTTTGTAGGGGCTCTGGATAAGATTTATGGTTGATACTTAACGCAGAGGTTCTCAAGGAAAGTTAGGAAGGGGCAGGTTCACGTTGAACCCCCGAGTTAGACATTAGAGCAAGCAACCATGCTCCCATCAGGTACTCGCATCTCCCAACACTGCACCCGAGAACGGGTTCGGGACGGCTGGTCTACGCTGTGCGTTCCTGCTTGGGAGCTAGCCCAGAGAGGCGGCTGTTAACACTGTCCTAGTTAAAAGAGAAACTCGGTTGGAAGCTTTTTTTGTTTTTTTGTTTTTAAAGAGTGGACATTTAAAAAATAGCCTAAGTATAGCAATTAAAGTTGAAATAGTATTTTAACTAGTGGAAGGGCTTCTATTTCAGTCGTCAGTGGTTCCCTGTGGTAAGGTAATGATCTTGGTATCTCTTCACTTTGGGGCAAGTCATTTCCTCGCTCTGGACCTCTGTCTCTGAGCAACCATAAAATGTGGAAATCAGGCAGCATGGCTGCTCGGAGGTCCCTCCCATCAGCATTTGCTGCCCACAGGCCCAGGTGCAGGTTCTGTGCTGAGGCGATGGTGTGCCTGTGGGAAGCTGATGGAGTTGGACCCTTGTAGCTGTCTTCCGGTCCCCTCACCACCGTTCTGGTCTACGGAGTGCATGTGCTGTCTGCCTGCTGCCTTAAGCCACAGAGGGTGAGAAGCCTGGTCATACTCATGAACATAGGGGCCTTGTAAGAGGTACTGTCCTAACCCTGCATGCCGAACCTGCTTGGTCTGGGGCCCCGATACAAAACTTAATACAGCGATACGGACCCAGACCGGAAAATGGAAACGTCTGGCAGCTGAGCCGTCCGCAGAACAAGGAAAAAACAGCTTTGCTTTGCTTGGCCCATTGCTTCAATATCTTGTAGTTGGTTTTTTATTTCTTGGAAACAACCAGCTTTTCATTGTTTGCCTTCTGTGTCTTCTCTTTAGCCATTGAGAGTTTTTTCCTCCGTGTCTTTCTGCCCCTTCCCTGGGGTTTTACCTTTCTTTTTGTGAATTCTGTTCCTTTAACACTCCAAGATTGGTCTGAAATAACAAATTTATCTAGCTCAGGCATACAAGTTTCTGTACAAAGTGTTGCACGTATGTCCATACATGTAATCCTCATCCCAAGGAAATGAAGTGGTGCTATCCCCATTTTACAGATGTGTCTGCAGAGGCACAGAGAAGTAACTTGCCCGAGGTTACACGGTGGCACAGGTAGGATTTGAGCCCCAGCAGTCCAGCTCCAAAGCACATGCTCTTAATCTCTCCATCATACTGTTTCTCATCTCGATTTAAAGGGGAAGAAACTGAAGAACGCAGAAGGGAAGCCAGAATTGCCTGAGACATGAGGCTAGGTGGTCATCCTCTCCCCCAGCATTTCAGATATCCATAATTGTGATTTGCAATATAGGTCTGCCTCTATAAGACACCTAGTTAATAAATGTATTTCTTCCCACAACACGTTTCTTTAGAACACGGAAGGTAGGGTGTAGTTAGCTGGAAAGTAAGGGAAAGAGTTTGAAGGAATTCTGAGCAATTTACTTATGGAACTCCAAGTAAGGCTTGTTAATGCCCTTACCTGGCACAAAAGATGAGGGTAAAGCATTTTGCAAAGTGTAAAAAGCCGGCGAAGTTATTAATAGTGGTTAAAACCGAACACAAGAGAACAAGGAATGCTTCATTATGGTGCCAAGTCTTTCTATGCCTGGTTGTGCCAAGGAATTTTTTTTTTTTTTTTTTTCAGAAAAACTTGTGCAAGATGTTGGCAGTGGTGTCTTGGGCTTTATCTTTTTAAATAAGTGTTCATTAGTGCTTATATCATTGTTGCTATTATTACTTTGCTAAGTGAACATTACTAATGATGCTCTCTGTCAGGGGTTCTCAGACTTCTGTTTGCATGAGAATCATGCATTGTGTGTGTTAAAATTGCACAGCCCCTGACTCCTTCCCCAAAGAATCTGATTCTGCAGGTCCTGTGTAAGGCTGAAGATTGTGCATTTTTTGGCCTTGCATTAATTATAAAATTGCTTGAATAGTACAAAATTCAAAAGTTAAAAATTGGAATACAGTGAAAAACAGTTGCCCTTCTTATCCTTTATTCCCCGAGCCACTCTGTTCTTCTCCCAGATGTAACTTATTTCTTGTATCGATTATATGCACTGACTATCAGTGCATACATAAGCATATGCAAGTATATATACTCATTTTTTTTATATACCTGGTAGTGTACTATAAACACTAATTGCTTTTTTCACTACTATGGGTAGTTCATTATTTAATCAGTGCCTTACTGAAGAATATTTGTTTCCAGGCTTTCGCTATTTGAGCAGTGCTGCAATTATCCCTTATCTGTGTGATTTCACTCAGATGCAGATACACCTATAAGGTGAGTTTCTAGAAGTGGCATTACTGAGTCAAGGGTATCTCTACTTTTAATTGGTCCTATAGAGGTTGGTTCAGTTTGCACTCCCACAGGCAATGTACAAGACTGCATGTTTTCCCTTAGCCAGACACGTTTGTTAGCAGGCATTCTGATTTTTGTCATTTTTGCATCTCTTGAGTTTTGTTTTGCATTTATCTTATTGTGAATGCAGCTGAACATTTTTCCTATGATTAAGAGCCATGTGTGTAGTCTTTTATGTGAATTCTTTGCCCAATTTTGTTCATATTCTTTACCCATTTTTTCTACTGGGTTACTGGTTTCATTGATTTGAGAAGCTCTTTGCATATGAAGGACATTAGCCTTTTGTCTGAAATACACTTTAAAGATATTTATTCCTGGTTTTTCGTTTGACTTTGTGTATACTTTTAAAAGAAGCCATGATGATCTTTTCTTTTTTAAAGGTATTTCAGTTTATCAATCTTGCTTTTTATGGCTTTGGAGTTTTGTGTAATATTTAGGAAAGCCTTCTCCACTGTTAAGATTTTTTTTAATCTCGTGTTTTCTTCAAGTACTTTTATGGTTTTGCTTTTGAGGTTTACATTTTGTTCCATCTGGAATTTTTGTTTTTGGTTGTAATATGTAGAGTATATATTTAACCTTATGTTTTTCCAAATGGCAACCGAATTGTCCCAGTATCATTTCTTGAATAATCCATTTACCTCCCACTGATTGAAAATGGGAATTAAAAAAATATGTAGATTCTCATATGTATATGTATTCTTGTATAAATTCTTATGTGGATATATATATATAATATAAATTTTTATATATATTTGGCTCTATTTCTGGATTTTTCTATTCTGTATCAATGATCTGTTTGTTCATGCTTTGATCCCAGATTGCTTTACTATTCGATATATCTAGAGGGCTAACTCCTTTTCATTAATCTTTTAAAAAAAATGAGAACTTGATCACTATTTTCACTTTATTTACCATACAAACTTTAAATTCGACTTGTTCAGTTAAAAAAAAAAAACCTACTGGTATTTTTATTGGGATAATACTAAAGTTTTGAATTAGGGAGTATTAATATCTTCTTCCTGTCCAAGATGAAGTATATCATTTCATTTGTTTAGATATTTTTTTTTTGCATCCCCCATTAGCATTTTAAACTTTCCATTTAGATCCTGTACATGTTTCTAGTGAAGTTTATCCCTAGATGTTTCATACTTTCTGATATTAGAGTCTCACTTTTCTAATTAGTAGTTACATATGCTAAGTGTATATTGAGCTTGTTTCCCAGAATCATTCTGAATTTTCCTATCTTCTTTCAGTTTATTCTCTGGTGTTTTCTGAGGGGACATGCAGTTTCTGTTTGCACTGCTGGAGGCCTGGGTATTGGTGGGAACCCCTGATCTTGGCGTCGTTCCAATGAGGAAATACATACCTTCTAATGTACTTGCTCACTTAGAGATCATGGATTCATTTAACTTTAGAAATGGAAGGGGCTGGGACCTTCCCGAGGTTCAGCAGAGGAAACTTGAGTCTTAAGAGGTTAAGTCGTGCTGGCCTGTGGACCCCAGGTTTCCAGGCTTCTGACTCAGTGGCCTTGGCTCTGGGCTAGGCTGAGAGGTCACTAAATGAAACTAGAGAACCAAACACTGTGAGCAAAAATTTGGCCTTTGGCAGAGGCTAGTAACTTCTACTCTTGAGCATTGCTTCATTAATCAGTTTAGAAATTAACAAGCTACTGAGACTTGGGCCAATAGAGTTGTTCAGAGATTGCGTATGTCCCCCAACACCAGCTCAGAGTTACCTCCAGGGAGTAGCACAAATGACCATCGGTCTCCAGTGAATCATAAGGCTGCATTTGCTGGAATAAATGAAAGCATTGTGAGAGCAGGAAATCGGGACAAACACCTAAACTTGCTAACCCAAACAGCTTCCCTTTCTGAGCCCCTGGAATCATTTATCACCAAATGGACAGATAACACTCTGCAAAGTTTTTGTAGGCCTCACAGCTTGTAAATAAGAGACTGCATTCTTTATGCTCCCTTGTTGAATCTGGCAGAGGGAAGATCTCTGGCTCCAATCAGCTGGGCAATGACCAGTAGCTAAGCTGGCTGAGAGTGATGACTCCAGTCAAATGAACTTTTTTTTTTTTTTTTTCCCCAATGAACTTTTTAAACCCTGTGTATTCTATTCGGAGAACCGGAGAACCGTATACTTTGAGAACACAAGCCATCTTACTTGTGGTAAATCGTATTGGGAGTACCTGTTGTGTATTACCTGTCATTCATAAAGACCTACTGAATACCAGTTGGTCTGTGGGGAACACACTAGCATAGATTATGTAATATTTAATGTTTCTGTAACTCTTAATATCCCTTTGCTCTTTCTTACACACTTCTTATTCCTTACCTACTTTTGACCAGGACTTTCTATTTTTTTTTCCCATTTACATTTTGTTGAATACTTGTATTTCTCATACTTTGATACCACTAGATTCATCGCTGAAATTTCTAGTTGAATCCTTCCAGGAGACATTCCTAGAAGGTGCGTCCTTTCCTTTCCAAGTGAGTGAGAGGTTCTTTTACTTTGGAACTGACCAGAGAAACCCTTTGGTTGGTGGCTTTATATTCGACGGGCACCGTGCAAGAGGCTTCTTGGTTCAGCTGTCCTTCCTTGACCAACTCTTTAAAGCAGTTGACATTGTGGCTGGCTCCATTTTCCCTGAGATCTCTGCGTTTGACTTTTCATGATGTTTTAAGTAAATCAGAAGTGCGACGAGGTGGGAAAGACTGGCCTTTGGAGTCATGCAGTCAAGGCGTTTGAATCCTGGCTCCACACACTAGGTCTGTGGCTTGACCAAGTTGCTCCAGGCAGTGTTCAGTGTTCAAAAAGGAGAGTGATGTTACCACTTCATAGTTCCTTCGTCAGCCTGGCTTTGTGAAGCTTTGTGGAGGGAGGAACAGCATTTATAACTCTGAGCATGGTTCTACTATAGTGCGTTTATGAGGTAAATAAACACTCACTGATTTAGTTGCTTTTTATTTCCCATATGCAGCCTAGAAAAACCACGTTCATTCATTCGCCCTCTGTTAGGGTTCTCCAGAGAAACAGAACTATATATGTATATGTACATGTACATGTGTGTGTACTTCTATATGTGTATTTGCATTTGCATGTATATATTATCTCTGTGTGTATATTCTCTTCTCTCTTCCCCTCCCTCTAAGGAATTGGCTCATGCAGTGATGGGGGGATAGCAAGTCTGAAATCCATAGGGCAGGCCAGCAAGCTGATAACTCTGTGAAGAGTTGATGTTGGATCAACACCCATTTATGATAAAAACTCTCAACTAAGTGGGTATAGAAGGAATGTACCTCGACAAGATAAAGGCCATGTATGACAAGCCCTCAGCTAACAGCACACTCAGCAGTGGAAAGCTGGAAGCTTCTCCTCTAAGGTCAGAAACAAGACAAGGATGTCCACTCTCACCACTTTTATTCACCATAGTGTTGGAAGTCCTATCCAGAGCAATTATACGAAAAAGAAAGAAAAGCCATCCATGTTGGAACGGAAGAAGTGAAACTGTCACTGTTTGCAGATGACATGATATATATAGAACACCCTAATGAAAGCCCTAATGACTCCATCGAAAAAACAGTAAGTGAATTCAGTAAAGTTGGAGGATACAGAAGCAATACACAAAAATCTGTTGTGTTTCTGTACACTAATAAAACTATCAGGAAGAGAAATTAGGGAAGCAGTCTCATAATTGCATCAAAAAGAATAAAAGGCCTGGAAGTAAATTGAATCAGGGAGGTGGAAGACCTGTGAACTGAAAACTACAAGACATGAATGAAATTGAAGAAGACATAAATGAAAGACATTTCGTCCTCGCGGAGTGGAAGAATCAGTGTTGTTAAAATAAAGGCAGTCAACATACTTGGTGCAATCTCCATCAAAATTCCAAGGGCATTTTTCACAGAAAAAAAAAAAACCCAAATAATCCTGAAATTTGAATGGAACCATGAAAGACCCAATCAGCTAAAGCAATCTTAAGAAAGAAGAAATCTGGAGGCATTATGCTCCCTGATTTTAAACTATATATTATAAAAACATAGTGATTAAAACAGTGTGGTATTGGCAGAAAAGCACATAGATTGATCGAACAGAATAGATAGTCTAGTAATAAACCCACACACATATGGTCAGTTAATTTACAACAGAGGGGCCAAAAACGTATAATGGGAAAAGGTCAATCTCTTCAGTAAACGATGTTGGGAAAACTGGGCAGCCACATGCAAAAGAACAAAACTTGACCACTGTGACACCATGCGCAAAAACTAACTCAAAGACTTGAATGAACTGAAACCATAAAACTAAAAAAATTAACATGGTGGTAAGCTCCTTGATGTAGGTCCTCAGGATGGTTTTTTGAATCGAACCCCAAAATCAAAGACAAAGTGAAGATGAAACTAAGAAGCCGTTGCTTGGCAATGGAAGCCATCAGACAAAATGAAAAAAAGCAATCTAATGAATGGGAGACTATATTTGCTAATTACGTATCTGATAAGGGGCTCATATCCAAAATACATGAATAACCCATACAGTTCAGTGGCAATAAAACAAAAAATCTAATTAAAAATCGCGCAGATCTGAACAGACATTTTTCCAAAGAAGACATGTATACATACGGCCAACAGGTGCATGTGCAGGTGCTGCAGGGCCCTTGTCAGGAGGGAGGTGCAAATCCGAGCTGCAGGAGATATCCCCTCCCATGTGTCGGAAGGGCTAGCATCAGAAAGATGATAAACAACAAGTGTTGGTGAGGCTGTGGAGGAAAGGGGACCCTTGTGCACTCTCGGCGGGAATGCAACCTGGTGCAGCCAGTAGGAAAAATAGGATGGAGCTCCCTCAGAAAACTGAAAATAGGACTGCGATATGATCCAGCAATTCCACTCCTGGGGTTTTTTGTTTGTTTGTTTGTTTGTTTTTTTTATTTGACAGAGATCACAAGTAGGCAGAGAGGCAGGCAGAGAGAGAGAGAGGAGGAAGCAGGCTCCCCGCAGAGCAGAGAGCCCGACGCGGGACTCCATCTCAGGACACTGAGATCACGACCTGAGCCGAAGGCAGAGGCTTAACCCACTGAGCCACCCAGGCGCCCCACTTCTGGGTATTTATCTGGAGAAAGATACACGCACTCCCTGTTCACTGCCGCGTTATTTACAATAGCCAAGATACAGAAGTCACGGAGGTGTCCATCAGTGGATGGGCGGATGGAGACGATAAGAGAGAGACATCTGTGAGTATTACTCAGCCATAAAAAAGGAAATCTTGCCATTTGTGAGAACATGGATGTACCTTGAGGGCATTATTCTAAGTGAAGTAAGTTGGGCAGAGAAAGACAAATACCATCTGATCTTTCTTCCATATGGAATCGAAAACAAAAACAAAGCCCTCCCCCAAAACCCAAACTCATAGATACAGACAAGAGATTGGTGGTTGCCGGAGGCAGGGAGTGGGAGGTAGGTTAAATGAGTTGAAGATGAAAAAAATAAAAGTTGATGTTGGAGTCTTGAGTCTCCTTTGTAGGGTAGTAGTCTGGAAACTCTGGCCCCATTTCTATGCTGCATTCCTGAGGAGGCGTTTCTTCTTTGGAAAGTCTTAAGGCCTTTCATTGACTGGTTGAGGCCCACCCTTCTTATGCAGGTAATTGTTTAACTCAGCTTACTGTTCATATGTTAATTACATCTAAAAATAATTTTCAGAGCATCGTGTGAACGAATACTGGGGACTTCCGTAGGCTTGTCACTGGGTGGGGACCATTCTGTACGAGGGTGTTTTCCTGAAGGGTGGGAGCTGGCGACTCCCGTCTGCCCAGTCCTGAGCCTGGCTTGCCATGGTCTAGCTGTGTGACTCTGGGCAGGTCACTGGGCTCTTCCGGGCTTCCGCTTGGACGTTTAGACTTTATGCACCTTAACGTTTTCTTCTCCCTTTTAAGACCGCATTTCTCTGCTCCTCTAGTGTGGGTACAAGATTCGCAGAGACTTGTTAGGAATTCACAGCTTGTGATTGCTTCACTTTTTTTGGATATGACTGTGTTCTCAGATGGTATTAAAAATTGACATCACATGTTTATGAACCAGAAAAGGGGTGTCTTCTTATCATGGTGATGTGATGATGTCGTTCATCTAGTCAGTGTTTGAGAGGTGTTTTTAGGTTAAAAAATACTTTTTAGAAAAGTATGCCTCATTAAAAAGACATGTTCCCAGCACAAGCTCCGGGGTAATGACAGGTAGACTCACCTTCTGTATTAGCTTTCTTGAAACTTAGGTAACTATAGAGGATCCTGGGAAGAACCATGACTTTGGAAGAAGACAGATGTCGACTTAAACCCTGCATTTCCACTTACCAGCTGTGCAAACGTGGTCATAATATTTGACTTTCCTGACTCTCTCCGTGTATACTCATCTGCAGAGTGAGAGTAATGGGATGTCTTCTGGGGTTGTTGTGAAATTAAATGAAATGCTGTATGTGAACTGACAAGCATTGTACTTGACACCAAGTAAACTTGAAATAAAGATGAGCTCCTTTCTCTTCCCCTCAGTTGTTTCTGAAGTTCTGGAGACCAACAGTGCCACTTAAGTGTGAGGCAAGAGGCTTACTTTAAGGGGTGTGGAAGAATTCTATCCGCTTAAAAAAAAACACAAAAAGCCCCCAAATCTGACCGAGGGTGTGGTTACCATCTGAGTCTATCAACTGAGAAAGGGGAGGGTTAGGCCATGGAGTGCTTTTTTTTTTTTTTTTTTTTTTAAAACAGATAAGCTGTACTCTAGGAATCAGCCATTCTTCCATTCTAGGAAGAAGTGATTAATCATTACAGGAAATAGTTTTGTATTTTTTTTTCCTTGAGTACCTTACCAATGAAAGTAATTAAGACTAGAAACTTCGGTTGAGAACAGTTTTGGGAGAAGTAAGAATGTAGATGGGCATCCCGGGTTTGGAGTTGACCTCTTGGAGTTATTTAATCCTGTTATGGTTTTAATCCCTGTCATGATGTCTCCAAGGCCACAATGGGCTTGTATATTGAAAAATAAATCTGTTTAATGCTGTCTCCTAGCAAAAGATTTAGGAGACCATCGGTAGTAGGAATAATGACAGATAATGATGAGTAACTAAAGATGGGCCTCCATGGGTTGCTGGAAAAAAAGCTCTTTCCCAGCTGTGGAAGATGGGGAAGGTCTGGTGCTTCCAGAACCCGAGGTCGGCTCATGCCGCCCGCCGGCAGGGGTGAGCACAAGGGCCTGACCATTTTCTTTATAGCAGATTTGTCCCCAACCAAGACGTCCTCACTCTCTAGTTCCACTGGTTTCATTCAAGCTCTAAATTGATGTTAATTGCCATTGACCGGTTTCTTTCAGCTGTTCTGTTCTTAAGTTATTCACATGATTCCCCCCCCCCCCCGAATCTGATTTTCACTGACCCCAAGTGGCTGCAGTTGGCAGTTGGTGTCACTGTACCATTAGACTCATGGCTTCTTGGGATTGGTTACTACAAACCAGTCAGGTCAATAGACGGACAGGTCAATGGCCGGCCACTTGCTTCAATTCCACTTCCACGGGGAGCGCACAAAGCTGTTTCTGGCAGGGCTGATTTTAACCAGGAGCCAAGGATCTGGGGTTCCTTGCTCTTCTTTTACAAAGTAGAAAGGCAAGCTTGCTTTTGCCTGCAGTGGATACTTCCCCTGGAACCCAAGCAGCTCTATCCAAGCTGATGGCCGCCAGTTATATGGTGAGAGAAAGAACGAGAAAAGAGCGAGAATAGCACTAAAGATGATACCTGTTTCTCTAGAGCCTGTGCCCTTTCGCATCCCTTCCAGTGCTGGGCTGGGTTCCAAGAGGCTGCAGTTTGTGGCCCGTCCAACAGCTTGTCTCTCGTCTGAGACAGGTGGGCCCTCAAGAGGGAGTCCTCTCTTCCACTGGCCTGATCTCTCTCTCCCTTCAGGCAGTGGAGGGCAGGGGGCCTGTGGCTCAGCCTTACCCCTGAACACACAAAGACAGAGACTGCCCTTAGTCCTGTTCACAAATTCCCTTCTTAAAGATTTGCTGCTCACATTCCAGCAGGGTCAGGAAACAGGAAGCCACACAGAGGAAAGAAGTACAGAGGGAGAGACCTTGCAGAGAAAAGATAAACTCTCAAATCTGATCCACTAATCGACTCATTCTGTTAACTTCAGGTAGGGTAGGCAATGGGAAGAGAGACGACTTTAATTAAATATTTTTATTTCAATGAAATATATAACCCAAAGAGCATATGTATCTGCATATATTCAGTTCAAAGAATAATCATGAGATACTCAGGTACCCACCACACAGCTTAAGAAGTAAAGCATTACCAGTATTCATTAATCCCTTGGGGGGCTCCAGGAACAGATTTCGGTGGTCAGGTAGGTATCTGAATCCACCATACATTTACATTTAAATATGCCAAATTATCAACTCTTTTGGCATTCTCCAGATAAGAATGGGTTTTTATTTTTTATTTTATTTTATTTTATTTTATTTTATTTTCGAGTAAGCTTTATGCCCAAAGTGGGGTTTGAGCTTACAACCCCGAGATCACAAGTAACATGTTCTACCATTGAGCCAGCCAGGCAGCCCAGATACAACCTGGTTTTAATGATTCAAGGGATTCCTGACTTTCCCCACACCTTTTTCATTAGCCTCTCCCCCACCCTAGCCACCGTTAGAGATTTTCCCTAACCTTTGTTGGCAAAAACCAGGTTGATAATCCATCTAGAGAGACCTGTTTCTATGAATAACATCCACCTAGCGTCCTGACTCTTGCTAAAGCCTGCAGAAGTTTGAGCCAGGAATTTACAGACTTAAGGACGAAGCCGTTACCCTTATCTTTCAGGGGAAAGGGATGGGAGGGGAGGTTGCAAGTAGATTTTCCTCTCTTTAATAAACAGTCACCGAGGCTTGCAACAAAGATCACTTTTCTTTGGCCTTTCGCAGAGGGATACTGTAGAACGATATCGTAGGTTCTGTATGGGCAGCCTCAGGACCTGCAGGCTGGGTGGGTGGATGGTGCAGGAAGGTTTACTAAGACAGACGTAGCTGAGAAGCCCTTCTGAGCGATCTGCCTGCCTCTGAAGGTCCAGAAGCTTCTCCCATTGCTTATCACTCAAAAACAGGCTGTGATGATCTTGTCACCCACGTCATTTTCTGGGTGTCACTGGATACTGTTTCTAGGATTGTTAGTGCCCTCCACCCCATTCCTATAGCACGGACTGCTGGACTGAACCTGGACCAGTTTTAGCTGTCTTAGCTTCGGCTGCCTCCTCCACAGGGCTTTGAGAATCATCTGGATGTGAGACCCAGATCGAAATCTGTATTCCTTGGTCTTGTTTCAGAGTGACTTTTCCTTTATTTTGAGTCTCCTTCCCAGAATTCCATGACCTTATACCACCAGGTGGAGCTTTTTGGTTCTGGACCCAGAGAACTTTCGGTCTTGGGGCTTTTGGGGGGTGGGGGGGGAGTGGAGGCTCTTTTGGATTTGGCATTATCTCTGATGGGCAGGATCCAGGCAAAAGAAGAAACTCCTCCTTATTCCTCTTACGAAAATTCAGGCCACGGTGCAGAAGGTTACTCCTGAGAGCCTTGGAGCCTGATGGTGGGAACTTATTCTGAGTCTCCTATAGTTTGTAGAGGACCTCAGATCCATTAATGATGGCCAGAGGCTGAGGTCACTAGTGAGTAAGGTGGAGCCTGAATTACCAGCAAAGAGCAGGTGATCATGACCTAGGGCCTGCAAATATTTAGACTTACTTGAAAAATATATGTAGGTAGGTATGTACATTTTTGGGGGGGAAGGTCCATTATTTTCACCGTATTCTCAGAGGCACTTGTGACTCAAAGTAGATGCAACATCAGTGATTGCTTCTGATTGCTCACTCGCAATCAAATGAGAAAAATAGGAGCTACAATTGAATTTTTCATAAACCTAAAGTTTGTAAGAATGCCTTTATTTTGGGGTTATGTCCATTCTATTTATTTATTTATTTATTTGGCATTGAAATATTTTGGTCCTTTTATGGGATAATGGTGCTAGTGAATGGTAATAACCACAGGAAGAAGTTCTTTCTTGACAAAGTCAAAAGTTAATAACACCCCCAATTATAATTTCTTTTTCCTTTCTCTGGCCTGTGAAATCCCGCAGCTTGGGAACCACTAATCTAGAGCCTTGCTGTTACATTTGTCTATGGTTTCAGAGTGTGCTGTTGTCCATTGCTCTCTACCCCTTCTCCCCTGAACACAAGTTGCCTTTTATTATATGCACCGCTGTCTTTAAAAAAAAGTGTTAAAAGATAAACTGAGGCGTGTTGAAAATTTTAAGACTTTAGTTGAACAAAAATCAATTGGAACGGGCCCCAACAAACAGGAAGTGGCTAGGAGTGCTCGTAAACTCTTAGGACAAGAATTTTATAGGGAAGGGGTGCCTGGGTGGCTCAGTGGGTTAAGTCACTGCCTTCTGCTCAGGTCATGATCCCAGGGTCCTGGGATGGAGTCCCACATCAGGCTCCTTGCTTGGCAGGGAGCCTGCTTCTCTCTCTGCCTCTGCCTGTCTCTCTGCCTACTTGTGATCTCTCTCTCTCTCTCTCCAATAAATAAATAAATAAATAAATAAAATCTTTAAAAAAACCCACCAAAACCACAGTGGGAAAAAAAACTGGGGGCATCTGTTTAAACTTCTGGGTTACATGATTCTGTTAACACATGCTAATCTGGTTTTATGAGGTGTTCTTAATGAGATTGCTTAGCTTTTGTCTAAAAGGGGTTAATACGCTTTTTATATGAAGGTGGGTATAAGCAGAACTGATCAAAAGCAGGTATAACAGGGGCACCTGGGTGGCTCAGTTGGTTCAGCATCCAACTCTTGATTTCAGTTCAGGTCAGAATCTCAGGGTCGTGAGATCAAGCCTTGGGTTGGGCTCTGCACTCAGGCTCAGGTCTGCTTGAGATTTTCTCTCCCTCTGTCCCTCCCCCTGCTCGTGCATGCTTTCTCTCTAAATAAATAAACAAAATCTTTAAGAGTAAAAGCAAATGGAACACTGATAAAAGCAATGAAAATAAGTAATGGTGATTCCTGCTCAGTTCACTGAGTATCAGCTCTTCACTGAACTTCGCGGTCATTACCTCATGAAATCCTGCAAGGTAAGTTTGATCATCTCATTTTTATAGATCTAGTCATTGGCTGGCTAGCCAGGAAGCGGCAGAGCTGTGATCTGAACCCAGATACACTTAACTTGAAAGCTTCCAACCCATTGAATACACCTCAAATTCAGTTTCTCTTCTCAGGGTGGGGTCCAGTGTCCAGGGGCATGGATATCTTCTAGGAACCTGTTGAAGCATCTTGGGTGCCGTCCCCCATCCCCGACCCATTCAAGCAAAAATCTGGATTTAACAAGACTCTTAGGGTTATATATTTATGGGAAAGTTTGAGAAGCAACTGGTTTAGGCAAATTGATTTTTTAAAACACTTATCCTACATGTTAATATACATCAGGTGTTCCTTTGCTTGATGGTTGAAGGAAAACCTTCTACTGAGGATAAGAGAGGGAAGTTCTGTTTTTGGAGCCTGGAGTCCTTGCTTACTGATCGGTTTGTGAATTTCTGATCTCCTCTTGCCCATTTCCTTCCTTGAAAACTGAATATATCATAGACTGTACAACACCAAGAGTGGATCCTATTATAAACGATGGACTCTAGGTGATGAGGAAGTTCATGGACTCCAACAGATGTGTCGGTCTAGCGTGGCTATCCATTGTGGGGACAACTGTGCATGTGTGGGGAGAGGGAGTATACGGGAACTCTGTACTTTCTACTCAATTTTGCCATGAACCCAAAACTGCTCTAAAAATATATATTAAAAAAAAAAAAACAAAAACTGGCCCAACACAATTGAGTATGTGAGCTGGTAGGCTTTGCCAAAGATGGGAGAGCCAGAAAGATAAAGCCTGTTAAATTCTTTTTTTATCCATTTGGATAAAAGGTGCTTTTGAAAGAGAGGGTTTTGTCAAGTGCCATGATCTCATCATCTGGCAACACCGGTGGGAGAGGAGCCAAGGGAAACCCAGGGCGTTGACGTGTGGGTGACTCAGGGGCCCACACCGCTGACAGTGAGCAGCCCCTGGTTTGGAGTTGGTGGGAGGGGGCAGGGGACGTGCTGTTCCCTTTCGGGTTGTGCTGATCAGTCATGAGAGCCTGGAGGCTCCCACCTTGGGCTTCTGCCTGCCCAGAAGTGCCAGGCGCTGGCTTTTGCTTCTCTCTGTTGTTTTGGGCTGTGTTTCCCCCTTTGTTCTTCCATAGATGGTTGCGATCTGTGGTGGTGGCTCTTTCAAGGGCTTTGCTGACACCGGGCAGCCCTGGATCTCCGTGTATGGACATTCCCGCCCACTCCCCAAGCTGTGCCCTCACCGGCAGCATCTAGGGGCAAATAACATGCCCTAAACACACCCTTTTATGTGTTTTGCTTGTGGTTTTGTGTTTTTTTGTTTGGTTTATTTAATAATATTACTAGCCTATGTATAAAGCTTTATACAACTTTTCATTCCTGTATCTCATTTGGTTCTTACGACGGTATCTGGTAAGCAGATGGGTGAGCGATGGTATTAGAGAGGCCGTGTGCTCGTCTTCTGGATTGAAGAAAGAGAAACTCAGTGAGTGAAGTGACCTCCCTCAGCTCGGAGCTGCAGGGCGACATGGGTAACATGGACCATGGTTCTGGTCCCGAGGTTTCTGGCCGCCTTAGGCCCTGGGGTCTCACTTGTGCTGCTTAAGATCAACAAGGTCAGCTAAAATAGGGGATAATTTTCTTGGTAGCCATTGAGGGAGAAGATTAACCCTGTGTATTTGCATTTGTGGGATTTCCCCCAAAGTTAGCACTTTCTCAGGAGATTTA
Organism: Martes martes; assembly: GCF_963455335.1. Taxonomy (NCBI): domain Eukaryota; kingdom Metazoa; phylum Chordata; class Mammalia; order Carnivora; family Mustelidae; genus Martes; species Martes martes. Next base: position 48,445,330 of record NC_137901.1, on the reverse strand, counting down.
AGATCCTGGATAGGAAACAATAGGCAAAATGATTCTTTAAGAGGACTCCCTCCCCCTCCCCCATTTGTCTGTGCTGTTGTGGCCAAGCACTTACCCAAGCCTTTCTTAATTTTATACATAGTGCTACATTTTAAGAAACAAACTCGGCAGGAAAACAAAGCTGAGCGAAGTGGCTGGGCTCCGCTGAGGGACACCCAGCCCAGGTCACATCTGAGCGGTCACATGAGGAGCCATGACACCCTCAGGGAAGCCGGGCTGCTGCTGACAGAACGGGGTATCAGAATCCCAGGCAAATGGTCCAAGTGGCTGTTCAGTATCTCTGGCTTTCACAGCTTCCCTTCCAAGCCAGTAATTCCCTTGGGTCCCCCGAGTGACCTGTGTTCCGTGCCTCAGGTGGTCCCCCAACCCCCCCAGCTAGCTCCCTCTGCAGCAGATGTGAGAGATGGCTGATTAGCGCCCCTCAACCTGCTGCAGCCGTGTAGGCTATAGGTGGATGTTTAATCTTTTTTTTTTTTTTTAAGATTTTATTTATTTGACAGAGATCACAAGTAGGCAGAGAGGCAGGCAGAGAGAGAGGAAGAAGAAGCAGAAAGCCTCATGCGGGGCTCAATCCCAGGACCCTGAGATCATGACCTGAGCTGAAGGCAGAGGCTTCAACCCACTGAGCCACCCAAGCACTCCTATAGGTGGATGTTTAAAAAGAACAACCCTCCTCCCACTCCGCTCCCCACGAGCTACTTGGATTAACAATGGAAGGATGTTTCCGTTAATGAAACCACCGTAGCATTGAAGAGTTTTAAACTGGAAAGGTACCTGTAGAAGGAATGCTGAAAAAGTCGGAAAAAAAGGTAAAAACCTATATACCACTACCATCCGAATGTGACTGCAGTCCTTTTTTTTTATATTTGCATTTTTCCTAGTCCTGGTCCACGTTATGTGTGTGTGGGGCACCGTGGCAAGTTCGTTGTAACATAACCATTTAGTATTGTGCTTCTCCTCGTGTTCACCACACATACATTCTCCATGTTTATATACTGTCTTAATGATGATCTTTTCCACAGTGTGTCTGCATAGCACTTATTACACTGGCACCCTCCATGTACTAACCAGTCTCTTTTGATGGACATTTTGATTGTTTCTAGTTTTTCTGTTATTGAAATGGCCAGGAACATTCTGGTGTGTAGAAACTTTGTCCTCTTTGAATTTGTCTCCTCTAGAAAATACCGGTAGGGACTGTTGAAAGAAGGTTGCTGGAAGGATGGTTCCAGTCTTCTGCTTCTGTCCCCACTGAAGGGGACGTTCAGTGCTTTTAAGCCATCTCACAGGGGCCGCTTTCTGAAATACTTTCTCAGTCCCTCTAAAATGTCTCTCCTCGGGGGTGTGTGGGGGTGGGGGGGGTGGGGGGGGGAAGGGGTTGCTCCTGGTTGGCACAGGGGGTTAAGTGTTAGCCTGTGATCTCAGGTTGTGAGAACAGTCCCCATGTCAGGCTCCAGGCTTAGCGAGGAGTCTGCTTAAGACTCTTTCTCCCTTTCCCTTGACTCCTCTCCAAATAAATAAATAAATCTTAAAAAAAAAAATTATCCCTCTTCAGTTCCTGCTTATGCTTCTGCCTTCTTTTCCTCCTCTTCCTTTTCCCAACCATCATTCTTCAGCCCCAGTCCACCCCTTGGACTCTCTGTGAGTATCTATCACTCCATCCCCAGAAGGGTCTTCCTGGGGTGATCGATCCTTCTCTCCTATCCCAGCTCCTTTTTGAAGAACTGCCGTCTGGGGGGATGGAGAGGGGAGGAGAACAGCTCGCATTTGAATCTTATCAGCCTCTCCATCTGCTGTCTTGTCTAAATATTGTTTCTTGTCTTGCTTATGTCACAAGCCCTTAAGGCAAGGGCCATGCCTCTACATGTGCGCCTAGAGAACAGAAAGCGTTGCTGGGGCTCTTACTGTTGTCGCTGTGAGGTGTTAGTAACTGAAGATGGGAGTAGATGTTCTCGGGGGTAGAAACTGTGCTAGAAATGAATGGGGCTTCCTGGGAAGATCACTAAGGAAAAGGTCTTCACAAGAAGGGGGTGATTCCGAGCTTTCACCAATGTGTTCAGAGAAGAGTCTGGGGTTTCTGCTACTGGGAGATCCTGACATCCAAGTAGGCACCTGGATGGGGTGCTGTGCACTTGGACAACATTTGATGGTGTATTTTGTGTCCCAAGTTAAATTCAGGGCCTTAGACAAGGGAGTGACACAAAAACACGGCTGAGTTTTCCTTCAGTGACATTGAGCAATGGGACTGGAACTCCTTAACAGTTTCGATGTTTTAATATTTGAAGTTTCTGAATGGAGGGTAAACTTTACAGAGGATGTTTCAAGTCTCAAAATCTCTTGTTGGGACCATCCATTCCCTGTGACATCAACAGAGGGTAAACGGTTATCCTTTTTGACTTTATTTTAAGATATTAGCGATATATACCTAACCTCCCTCGATGATCTCAGTTAAGGTCTTTCATTAGTTATGTAGGAATTACAAATAGGATAGAAATCAAAATCCTGGTCAGGACCTTTCACATCAGGTTTTCAAACAACACAGGTGAGCAGAATGTTTCTCCAAATGCGTGGTTTTTTTAATGCAGAATATGTCTTTGGATTTGAAATGTGTTGATGGTTATGAATTTGTGAATTTTTAAATACAAATTGCATAGGAAAGATGCCTATAACTCTGTTTACATATTGTTAGATAGCTCGGCAAGCACTTTAATACACATTCTCTCAAGTCTCGTAACAACTTGTGAAGTAGATATGGGTCTACTTCTATTTTATAGACGTGGACATGGAGGCAAAGGACAGTAAGGGATTCAAGGCTATAAGTTGTTGGATCAGAATTTAAGCTCAGTATTATTTGTCGAGGTTCACACTGTCTCTCAGATAGGGAAAATAATAATTTCTGGTGCAATCACATCCTTTTTCTGTCTTTATGAGTATTCAGTGATTTGCCCTCATTGTCCTTTCTTATTGCCTGCCTCGTGGGTATCATTCTTGTGTTGTTGAAATTCCAGAGAACTCCTTGGACTTTGTGTTGGTGAAATAGCCAATACCTGTAGCCCAGAAATGGCAGCCTCATGGATTTTCAGGAAACAGAACTGGAAGAGGGGAGGAAAGGGAGCCCAGTCAGCTAAAAGCATCCATTAGACATCACGTGAAGCCCACAGGATGCATTTAAACAGAAATGTTCCGACAGGTAAGTTGAAGGAGACTTGACACTACGAAGTCACGTTTGGAATACTGTAACTGCCCCAGAAATACTGTGGGTAGTGCTGCCCTGAGAAGCTGATTGGAATCTCCAGTAGATCTGGGTTCTCCTTGCCACGTTTTGGTTCCCTACCAGGAGTGAATACTTTTTTCAGCCGCTAATAGATAATCCATAAGTGTTCAAATTACCTTTTAATTAAATTACATGAATGGTCTACATATGTTTTTAGAGTCCACTATTACACCCACTATTACTACTTGGTACATCCACTATTACTACTGTGTGACTTTGGGAAAGTGACTTCATCTCTCTGTGCTTCATTTATGAAATGGAGATGATATTATTCTCTTCAACATAGGGTTATTATGCGGATTGATTGTTCTTATTTTTTTACTATTCTCTTTCTTTTTTTAAAATTAAATTCAATAGCCAACATACAGTACATCATTAGTTTTTGATGTAGAGTTCAGTGGTTCGTCAGTTGCACATAACAGCCAGTGCTCATCACAACCCATGTCCTCCCTAATTAATGCCCATGGCCCAGTTATCCCATCCCCCCAACCCCCACACCTCCTACAACCCTCAATTTGTTTCCTGAGTCAAGAGTCTCTCATGGTTGTGTCCCTCTCTGATTATTTTTTAAGTAAGACCCTTAGTAAGGGGTCAGTAAATGTTAGCTCTTATTATTAGTAGTAATAGTATTAAGGCTAACTTTTCTTCAACTGTGCTACAGATGCTAGGTGTGTCCTTCAATTGTTACTGAATTTTTTCATTTTTAAAAAATTGTAAAATATATATACCCTAAAATTTACCATCTTAGCCCCCCCCCCTTTTTAAAAGACTTTATTTATTTATTTGACAGATAGAGATCACAAGTAGACAAAGAGGTGGGCAGAGAGAGAGGGCTCCTCTGAGAAGCAGGCTCCCCGCTGAGCAGAGAGCCAGATGTGGGGCTTGATCCAGGACCCTGAGATCATGACCTGAGCCGAAGGCAGAGGCTTTAACCCACTGAGCCACCCAGGCACCCCCATCTTAGCCCTTTTTAAGTGATTTTAAGCCACAGCTCTGTGGCTTAAGTCTCTTCACACTGTTGTGCAGAATATGTTATTTTAAGTGGGGAGCCGACCAGGGAAGGCATGGTTGCGGATGGGTGTGGGTGCTGTGTTTGCAGCATTCAGGGTTTTTCTCTGGGCATAGCCCAGTGTGGAGAGCAAGCAGGGTGACCAGGCCATAAGGAGGAGAACCAGGCAATCGTTGTCCAGCTGTTCTGTGAGCAACTGAGAGGCTGACACTCAAATATTTATGTCGTGTCATCTCTCCACTTTGTTTTTATCCACTTCACGGGATTCATTGGCTCAATCAGTTCTTTGATCCTGCAAAGTAAAGCCCGGGTTCAGATCCACTTTGCGGACATTGTTTGTTTGAAATGTCAGCAAATTAGTGGCTAAGAGGACATTTAGAAGTGCAGTGTGCCACAATTCAGAGGTTCATGATTCAGGTCTTAATCTGGATACCTGGATTAAGTGTGGAACTGAACGCAGTCATTTGACTGCATTCCTTGAAATGGACAAGGCCAGAAGTTGACAAGATTGATTTCTGAAGGTTATAAGGATGTGACAATAAACAGACTTCCGTAAAAATGGAAAGCCTATACCCGGATCTCCCTGAGATTGTTTCTTGAAGTTGTTACTTGTAGAATTTACTGGAATTCTACTTAAAATGATGTCATCCTTTCCCAGAACAGGTTTATTGTTGGTAGTTTCTAATGTGTAGCTTTTCAGGTAAGTGCCTGTTATCCCTAAGGCTAAATTTGTTATTTAGCTCTTCTGTGCCTGTTTAGCTTACAGGTGTCAAAAAGACACAAGCTTTTAAATACATTTATTTTCCAGCTTTATTGAGATGTAATTGACCTGTAACATTGTATAAGTTTAAGATGTACAACTGCAGTGATCTGATATATGTGTATATTGCAAAATGATCACCACAATAAGGTTAGTTAACACATGATTACAGTTTTGGGGTATGTGTTGAGAACTTTAAGAATCTAGTCTCCCTTAACTATAGTCACAATGTTGTATGGTATATCTCTGGGACTTGTTCATCTTCCAACTGGAAATGGGTTCCCTTTGGCACTTTTGCTCATTTCCTGCCCTATTCGTCACCCCATTCCCCTGGCAACCACTGGTTCTTGTGAGTTCAGTTTTTTAAAACTCCATGTAAAAACGTGATCATACATTACTTGTCTTTCTCTGTCTGACTTATTTACTTAGCATGATGCCCTCAAAGTTCATCTGTGTTGTCATAAATGGCAGGATTTCCTTGGTTTTTGTTTTTTGGGTTTTTTTTTTTTTTTGATCGCTGGATAATATTTCTTTATTATTTCCTTTATCCATTCAGTTAGTGGACATTTAGGTTGTTTCCATGTCTTAGCTATCATAAATAATGCCACAGTGAACATGGGAGTGCAGATACCTCTCCAAGACAGCAATTTTATTTCCTTTGGGTAGATACCCAGAAGTGGAATTGTAGGATCGCATGATAGTTCTATTTTTAATTTTTTGAGGAAACTTCATACTATTTTCCACAGTGGCTGTGCCAGTTTATATTTCTGCCCCTGGGGCACAAGGGTTCCCTTTACTCCCTGTCCTCACCAACACTCGTTATATCTTGTCTTTTTTGAGATAAAGATTTTTTTTTAAGAATTTATTTATTTATCAGAGAGAGAGAGAGAAAGAGAGAGCATAAGCGGGGGGAGCAGCAGGCAGAGGGAGAGGCAAGTAGAGGGAGAAGCAGTCTCCCCACTGAGCAAGGAGCCTGATGCGGTACTCGATCCCAGGACCCTGGAATCATGACCTGAGCCAAAGGCTTAACTGACTGAGCCACCCAGGTGTCCCCGAGGTAAAGATTTTAATTGAGCCATCCAGCCATCCAGAAAGCATTGAATATGCTCACAGACACTGGGAATTTTCATGAGGGGGAAATCACATGTAGCATTTTCCCATGTAGTCTAACTGTGGAACCCTAAGTATTCTGCAGAGCAGAACACTAAAAAATTCTAGTGTTTTGGAAACACTAAATAACGAACTGTGCAATGCCCTTGAATTCCCTTTAGTGCCTCCTCTATAACCCTAACATGATGAGCTTTTATATCTCCTAGGGTAGGGGGCACTTGGGTGGCCCAGTCGATTGAGCATCTGCCTTCGGCTCAGTTGTGATCCCAGGTTCCTGGGACGGAGCCCTGTGTTAGGCTCTCTGCTCAGCTGGGGAGCCAGCTTCTCCTCCTCCCTGTGCCCCTCCCCCTGCTTGTGCTCATGCTCTCTCTGTCAAATAAAAAAACAAAGTCTTAAAAAAATAATGTCTCCTGGGGAATTTTGCAAAGAGTAAGATTTGGGTAAGCTGTGGCTAGAATTTGTTAAATCCACAAGATGTTGTGAAATCCTAACTTTCTCCAGTGATTTGAGGCGTTGAACTCTCAGTTTGGATGAAAAGAATAGAGAAACAGGTATATGAGAATGCCAGACCTCCCCTCCTGCATTTTCTAGATAAACAAAAACTGCCACCTTCCTTTCATGCAGAGCCACCTGGCCTCTGGCCTCACACCTGGGATGTTTCATCTTTAAGTATCTGATTGACCTGCCTTTCCACTCTCTACCTCCTACTCCCAATTGGAATCCAGGGAGTTGTGAACATACGTGTTTGGGGAGAAGGCAGGAATTGCCGTACCACCTGGAGGCTGGGCAGGCACACCCCTGCGTGCCATGTTCATGTTTGTGTGAAGGTGTAGAGGTCCTGGCTGGAAATTCAGCTCTTGGGTTGGGTCTAAGAGGCTGTTGATCCCTGAGGAAATCAATCCCCAATTTCCTGAGTCCCCAGCTTCCTCCTCTCCCCGAGATCACTTCTCTCATCCCATTATCTATGGGGTAATAGCCTGATGGCAGGGGGGTCCTGAGGGAGACGATGGGGAAGGCTACCTCCCTTACGTAGTCCTTGAGGATCGAAGAGTCCTAAGTGTTTCCTCTGAAGAATACTGCTTCCTGACGTGTTGCTTGTCTTGCGATCAGATTTCTAAGCAGGAAGAAATAGCTTCTCCTTCCCTCCCACAACATTCCAAGGTGTGGGGTTGGTCATAGTTGAGAGATACGGAATAGAAAATAAGATGAGAATGGCTTCAAGTCCCTTTCTGCCTATCTCGAGGAGGTAGAAGAGTGAACCTACAAACAAAACTGGTTTCCCCAAATTTGTAAAAATTGCCTTTAAAGAAACTACACATACCTTCATTGTCCTGATAACATCCTAGTGGCATGCTTAGAGAGGGAATTGAACTCCAAAGCTCTCTTTTCATGTGTGTGTGTATCACATCATCATTAACAAAATAATATGTGTGAAAGTGCTTTATAAAGAAGAAAAGAAGAGCACTGGGTGGCTCAGTCAGGTCAGTGACTGCCTTGGGCCCAGGTCACGATCCCAGGGTCCTGCTCCGCGGGGAGCCTGCTGCTTCCTCTGCCTGCCACTCGCCCTGCTTGTGCTCCCTCGCTCTCTCTGTCAAATAAATAAATAAAGTCTTAACAAACAGAAGAATAAAAGGAGTACGTATAGGAAATGATTCTTGTTCCAGCATCAGCTTTGCTTTTTGTGGGGTGTCACGGCTGGCCCTTTACCAAGGCTGGCTTTAGCACCTAAGGTGGGTACTTGCCACGCAAAACAACTCAGGCTCCTAGAACCGAACTGCCTCTCCTTGTCAGGTTCTGTCAGATTCCCACCACTTGTCCTGCTTTTATGACAACTGGATGGGATAACATAGTAAGATGTGCTTACTACAATGCAGCTGATCTGAAAATTTAGCAGAGAGCAGAGCATTGAGGTGCTGCAGGAAGGGACAGGTCCACTTTGAAAGGGGAAAGGAAGGAGGTGAAGCAGATGGCCTGTGGTCAGAGGTATTCTGATGTCTGAAAAGCAGCCTGCCCAGAGCCAAGGAGAAGGAATGATGAGGCCTCCATTTGCCTTATGGTTTTTCCATGTTGTTCAATTTGAGTGAATCTGACAAGATCCTTGACATCTAGAAGCTCATATGATGGAGATATAAATATACATATTGAAGACATTAATAAATACCTATGATAGATCAAGTATTTCCATTATGGTAAAAGCAGCCTGTGGGGTGTTGAGTGATGGGGAATTCTGTGAAGTTCATTTTCAGATAGGGTGCCTGAAAATGTCCCTGACTCCCTGGGAGTCAGGGACTGCTTCCTAGAGACAGCAGACTTCAGGAGCGCTCATAGTGACAGCGTGAAAGTTCTAGATGCAGGGTGTAGGGGACAGGGTGAGGCTCCAGAGTGGGCTTGGAGCTTTGGAGAGTTTTCAGGTTGATCACTGAAACATGCAAGAAATCTTACATAAATGACCAAGACACAGTCCTGGGTTAGCACAGAAGTATTTTAATGTGTTGTAAGAAATCCTGTCTTTCTTTTTCTAAAATCGGCAAAAATTCCAGGTCCTTTAGCGCAGTAGGGTCTCCCTGAAGGCCTAAGAGGATGTGTGTGGTTTCTGAGTAGGGTTTCCCTGCAAGTAAGAATGTATTTGCTAACAAGATAGATGCCATTGAATGTGCTCAGAGTCATTCCTGGGAATATACACGGTTCGGCGCAGCTGTGTGCTGTGATTTGGGCACAAGTTCTGAGTGGCTTCCAAATGTTCTGCTTTTTGTATGATTCGTGAAACGATACAGTCTATACCCTGAGTGATAGGAGTGTCCACTCACTGGCTACTTGCTTGATGAAGCTAATTTTTCTTTATTTCTTCAACCTTGGAGAATCTTCAGTTGAATTTCTCTTGAAAGGCTTATTTCTTCAAAGTTTGTTAATATAGTCACTAAAATCTATGTTTCCAAATTCATCAGCACATTTATTAAAAACCACCAAGACTCTACAGATTTGGGGGTTTGGCCTGATGCTGCCTGGATGGAAGTCAGTTCTTAGGAATATGGAGGATGAGAAGGAGGGGAATGTTCAAATTCCCTCAGGCTGAGTTGTAATTTATAATTATGACTCCCACGTGGTTAAGATTCCAAACTATCCAAAGCCATTATTTTCGTTAAAAATTGTTTATTGACAGGAATCTGAACTCTTATACTTCAGAGCGAATGGTCAAAACCCAAGGACCCTTCCTTCAAGGATCTTATAATAATAACAAACCAGCCCTTTGTTGCAGCCTCCAACTCCTGCCCTCTCTGCAGTGTTGTCCCAAGGACTGCAGGAAATATCAGAAGAAATCTAAGTCTCTGTCCTTCAAGAATTTGTGGTCTAGTTGGATTTTAGGATCAGTACATGAGGAACAAGGAGGCATATCTCAGAATGCTTTTGATTGCAGGACACGAAAACCTCAGCCAGAGCTGACTTAAATGAGTAGCCAGTCGGGCAACCCGACATCAGAGGTGGACTGGTGTTAAGCTGCAAGTCCGGCGGCTCAAAAACATTAGCTAAGACCCGGGTTCTGTGAGTCATTTCCCTTTGCCACCCCCAAGGCTGTTCCATCTTGGGCTGTAGGATGGCAGTTGGTAGCAGTCAGGGTTACGGCTCCTGCTTCATATCCTGTGGGAGAGAGCTGGCATCCCACAGCCTGCTCAGAAGAGCAAGGAAATTCCATTCTCAGAAATTCAGAAAGTCCCCTGTCACTTCTCATTGGCCCTCATTAGTTACACAGCCATCTCTGAATCAAGAAATTTGGCAAAGGTGATGGGAATACTCTGATTGGCTTAGATTCTTCAGGGTTCACCACTGGAGCTAGGATAAAGGTCAGGTTCCATTAAAGCATTGGACTGCATGAAGGGGAGGGTAGATACTAGAAGGGGAATACGGGTTCACTTGAAAAGGGGTCAGATGGATGCTGGGTTGACTAATACGTACATTCACTGTGGGATCCAAGCAGGGCTGTATAGGGGGAAAAATACTCTGACATCTGTAACCACAGCTGCCTTCCAGTAATGCTGGATGTCATTAGATGGACGCCATCTTGCTGGAGCCATCTTTGGAAACGTGCCGGGTTTGGACTATGAAGTAGTGGGGGCTAATCAGCTCTACACAGTGCAGGCATAAAGAATGTAAAGTTGGGGGTTTGGGAAAGGAAAAATTTAACAGAAGAGCCAGGCAAGACCAGGAATTTCCTTGGGTAGAAGCAGATGCAGAAACGCTTGGGGTGGTGGAGGGGAATAGCAGATGAGAACGTTGCAGAGAAATGTCTAATCAAGACTTTGAAAGTTGCCTCTGGCAGGTGCAATGAAAACTTTCTCCTATGAAGCCCTGTGAGCTCTTCTCCAAAACGCTACATAAAGTTTATGTTGTTCAATAATCCTTTTGTGTTAGTGTTGGAGTTTAGGAATATCCTACAATTATGCTCTTAATCTCCAGTTTGCCTTTTGGTCACTTTTTGGGGTCATTCCTCCCCCTCCCAGACAGGTTCCCATAATGGGGAGGTAGGTGCTGGGGAGACTGAGACACTGTCCATCTTCTCCAGACCTTCTGTCTCCTGGCTCCTGTCCTCCAAGGAAGAGGCAGTGGCTGTGAGGATACCCAATAGAGGGTCCCTTCCATCAGCCGAGATCGGCTCTGACGTCTCTCAGATACACCCGATGGCTTCTGAGGATGGTTATGATTTCTTCTCAGTGTATGCCAAGTGCCACGAAGGTTCCTTGAGCGGGCTTGGGTTGCACGTACAGGACAACCTATCTGTATGCAGAGAATTGTCTCTTTTCTTGGTTTCACAGGGCCAGTGGGGTTACATGCCTTCCCTCATTTATTCTTGAAACAGTCCGGTGTGGTAAGAACTATTACCATCCTCATTTTACAGATGAGAAACTAAGGCTCAGAGACATTCAGGCCAGTCATTAGTCACGGTGAATCCCGAATTCATTCCGAGCCTGACCAAAATACTGCGTTCCCTCCTTCATTTCTGGATGGGTTCACAGAGGCCCCTCCAGCTAAATGACGGAGGCTCAGTTTCATGACTCCCAGTTCAGTGCTCCTGCTTTAGTCACTGTAGTAAGCTTGGCCTCCAGTGCCTTATCTGTAAGATACTTGTAGCTGTAACTTCTGATGAATCTGTGGGTGAGCTTGGGCCTTGTGTTAATAAATAAAATTCCAAGACCATGCTGTAATTTTACTTGTTTCATAGCCATGTTTTATCGATAGTCAACAAAATTTGAACATCTGAGCATCTTATAAATGAACATCTCACACATTTTTCTAGAAGGTACCCAAGGCAGACAAAGCCCCTCCGCCTACTCTGGGGAACATGTTTTACTAAAAGAAATACACAGGGTTGTCTTTTGTGGCTAGAAAGTGAGAGTTTTCCATTGTTAGCATTCTTTTCCTGCCTGCCCTCACTGACTAGCTTTTCATATTCTTGGGGGGGGAGTCAGTAGCTTGTTTGCCTGCATCTTACTCATTTCTCCCATCACTCTGAGAGAATCTGTACAGAGAGCAGGAGAATTCAGCCTACACTGCTTTCCTAAAACATGGTGCATGCCAACAAACTCTCGTTCATAGGGGTGCTGAGAGAAAGTGGGTGGGATGGAGTGGCCAGCCCCTGTCCCCCAGCAGGGACCTCACACAGCCCAGCCAGTGGTTTATCAGGCATGAATGAATGCATGCACTTGTGAATGAATGATGTGGCTTTCCAGAAATTAGGCAGTGACCAAATGCATCCTGAACCTGTTATTCTGAGAATGTTTCAGAGATCATTTAGAATATTTTCAGGTTGCTTGGAAATTTCAGTTGTCGAGCAGTTTGGCATGCTATAGTTCAAATATCGAAACTATTACAACTTTATGGTTTACAATTTCTCACATTCTCCTTTGTGTCCGTGAATGATATGATACACGCCAAACCCGTAAGAAACCAGTTCCCCTATTACTTAGATGACCTAATCTAATTTACTCTATGTAACAAGTTAGCGGACTCAAAGATGCCTTTCCAAAGATAGAACATAGGCGAATCCTAATTGTTTCCCACTCTGTTTCTTCCTTGATACCAGGGTGGGCTAATGCTGGCAACAACATCTACTTCTTTTCTGCAATGGGCAACATCTTAGTAACCAACAGGACGCATGTATCCTCCATCTTTCTTTCATTTGGTCCAAATATTGACACATTCTCTCTTAAATATTTAAGATGCTTGGTAAAAAGCCAAACAGTATTACTCAAATTCCTTAAATCAATGATTAAAGATTTTTAATCTTGTCTTTCAAACAGCACACTGAAAGTGCTGTCTGTGAGAATGGCTGACAAGCCTAGTGGAGACATGAGTTATAAAGTAACTAAAAAAAAAATCTTTTCAACAAAACCTAAGTTAATTCTTGCCTGATGGTGATTCACAATAGATCTGTGTAATCCCTTTTGTTGCTTAACGTGTGACTTGCTGTAAAAACTACCCTGAAGTCAGGGCACTGGGTGGCTCAGTGGGTTAAAGCCTCTGCCTTCGGCTCAGGTCATGATCCCAGGGTTCTGGGATCGAGCTCTGCATGGGGCTCTCTGCTCAGCATGGAGACTGCTTCTCTTTCTCTCTGCCTGCTGCTCCGCCTACTTGTGATCTCTGTCTGTCAAATAAATTAAAAAAAAAAAAAGAAAAAAAAACCTACCCTGAAGTCAACTATGTATTATTATTATTTTGTTATATTATTATTACTTTTTCTTTTTCTAGTAGGCTCCACACCCAGTGTGGGGCTTGAACTCATGATCCTGAGATCAAGAGTCAGAGGCTCTGCCAACTGAGCCACCCAGGCACCCCAGCTACTTATTGTTTAAAAATTTATTTGCTTATTACCTGATAGAGAAGCAAAGGAATCTTGTACTGGGAAAGATGTAGGAAACCTATGATTTATTTTAGACCTAACGCTTGGAGGTCCAAAGGGAACAAATAACTTTCCCCCAATTTCAGAGAGAGTGTGTGACCTGGCCCAGTTTTTCAGACCCCACCACAGTGATTCTCCTCTGCTAGCATGGTGATGGCTGCTCCCAGCCATAAGCTCAAGGCTCCTTCTGTAGAAAGAAGTCTCAGCCCGCTCCTTGAGGTAAGAACAGTCTTGGGGGCTGGGGTTGACCTGTGGAAGCCGCAGGTACCCTCCTGGGTGCCTTCACTGTGGACCTGCTAAGAAGAGGGGAGCATTTCCATTTCCACACCCGTTCATTTTAGATAAGGAACTGATAGTTCCTTCCCGTTTTAAAAAAAGATGTATTTATTTGAGAGAGAGAGAGAATGCCAGTGGGGGTGGGAGAGGGAGAGGGAGAGAGAATCTCAAGCAGATGCCGTGCTGAGTGCAGAGCCTGAGACAGGTTCCATCTTGCTACCCTGAGATCACAACCTCAGCTGGTAAGAGTTGGACGCTCAACCCACTGCACCGCTCAGGTGCCCCTGATAGTTTATTTTCAAAGTATTGATCACAGCCATGATCACCGTTATTGGTGAAAAACATTTTATGTGTTACAGGATTAACTTTTTTTTTTTTAAGATTTTATTTACTTTTTTGAGAGAGAGAGAGTATGAGCAGTGAGAGGGGCAGGAGAGAGAGAGGGATAAGCAGACTGAGAGACTCCCCACTGAGGAGGGAGCCTGACTTGGGCTCCATCCCAGGATCCTGGGATCATGACTTGAGCTAAAGGCAGCCACTTAACCGACTGAGCCACCCAGGTGCCCCCAGGATTAACTTTTCTGCACTTAATCTTTCATGCACTATCGTATCCTCATTTTAACTCTGAATGGCAAGTGCTAGTGTTCCTGTATCACTGGCGAGAAACCCGGGCGAGTGTGTTATTTGCTGGAGGTCATGTACCCAGTAGGTATGAGTATGGAGAAGAAGGTTTTAGCCTTCACTAGAACCGAGGTCTTTTAATTCCTCTCCTTTATCCATTCATTTATATTAACGCTTCTGTTAATGAGATGGCCAAGGGTTCTGTGATTATGAGGGAGGAATTTAAATCTTTTGCGATTTATTGTGGAAAAATCTTGGGTTATTTGATCCTACTCAGCCATTCTCTTTGGCCTCTGACTTTTGTCCCCACCACGAGGACAGTTCGTGACTGGGTTTCTGTTTGGAAGATTCTCATTCCAGGACTCCACTGTGTGGCCTGGCCAGTGTCCTTTAGTTCCCAGGAGGCATTCCTGCCAGCCACACCCCAAAGTGCCACCAAGGCACCTGCCTTAAATTTTCTCTCATGCATTTTCCAAATCCTGAAATCTGTGGATTTCTGGAATTTTCTCTTAAGCTCTCTGGCGCTTGTTTTAATGGTTACAAAGGGCTGGTTGGACCAATTTCCTTGGGGCATGACCTCTCTCTTTGGGAGAATTGTGCACCCACAAATCACGGCTGGAACAAGGAAGTATTTTGACTCATGTGTCCCGCATTCCCTTTTTTCTTGCGAGGAGTCTACCAAAGGCTTCGGGATTGCCTCTCTTGCTGCTCCTCGCCTCAAATGTAAACAGATCATAAATTCTGCAGGAAAGCAGTGCAAAGGTTTTAAAGACTGTGTTTACAACCGGGATTGATCTTCTGAAAACCGAACTTTACTCAAGATAGAGAAAAATCCAAGGAAGAAAGAGGAGGGAGCGATAGCTTGCATTGCGTAAATCTCTCTTTTCACCTCATCGGCCTCCGCTCTGAGAGACACACATTCCTGGTATTCAGAAGCAGTGTTCTCACATATCGACATCTGCAGTACGAGTTAATGGCCGTTGAGTTGTTTGTACAGGAGTCCAGCCCACAAAACCTGTTCCTCGTGATTCACAATCAGTGACTTAAGTGTTTCAGATCTACACGATGGCTTCTATGGATAGGAGGGGATATTCGGAGCTCAGACGTGTTTGTTCTTTCAGGAAGCCTGTCCCTGTACTCAGAGGTCCTCGGGGGACCAACTGTGGCACCTGAGAGGCTGTGCCCTGAGGGCTCATGACTCCCCACAGGGCACCCGGTCCTGCAACCACAAACCAGAAACATGGATGCCGAGTAGCCATTATGGATGGCCTGGCTGTCAGGTCTTCTTGCGCAAACCTCCAAAAGCCTGCTTTTGGTGGAAAGAACATCCATAGACAGGCAAGTTGAGGCTATCAGCAGTCCCTGGAAAGAAGGAAGGCTGAACCTGGGCCTTTGGGGATGGCTAAGCCATGTAGACTCTGTGCAGAGATGTCATCAATTAAAAAAAAAATTGAGAGGGCTCTTCACTGCCACTTTAATCATCTGTCTTGGTGAGAGGATCTGAAATAACATTTACCTTTCCCTTTGTTGTCAGTTAGCTGCAGGCAACAATGAGCACTGGGGCCTGCTGACCTTCCCCCGACCCAACCCCACACTCCTTCCACCTGAATCCCAGCTGGTCCAGCCTCCACAGTCATGCCTGCAGCTCGCTCCACCCTGCACTACACAGCTGTGATTAGCTATATACCTTCTTTGGGTTATATTTGCCTTTATTTATCACATCTCTCGGTCTTGTCTCCCACACTGGCACGTAAGAATCTCAGGATAGACAGAGTCATACCTGATAGTACAGTGAACGCATAATGACTGAGCCTTGTCGCTGATTGAGAGCTGAGTCTAGAAGTTTCTAAAATTCAGCTAGCAAGACAGGGGTAGGCTAGCATTAGAGTCTGCTGTGTGCCAGGTACAGGGCTAAGGATGGTGGCTGAGCCAAAGGTATATTTGTCCCCCTCCTTCATCTCCAGCAGCCCCTGCTACACCTAGCCAACAACCACAATCATAGATAGTGACCTTAATGATGTCTTTCGATGTGGACAAGGGCTATTTTTCAATTCTGTATGAAATTCTAAAGGAAATTTGCTGTTTTTCTTAATTGTATCTCCAAGGTGTGCTTGCTATAAAAACACCCCTTCAAGACAAGTTCCCAGGGGACCTGGGTGGCTCAGTTAGTTAGGCGTCTGCCTTCCACGCAGGTCATGATATCAGGGTTCTGGGGTCGAGTCCTGCATTGGACTCCCTGCTCAGCGGGGAGCTTGCTTCTCCTTCTGCCTCTGCTGCTCGATCCTGCTCATGCTCTCTCTCTCAAATAAACAAATAAAACCTTAAAAAAAAAAAAAAAGACAAGTTCCCTAAGTCTCCCCTTTTAACCTTATCTTCTGACTGGATATTCTGGACCCACCACTGATTACATCTCTGTGGTTACAAAGATGGGATCTGAGGGGCTCACAAGTCAGTATCAGTCAATACTGAAAGCCTGTCACAAGGCTGGACATTTTGTTTGCAATATAATAAATTTCAGGGTGTAATAGAGGCCCCGTGACTGATGAATACTAGTTTCAGAAATGGATGGAGACAATTTGGCTGTGCATCTTCTGCCAAGCACAAGGCCAATAAATAACATTTAGCACATTACGAATTTGTTTGAACAGTGGGTGTTTCACTGGGTATCAGCATCATAAATGTGCCCGAGGCCCCTTTGATACCGTTCTCAGTCTACAACGGCCCTGATCCCTAATTGTAACAGTTTTTGGATTGCTTTGCTTTGTTTAAAAGTAAACTGTGAAGTGACAGACTCGGGAATGAAAGTTAAGCCTTTAGTATTCAAAAAGTCACTGATGGGCCATGTAAGCCCCAAATGAGAGTGAGCTCTCCATGAGAACTTGGCTTCAACCACTGACCCCATGTCATCTACTCCTAGAGGATCTGTGTCTTGTATGTAAATGATCTCCCTTGATCTTCATAACAACCTGTGAGATAATGTGTGGTTATCCCCATTTTATGGCTGAGAAAACTGAGTCTTGGTTGATCATATGTCCCTAAGCACAGAGCTCTAAGTAGTGTCTGCTTCCAAGTCTGTCTGGCAGCAAAGCCCTGTCTTGTCGTACTGCCCAATATTCATATATAGAATCAGGTTTGACATGTGAGGAAACTAGCTGGGGCTCTATTGCACATAGTTTCCAATGCCTTTATTGTAAAAGGGACAAGGGGGAGAGGATAATAAATTGCTTTATTGCTTTCTTCTCTTTACCTCTCATTTCATTGGCTCTCCCACTCAACCCGCTGTTCTAATTCCTCTCCTGGTCCCCTCCAGTTTTGCCCAGATCCTATTTTTTAAAATAATTTATTTTAAAATAATTTTAAACGTGTAGAAGTTGCAAAAACAGTACAAAGAATTCTTGTACCTCTTTCCCCCAGAACACCCATTTATTAATATTTTATACTTTCAGACTCTTTTCTCTTGCCTTCTCTCTCTCTTCATATACATAGTGTAGTTGTACATATTACACACATATAAATAGTGAATACATAGTCTTTTTCTGAACTGCATGAGAACAAGTTGCTGACATGCTGCTCATCACTCCTACTTACTCAGGTGTGTATTTTCCCAAGGCAAGGACACTCTCCTATACAAACGTCATACAACCATGCAGTCACTTTCCCCCATTATCATGTCCTCCACAGACTCCATTTACATATTGCCAACTGTCCCCACCATGTCACTTCTTTCTTGTCCAGGGTACAATCCAAGGTCATAATTGGCAGTTAATGGCCAAGCCTCTCCAGTCTCTTTTGATTTGGAATGGTTCTTTGGTCTTTCCCTATCTTTCAAGATCTTGAGTGGAAAAAGTACTAGCCATTCTTTTTCTAAGATGGCCGACCCCTGGCTCTGTCTAATATCTCTTCATGCCTAGACTCAGGCCATGCCTTCTTGGCAGGAATCCTCTACAAATGATGCTATGCATTGAAAAGTTGCCAGCTCTCTCACCACTGGAGATGTTATTCTCCATCACTTGGTTTCTCCACCATAAATTCCTCTTTTTCCCTTTTTAACTGATAAGGATTTGGGGAGGAGACCACAATAGCTTGTTCTCACCAGTCTGTCTCCATGGATGACTCCCTTCTGAATCAACCACCAGTGATGGTTGTTGAATAATGGTTTTCTGGGTTTATCATTAATTCTGCCTACTACTGACATCTACTGTAAGCAGAATGTTCCCTTCTCCATTTATTTGCTGTCTAAACATACATGAAGAGATGCATGGATTCCCATGATTTAAAGGACTATTATCTTTAGTTATTTTTGAATAACTAATGAAAGTGACATTTAACCAATGGGAACATCTTCAAACTGGCTCCTGTCATGTCTCCATCATTCAGTCTTTTAGATTTTCCTTACTTTTTTCTTTTCTTTAGAGAGAGCAGAGAGTGTGAGCCAAGGGGTTGGGGGGAGAAGAGAAGAGGGAGAGAAAGAATCTTTTAAGCAGCCTCTAGGCTCAGGAAGGAGCCCAACATGGGACTGGATCTCTAGACCCTGAGAGGGTGACCTGAGCCAAAATCAAAGATCAGATCCCAAACTGAGTCACCCAGGCACCCCATCTTTTCCTTATTTTGTGGCACAACATGTTCCAAGTTCATTGTCCCTGTCCAGGAACCAGCCATTTCTCCAGGGAGCTCTCTGGTTCCTTTTAATGAAGGGTGGTGCTCAGAAAGCCAAGATCTGGTTCATATGCAGACACATACACACATATATCTGTTTCTGTACATGGATTATAAAATGAGTGCACACTGATACATCTAATTCTAATCCAATACCTCATTTTTCTTTCTGGTCTTCTCCCTTTCATTGTTTGTAGATTCCTTTTCTGAGGATGAAAAATAGGCTTCTGTGAGCCCCAATATACTTACTTGTTCAACTCCCTCGTATATCATTAATCTCTTTACTGTTCAGCTGCCTCTTTGGGGGAACAGCTTCTGTGGTCCGTCATTTTCCCCTTCTGGCTTCCAGCTTTGCCACTGGGGATACCACCACCTCTGCAGTATCCCTTCCTTAGCACTGCTACTCCCTGGGCACACTGCTGCCTCCCTCCCCCCTCAACCCTGCCCCCTGCCTGCTTCCACTGTGTCTTGGTTCCTGGATATGCCACTGCTTCTGTGCAGGAAAGAGAAGGGCCTCCATCTGATAGACCTACAGTTTGAGCCCCAAACAAAGATATGTAAGAGAGGCAGCAAGTTTGATAAATAAGAAGGAGCCTTCTTTTCTTTTTTCTTGTAGATGAACAGTGCTCAGTATTTTTGATAATGATGCTGTCCTGTTGTTTAAACTGTGTTAATAGGGGTACCTGGGTGGCTTAGTTGGTTAAGCGTCTGACTTTAGCTCAGGTCATGATCTTAGGGTTCTGGGTTCAAACCCCCACATCAGACTCCCTGCTCCTCTCTCTTGTTCTTTCTATTTTTTATTGTGTTACGTTAGTCACCATAAAATACATCATTAATTTTTGATGCAGTGTTCCAAGATTCATTGTTTATGCACCACACCCCGTGCTCCGTGCAATATGTGCCCTCCTTAATACCCACCACCAGGCTAACCCATCCCCCTACCCCCCACCCCCTAAAACCCTCAGTCTGTTTCTTGGAGTCCACAGATTCTCATGGTTTGTCTCTGCTTCCAATTTTCCCCAATTCACTTTTCCTTTCCATCTCCTAATGTCCTCCATGTTTTTCCTTATGTTCTACAAGTAAGTGAAACCATATGATAATTGACTTCCTCTGCTTGACTTACTTCACTCAGCAAAATCTCCTCCAGTCCCATTCATGTCGATGTAGAAGTTGGGTTCATCCTTTCTGATGGCTGAGTAATATTCCATTGTATATATGGACAACATCTTCTTTATCCATTCGTCTGTTGAAGAGCATCTTGGCTCTTTCCACAGTTTGGCTATTGTGGACATTGCTGCTATGAACATTGGGTTACAGATGGCCCTTCTTTTCACTACATCTGTATCTTTGGGGTAAATATCCAGTAGTGCAATTGCCGGTCATAGGGTAGCTCTATTTGTAATTTTTTGAGGAATCCCCACACTGTTTTCCAAAGTGGCTGCACCAGCTTGCATTCCCACCAACAGTGTGAGAAGGTTCCCCTTTCTCCACATCCTCTCCAACACTTGTTGTTTCCTGTCTTGTTGATTTTAGCCATTCTAACTGGTATAAGGTGGTATCTCAATTTGGTTCTTGATTTGAATCTCCCTGATGACTAATGATGATGAACATTTTTTCATGTGTCTGTTAGCCATTTGTATGTCTTCATTGGAGAAGTGTCTGTTCATGTCGTCTGCCCATTTTTTGACATGATTATCTGTTTTGTGTGTTTTGAGTTTGAGAAGTTCTTTATAGATCTTGGATATCAGTTCTCTCTTCCTGTCTCTCTCAAATAAATAAATAAATAAATACACCTTAAAAAATAAAAAATAAATAAAATGTTTAAACTGTGTTAATAACCATCTAATAAGCTAGTGCATGAAACTACTTTCCCATAAACAAAGGAAACAGAGGGATGCGTTTTAATCTATTTTAAGAAGAATTTCACGTGTGGTTCTGTTGTGTGGTACTATGGGGGACTGTTTCTTAATATGACTGATAACATGTTTTGAGTTTGGTTTTAAAAAGTAGATACCATTTCCTGACAGCCAGAAAAGCTCAGTGTTCTCTCCCCTTTTTTATTTTCTTACTTTTTATAAGTGTACAAGGAACATTTCTATAAAACATTTCTATATAACATTTCTATAAAAATTTTTACCTGGCTTGTTGGGAGGGCAGAGAGAAAGAAGGTAAAACTCATCTAAAACTGGGGGAAATGTGGAAACTATAAAGTTATTAAGTTTAAATCCCGTCAGCCATGGAGACCTTGGCCTGTTTTCTACCTGTGCCTTTTTAGGAGGCTATGGGAGGAATGATGGAAACCTGAGATCTTAAAACAGACTGTTGTTAAACCCTTCTTCCCCAGTGAAATTACTTTTGATTTTAGTAAAATCGGTTGTTTGACCTTGCAGTCTGTTTGTTTTGAGGGCTAGTTCTTGTTATTTTGAGGGCTCTCTCATTCAGAGCCATCAGTAAAGTGTTTTGAGCAACTATGATCTTAAGGTCCCGGCTGGACCTTGAGGAACATAGAGTGAGAATGATGGCTGAACATGCACAGAACAGAGGAAAGCAGGCCTGGTGTCTGTAGTGGTACATGGGACAAGTACTTCGTTTCTCACCAACTGATCTATTACACAGGGGTACTATTATGTACGGTTGTTCTGAGGAATTAAAAGAGAGTGAGAGAATAGGCTTAGTCTTAGCACAGTGCTTGGCACATGGGAGAGTCTAGTGGAGGTTAGGATTGTGAATAAAGTCTAATACCTGGCCCTTGACCTTGGTTGCTCACACTCATTGAGTCAATGAGATGTACATCCAGGGGAAGTCAAGCACCATCCTGTTAGCTTCTCTCTCCTCGTGTTGCCGCTACTCCCAAAGCACAAAAGAACTTGGATATTTTAGGAAATTAAAAAAAAACAAAACAAAACCACGTTGCTTCCTTTCTCTGTGTGCCAAAGGGCGTTCCCCCAGCCCCCACCTTGCCTGTGTTAGGTCAAGTTCCCCAGAAGCAGGCCCTTAGAGAAGGAATGTGATTTATCAAGGGCATACTCCCTGGAGGGTCAGGTGAGGGAGCAGGAGAAGCAGGATGGGGAAGCAGAGGTTCCTCAGGCAAGGGCGTGGTTTCAGAAGTCCCTCAAGGGGTAATTTGACTTGACTCTGCAGAAGAATCCTGAATGTAAACTATGCCTCAGAATTATCCCAGTACCCACAGGTCCCTGGGGAAGAAGTCCCAAGCCCTCTGGCTCTCTACTAGTTGGGTAAAGTGTTCTAGTAGCATGAGGGTGGTCCTCCAGGGAAGAGCCTGGAGGCGCTACTGTGGCATTGAAAGCATGTTGTAGTGAAGATGGGAAGGGAGGGACGTGAGGAGCACCAACATTTCTGCCATTTGACCACACTCTAGCACTTGGGGTGTGGAGTGCTGAACAGGCCCAGAATGATCCCTGGAGTCAAAGCGTCCTTACCTCTCTCCCTTCCTTCTCACCTCCAGGGTTCTCCCCATCATAGATGGTGGTGAAAAGGCCCTGGGGTATCATACTAGGTTCCCATTTCTCTGCCAGGCTGTACTGCCAAAATATAACTTCTGTCCTGCCTGCCCACTTCTTTTTCCTCCCTCCAAGGGCCTGTCTCCTTCTCCTTGTAATTATTGCCAGCAAGCACAAGTCATGGAATTCATAATAAGAGAAGAGTCATCTCTCCCAGGGTGTTGTACCATGAATTGCCAAAGCAGTAGGCAATATCGTGGAAGGACTGATAGTGCGGGAGAAGACAGCTGGCTAGGACTGGTGGTTAGAAAAAGAAAGTTACCAGGGCTTTTAGGCCTTACACTGACAGAGAGGGACAGACATTCTCCCAGTGGGACCGATCCAGGCAGAAATGTGAGGTATCTGGAGTGAACCATGAATCCCTCTGTCAGTGGCCCCCCTGGAGGGAAAAAGAGGGAATTGCTGGGAGGGGCCAGGAGACCGGGGAAGAGACTGAGCAGCAGCTGACCCCCCAGGGCTTGGATTGGGGTGGGCACAACAGGAACAGAAGGGACCTTCCTATGGGACTCCTGAACATTTTGGCCAATTTTAGGGATATTTTAGAACAATTATTTTAGGAGCTATGTAGCTAGGTTAGGTGTGGACTTAGGCATAAAATTTTGACTTTGTCCAGAGGGGAGAAATTTTGACAGATAGACTCTACTTGCTACCCATGGTCTGAAGAAGGGAGGATTACAAATAAACATTCCATCAAATTGTATTAATCTGATTTTTAAAAAGTGGGCTTCAATGTCTGTGACACATTTAAGAGACAATGGGAGTGTGAGCTGCCAGCCCATGCACCCTAGGCACTTGACAAACCCTAATGATTAGAAGAATTTGCTCAGGGCTGGTATTTGTTGAGATAGTTTGATTTTAGTCTTCTGTTAGTATTGTTTTATGCAGCATGGGGCCTCTAAGCTGAGTGTTAAAGAATACTGACCACTGAGGGAATTGAATTGTGCTTTGGTCTTTGGACAGGGGTGTTTTCATGGGTGCCTCGGAGCACCAGTTCTCCAGAAGACAAATTATTCTAGAATGGGAATCTAGATAGAATCCTTCAATGGTGTTGAAGGAAATAAACTACTTGATCTTCCAAGGTCTTTTAGTCTTTAATCATTTAAAAATTTTTTTTACATTTTTTGACAGAGCATGCATGTGTTTGGTGGGGGGAGGGACAGAGGGAGAGAATCTTGAGCTAACTCCATGCTCAGCATGGAGCCTGATGCAGGACTTGATCTCACGACCTTGAAATTGTTACCTGAGCCAAAATCAAGAGTCAGACGCTTAACTGACTGAGCCACCCAGGTGCTCCTAGGCTCTATCTTATTGTTGACATAATCTAACCTAATAAGGAAGCCCTGTATTTAAAAATTAAAGTAGCAGCACCTGGGTGGCTCAGTGGGTTAAGCCTCGGCCTTTGGCTCAGGTCGTGATCTCAGGGTCCTGGAATCGAGCCCCGTGTCGGGCTCCCTGCTCAGCAGGAGCCTGCTTCCCCCCACCCCACCTGCCTCGCTGACTACTTGTGATCTCTGTCTGTCAAATAAATAAATAAAAATCTTAAAAAAAATTAAAATAATAAAAAAATTGGACTAGAATGTACATATGGCACAAAATTATAAAATATGCACATTATACACTATGCAAAGGTGTAGTCCCCATTTAACTGTTTCTTAGCCACCCATTTTCCCTTCGCAGGGGGAACAGTTGGTGCCAGTCCTACATATACCCTTTCAGAGCCTCTGCATTCACATGCAAATACCCCATACAAATGGTTGCACAGTACATACACTATTTTGTTCCTTTTTTACCTAACACTATATCTTAGAGAGGGGAACTGACCAGCACATATAGAGCCATCCCTTATTGATTGATTGATTGATTGAGAGCATGATTTGGGGGCTAGTATGCAGAGGGACAGAGGGAGAGGGAGGGAGAATCTTAGGCAGACTCCCCACAGAGTGTGGAGTCCCACTCTGGGATCAGTCTTACCTGAGATCATGACCTGAGCTGAAATCAAAAGTGTGATGCTTAACTGACTGAGCCATCCGGGTGCCCCTAGAACTGTCTCTCTCTCTCTCTCTCTTTCTCTCTCTTTTTAATTTTATTTATATATTTGGGAGAGAGAGCATGAGAGAGAGGAGGGTCAGAGAGAGAAGCAGACTCCCCACTGAGCTGGGAGCCTGATGTGGGACTCGATCCTGAGACTCTGTGATCATGATATGAGCTGAAGGCAGATGCTATTGTGCTTTTTATTTATTTTTTTTAAAGATTTTATTTATTTGTTTGACAGAGAGAGAGATTGCAAGTAGGCAGAGAGGTAGGGAGAGAGAGGAGGGAAGCAGGCTCCCTGCTGAGCAGAGAGGCCAATGCGGGGCTCCATCCCAGGACCCTGAGATCATGACCTGAGCCGAAGGCAGAGGCTTAACTCGCTGAGCCACCCAGGCAACCCTAAGGCATATGCTTAACCAACTGAGCCACCCAGGTGCCCCCCCTTTTTAAGATTATTTATTTATTTAGAGAGATTATTTATTTATTCAGAGAGAGAGAGAGCGCACAAGCAGAGGGAGAGGCAGGCTGAGGGACAAGCAAAGAGCCTGTTGTGGGGTTTGATCCCAGAACCCTGGGATCATGACCTGAGCTGAAGGCAGATGCTTAACCAGCTGAGCTACCCAGGTGTCCCGAGCTATCTCATTTTTAAATTTATATTTTAAATTACTGTATAATCACATGTTACAAAGCTTTTAAATAATACAGAAATACAAAGCATACAAAGTGACAACTCTTTCTCCATTCCCCTCCTATAACTTTTTAATGTCTTCACATACATGTGTGTAGGTACATATGTATACTCGAGTATTTTTTAAAAGATTTTATTTATTTGAGAGAGAGAAAGAGCATGTGAAAGAGTGTGTGAGCAGAGGGAAGAGCAAAGGGAGAGAGGGGACAAGCAGACTTAGAGCTAAGTGTGGAACCAGTCTCGGGGCTAGATCTTATGACCCCAATATCATGATCTGAGCCAAAATCGAGAGTTGGATGCCTAACTGACTGAGCCACGCAGGTGTTCCTGTACTCAGAGTATTTTTTAAAACTGCAAGCAGTATCATACTGTATATATTTTATGTGACTTTTTTCACTCTTTTCTTTCTTTCTTTCTTTTTTTTTTTTTTTTTAAGATTTTACTTATTTATTTGTCAGAGAGAGAGAGAGCGCACAGGCAGGGGGAGCAGCAGGCAGAGGGAGACGCAGACTCCCCTCTGAGCAAGGAGTCTGATGTGGGACTGGATCCCAGGATTCTGGGATCATGACCTGACCTGAAAGCAGACACTTAACCCAAGTGAGCCACCCAGGCATCCTATCACTTTATTTTTTTTTTTTCAAGTTTTTGTCTAAATTCCAGTTAATATACACTATAACATTAGTTTCAGATACAGAATTTAGTGATTCATCATTTACATACACCACCCAGTGCTCATCACAAGTGTCCTCCTTAAAGCTAATCATCCATTTAACCCATCCCCCTGCCCACCTCCCCTCCAGAAACCCTCAGTTTGTTCTCTGCAGTTAAGAGTCTGTTTTCTGGTTTGCCTCTCTTTCCATTCCCACCCCCGCCCAGCATTTGTTTTATTTGGTAAATTCCACATATGAGTGAAATCATACAGTATTTGTCTTTCTCTGACATTTCACTTAGCATAATACTCTCCAGCTCCATCCACATCATTAAAAATGACAAGATTTCATAATTTTTTTTATGGCTGAGTAATATTGTGGTGTGTGTGTGTGTGTGTGTGTGTGTGCGCCACACTTTCTTTATCCATTCATCAGTCGATGGACAGTTGGGCTCTTTCCATAATTTGGCTATTGTTGATAATGCTTCTTTTTTCATTTTAAATATATGATCGTATGTTTATATCTATAAATATGATCTATTTTCTTTTAATTTTAGTTTTTACTAATAAAAAGAGAAACTCACTGATGTTTTTGAATAGTTGATCTGTGGACAGGGTGTAAACTCAGAAGGTGTAGAAAGGTGCACAGTGGGAAGAAAGCCTCCATCAATGTCTGGTCCCCAGCCACCTGTTTTTCCTTTCAGACACAATGAAACAACTACTGATGCTGTGTCCTTCCAGAGATAGCCTATGCATTTATAAACATATATTAAAAAAAAAACAAACAAAAAAACAAAAACCCCGTGACAAACAGTAGCCTGCTATCCAGGCTGTCTGTCCTTAGCTTTTGTTTTCTTCACACAAAGTAGATCCTGGATATTTTTCATATCCATATGAATATAGATGTTTCATTTTTAAACAGCCACATAATATTGTATTTTAGTACACAGACATACCGTATTTTATGTAATCTGTTCATTAGTCATTTTACAGGTGTGTGTGGGGGGGTCTGTTGGAAAAATTCCTAGAATGCAGAGCACTGTTTGCCCTCCCTGTTCCTCTCTTTTCTTATCAGTCCCTTCCTTCATCTAATCACTCACTCATTTGTTTATTTACTAATTCTTTTGACCCCAAAACCAGTCAGGTGCTACCTGTCACTCTGTGTTCTTGTCTAATTTAAACCTAGCTCTCTTTTTAAAAATACGGGCTTATTTTGCAGATAGGCAGACTTGTTCAACCAGAGGAGAAGTCAAAGGCCTTCCTATCTCCCCCCTAGGTGGCCCAGCCCCATAAGTTATCCGAGTCAGCGGAGAGGGCATAAGCCTTCAAGGGAAGAACGTGCCCGCTGTCTCCGAGTCCCTGGGACCGCTGGAGACCCTGCTGTTCAGTTCCACCTAAACCCACTTGCTCTGCCGGGGCTGTGGATGGGGTTGGCAGTAGCCGGGAAGCCAGGGGTTGTGTTCCAAGTGCCAGATGAGTAGGAGAGAGGTCTCATGCCAGCCAGCGGGTAGGTGAGTATTAGTCACCAGGAGCACAAACAAGTCTCTGAAACCACATTTAGCCAGCTGTGGCCAGCGGTGTGCCACGGTTGGCTGCCTACAGACACCTTTGTGCCACATTAAGAAAGAGTTCCCATGTGTTGCAGCAACAAAGCCAGCTGCTGGGAATTAGGTGGTAAAGCTCACAGGAGGGGGCGGCGCAGGGACCGAAAGGGAAGGCCCAGCCACTCCCTGCACAAACAATTCTTTGTAACTCTCCCCGGAATGGGAATTGGCGCCCGCAAAGGAGGCGGGTCAGAGGAAGGGAAGGCAGCTCTCCAAACCTTCGCCATTTCTTCAATGACAATAGAGAATGCCTGTTGCGGGATGGTCTTGATGATGGCCGTGGGGCTCCAGCCACGGAGGGCGGAGGGCGGGATGAGGTGGAAGGGCCGTGGCAGCTGACCAAAGGCCCCGAATTCTTTTCTCTTGCATTTTCCGATAGCTTGGCTCGAGGCCTCAGCGGAGAAGCAACTAGATCAGAAATACTGTGCACCATGGCTCCCCGGGGACCCGGGGCCTCGGGGCTGAAAGAGTTCATTTCTGCCACTACCCAAAGAACAAGTGACAAGTATTCCTTTCCTTGTTTTGAGTGTGATTTTTTTACATTTAAATATCGGAGTACGATCTTCTTCTTCTTCTTCTTCTTTTTAATATTCCCGGAAGTGGATTAAGGTTCCCAAAGCATTTGTAGAATAAAGGCTGCGCTTTCACTCTGGAAGCTGTGTGCACGATTCTGACGTCTTCCATTGATTCACTGATTGGTTGGATGAATAGAGCATCAAGTGAGCGGTTTTTTTTAGTGCTTATTTTGTGCCCACTAAAGCTCTTTCTGTAGAGGAGGAGGAAGGTGTTGTAGGATTACCAGAGGAAGACAATTCTTTCAATTCTTTCGATTTCCCAATTCCAGGAAGGACCTCGAAGAGGTTGTGGCATTCAGACCCAGCGCCTTGGATGGTAAACTTGCACATTGGATCTCAGGGGCTCAGTGGTGGCAGGTTAAGGTTGGGTGAAGCCCTGATTTAATGGGGAGAAAATGCAGTCCCATTCCAGATTGCCCTGTTTATACTGACTTTCTTTTCTTTTCTTTTTTTAGAGATTTTATTTATTTGACTGCGAGAGAGAGACAGCAAGAGAGGGAACACAAGCAGGGGGAGTGGGAGAGAGAGAAGCAGGCTTCCTGCCGAGCAGGGAGCCCGATGTGGAGCTCGATCCCAGAACCCTGAGATCATGACCCGAGCCGAAGGCAGACGCTTAACAGCTGAGCCACCCAGATGCCCCTATACTGACTTTCATGTAAATTCCTACCTGAGAATATGGCTGGCTGTGTATGGCATCCTGTCTCTGTGGGTTTGAGATAAAGCATGTCATCCACATTCCCTTTCGGAAAGAGAATCCTAAATTTCTCTTCAAAGCTTTCCACATCATGGGCCTTGTATCCCCTTCTTCAGAAGTCATGATTTGGATTAAGTTATTCTGCTTAGCAAGTGCCTGTAAGAACCCCCATTCCTTGCCAACGATGAAAAACCGCCCCGAGAGTGTACTTTCCCCCCTCACCCTCAACCAACCCCATCTTTCATAATTGGAAGGAGAGAGTGAATATTCTTTGCTTTTGATCAAGACATGTCTCCGGCCAGGAGCAAGGAAGGATGTGTAGGAGGGAATGTCTCCGACAATAACAATAACAAGAGTAATGAGTAAAAGTTCTCAACAGGATCTTGGGCAACTGAGTTACCCAGACCATTTATACATGTTTACAGTGTGTGTGTTTTTTTCCTCCAGCTAACAATGGTTCCCAAATGCCTTCCTTCCCTCGGCCGCCTCCCTAGCACGGTGAATGGTCTTGTTTGAATGGTAGTGCACTTGCGTTCAAAACCGGGCTTTCGTTCCTGCTTGTTTTTGGCAGTGCATAAAGCCGAGTGGGGCGCCCTTAGCTTTTGGTTATGGGAAGTCAAGGCACTCACCAGCCCCATTCTGGATTTTGAAGCTGGGAGTGTCCTGCGACCTTCTTGAGCCAAATGCAGCTGCTTCTCCCAGGGGCTGAGAAAAACTCTTGTTCAGTTCCTTCCACATCTCCGCTCTAAGGTAACTGAAGTTGGGATCCTCTGTTTAAGAAACAGACTGTGACTTCAGCACAATTAGCTGACTTCCTACACAACCCTCTGTACCCACCTCTTGGGTGATTGAAGAGGAAACAAGATTTCCTCCTCCCAGGCTCTGCTGGACAGAGCCTCCTCCAGCTTGGGTCAGCCCAGTCTTAGCTCTGGGGCTGCAGGAAGTTTCTGTCATCCTCCGCACCCCATTCACATCCTGGTAACAGGAGGATGAGCAGGAAGTGGAAAGTGTCAGGGCAAAGCCTTTCAAGCTCACAGTCAGCTCCGGGCCGGGCAACGCGTGGGCCTTTAGGAAAACAATATGAAACTTTCCAAATGGTTCTGCTAATTGCTCTCTACAAATACTTTACATAGTCGTGTTAGAGATTTTTAGTCACTAAGATGCTGGGTTACTTATTTAGGTTTTCTTTTCATTTTGCTAACAACGACAACAACAAAAAAGATCGAGGTTGAGTGTTCCTCTCATAACTCTCTGCTTGTTTGAGATACTTTTGGAAGGAGATGGGACAGTCTGCTGATGGAGACAGGCCTCTGGTGCGAGAGAGTAGCCTGTGGTAGTCTCTATGCTCGGGATCAGAAAAATTGGTTAGCCCAAAGTGACGCTTTAAACGTGGGAAAAGGCCCCCACACACCGAGTGCTGGCCTCCAGCTTGTTCTAACCTCCGGACAGGGCACATCACTTAGTCAAGCCTCAGGGTCCTTATTTATAAAATGAAGGCGCTGGAATCATTAAGATCTGACACTCTCTGAGTTGGGGAGAATCTGAGGAGATCCACACAGAGGCCCTCTGGGCTCTCAGGAGGCAGCCGAGCTCACCTGCACCTTAAGCGCCTTGTCCAGAGGCTCTTCTCCACTCCTCTGCCTTTCTCCCCCCCCCCCCTCCCAGTGGGGCTCACCTCTGAGGTGCTCTTCAGCAAATCCTCACTGACTGGGTGTAAGGCATGTGTTGGCAGTTGGGTTTTCACAGAGGGGCTCCCAGAATCTGTCTCAGGGGGTTTCTTCAAAATCTTAGCCCTAGAATCCCAAATGGGGCCCAACGATGAGCCTGCCTGTAAGAACTTTCTCCTCAGCTTCTACTATGTAAGCACTCTTGTCCTTCTTCTTCTTCCATTTACTGCACAAAGCCCAGTAGGAAAATAACCTGGGATGCTTGTCCCTGGCCTTGCCTCACCGCCCACCCTTTTTGTTCTTTAGCTATTGAAGGGTAAGAGGGAAAAGGAGCTGTGTTTTGTTAGGAGGTTGACCTTTACCAAAAATAACATTTTCCCTGACGAATTTTCAGATACTGCCCATCCATTACCTTGGAATGTAAATATATTTGAAAAGCAGACCTGTACTAAGGCACTCCCCAGCTCCCACAGATGGAGATCTCAGGCCAACACCTCTTGGACTTGGTGCGAGATCGGCGTCCAGAAGCTTCTTGAGACATGCAGAACCCCCCACTTCCTCTGATCCCAAGCCAAAGGCAGTGATACCGGGCAGAGCTCCTTGTACACAGAGCCTCCCTGAATTTCGAAAATAATGGACCACGAACGTATCCAGATGGAACTGAAACAGATCTTTTGGGAGTTACACTGGCTTTTCTTCCTTGTTCCAAATGAGATGGTCTATGAGAAGCATCTGCCACAAAATAGGTACTCAGTTAACGTGAGTATCCTCCTCTGTTCCCACTTTCCATTGTGCACAATGTGTGCTTGGAGTTAGAATCCTCAAGAGCTGGGGTAGCAGAGGGAGAGGAGAGATGGAGACCCCTATCTGCTGGTGGAGACCCTTCCTCTCCAGAATGGAATGGCACAAATGCAGCAGTCAGCCCTCAGTGGATGCCCCCGACAGTGTTCAAGCAGAAGGTCCAGTCTGAGCAGTGTCTTTGAAGGGGAGCAGGCTTGACCTGCCTGATTTGCTGTGGTGCCCCAAGAGAATTTATAAGTGTCCACATGTGAGTCCCAGGTCCTTTTCAAAGCAGCAGGGGGCTGAATTGTCCCCTTCTTCCTCAGCGGAGTGTATGTACCTTCCGGAGTCACATACAGTCGAGGACTTGATCGAGTGCACACTGTAGCCAGGTCTCTGAGTCTTTGCAAGGTCAGATGAGGCCTGGATCTCTAGAATCTCATAAGTTAGGGGCCCATTGGGCAACCAGTGTCGGTGAGCCTGGAGACCTGGAAGGTTCAGTAATGAGCAGTCACAAAAAGGGGCATTAAAACCAGACTGAGAGGATGACTAATTCCGCTCTAGTTTCAAGCATATATCCTTTTACAGTTTAGATGAGAGTCTGCCACTCAGAAGTTTTGAAATCTAAATTGAGAAATACCCCCAACAAATCTGAGGGGCCCTGAGGAGACTCTAGGTGAGTTGGCCTTGGCTTTGACCTCACCCTGGAATGTGGGAGACTGGATGACTCTTACAGGCCTGGTTCTCCTTCATGTAACCCCCTCCTGGCCTTGTCTGCGTGTTCTGGCTGATCTGGGTCTTCTTCCATTGTTGTCCCACATTTGACCCAGGCCCACTGCTGGGCACGTCAGTTTTGAACTACGTTTAGCTTTGTACCTTAATTGCTGCTGCTTTTCTGCTGCTGGGACTCTTCAGTACATCAGCACATCCCCCAGTTTGATGAGCTTCTCTGTCGTGGGAGGCCTTTTTCTCTTTGTGTTCAGGAAAACCGTGCTCTGGTCAGGTCTCCAGATCTCTGGGGAGCCTTCTCCTCCGCTCTGTGGCTGGTTACGGTCCTGCGCTGACCACCTTGGCTGTCCTGGCCAGGATCCACACCACCAGCCTTCACAGCCTCCCTAGGATTCAGCTCGATGCTATATCCCACACTCCCTCTGGTCTCCACTGACTCTGGGCACCGTGATGTCTCTGACTGCCTTTTCACATTCTTGGGAGAAGACTGCTTGCCCCGCCTCCTAGTTTTGGACATGAAGCAGTTGCTTCCAAGCAAAATGTGGCCAGGAAGTCTGTCTCCTGGGACAGGTAGCTGAACACAGATTTGTTGCGTGCCCAACCCTGTGGCAGGCACTCTGCCAGGCACTACGGGTCCGGAGAAGCTCTCCGTCTAGCGGGGAGACCGGACATGGACATATATCACTGCAAAACAACATGGAGAATTGAGGGATGTAAAGAAGGGTCCTGCAATTCCCTCAGTGTTTGGTTCGGCCAAACCTGGTGCTTGTCACCCACCTGCCTGGTTTCCGACTGTTTGGGCTCCTGCTCTAAGGGGACGGTGCCCAGACAGCAGTGAGCATCCCGGGAACAGAAACAAGCAGAGCATAGACAGGGGAGGCTTAGCCCCACCCTGGGATGGGGGAGGCTAGGCATCTCAGAATCTCGGCTGCTGAGCTAATGACTTGAAAGAGGAGGAAGAGTCAGGTGAAGGAAGAAGGAAAGCGTGTTCCCGGCAGTGGCACGTCCCTCACTCGGCAGCCCAGTGAGAGAAGCTGTTGAAGGGCAGGGGGCACAGGCATCGCAGGATGGCCAGGTCCATGGGGGTGCAGGAGAGCAATGGGGGCAAGGTGCCCTGTTAGTGATAGGCAAACTTGACAGAGACTTGGTCCAGTTTTTAAAGAAGCAAATCAGATGGCCAAGAGAAAGATAGAATTAAAGGAGGCAAGACTAGAAAAAGAAGTCCAGTTAGGGATTTTTTTTTTTTTTTTTTTTTTTTTTTTTTTTTTTTTTGCAACTAAGGGATCCAGGCCATCCAGTTTTATGAGGTTTTCCTTCCTATCCCTTTCATATTTCCTTCTTCTTCCCTAGCTTTGAAACAAGTGACCAAAGGACCATCTTCTTTCTCCTCCTCCTCTTCCACTTCCTCCTTCCTTTTCTTCTGTACTTTAAGTTTTTATATTAATTTTACTTTTAAAAAAGATGTTTCTTTCTTTGTCGGAGAGAGAGAGCACAAGCAGGGGGAGCAGCAGGTAGAGGGAGAAGCAGGCTCCGCGCTGAGCAGGAAGCCCGATGAGGGACACCTACCCGAATGAGCCACCCAGGCGTCCCAGTACTTTTTATTTTTAAATAATTATAGACTCCCAAGAACTGGCACAAATAGTACCAAGCCCTCTTTGACCTTCCCCAGCTTCCCCCAGACGTATCAGGCTGTATAATTTCAGGACAACATCACGACCAGGAGATGGACCCTGTGCAAAAATGTTAGCCAGGTTACAGGTTTTATTCAGATTTCACCAACTTTTACGTGCCTCTGTGTGTGTGTGTGTGTGTGTGTGTGTGTGTGTGTGTGTGTGTGTGGTTGTAATCAGTATTATCACACGTGTGTGCTCAGAGGACCAGCATCCCCTGGGGGAGTCTCATCCTGCTGTCCCCTCGAGCACCAATGGCCGCGTGCTGAGGCGCATTCTAATGAGTTAAGCCAAAGCATGTATTCAAACTGCTGCTGACTCATAAAGGCATTAAAAAAAGGCCCTTCTTGGCCCATTTAGGTCCTTTGAGCTTTTCTCCCTTACTTCATGAAGGTCATGTCTCCCTCCCTGTGGAAGGTGGGTGTGTGTCGGGGAGGGGGGACCTATGCTTTGGGCCTGAAGCAGAATTGCTACCCCATGGATGGGTTCAGTCCTGCCCAGGTTTTCCTGAGGCTGAGGACAGGGGTGTCTTCTTGCCTGAGCAGTGCCTGCCTTCTCGAAAGTACCTCTTTCATGAGAGCTCTTAAATCCCCAGTAGAGAATAGAACTAAGGCTTAGGAATGGATGTGGTGATTTTAAACATATTTGGTGATTTTAAATGGATATGGTGATTTTAAACATATTTGAATGTATGTTTAACATCATACAAACCTGTATGTTTAAACATACATTCAAACATACATGTTTAATAGGGATGTACAAGAAATAAATATTATGTGGCTGAACACACGCTCATTTTATAGACTTTAAACATAGTTCTGTTTCTTTAAAAAGGCCCATTCTTCAGGTGCCTGGGTGGCACATGTCTTCGGCTCAGGTCATGATCTTGGGGTCCTGGGATGGAGCCCCACATCAGGCTCCCGGCTCAACAGGGAGTCTGTCCCTCTCCCTCTGCCCCTCCCCCTGCTCTTGTATGTGCGCTCTCTCTCAAATAAATGAACAAAATCTTAGAAAAAAATAAAAGGGCCCATTCTTTGCCAAATGATGACTCATTCATTCAATAAGAGCCCCTCATCCTCATTCAGTCTATTATGTGTTTGAAGTTCACAAATATCATGTGCATGCACACTGTCATCACCATAGGTATCATTCTGAGGTTGATACATGAAGTAAGTGGTTCAGTATTCAACAGTGAGTGCAGTGAATCAAGTTGTGACTTCAGAGGTGTCCTGATAGCCATTTAGACTTGGAATAGCCATATGATATCATCTGGTATAATTTTCTTACCTATTTAAGGAATCACTTCTCCAAAGCTCTGGTATTTGTAGGGCAGCAGCCCACCCTGTGTCAGGTAACTTGAATCATTGATGCGTTTTCCTTTTTTTTGTCCCAGATCTTACATCATACGAATTTCATTTATGGGGTAGAGTTTGTCCTTTTGAACTACTCAGAATAATGTAATCCCTTTTCCATGCCCAGTCTTGTTGGGGATTTGAAAGCAGTCCTTGTGTTTCCTGGAAGCCGTCTCTTTCTAGTATAAACACCTTCACTTCCTTCAACTCACACTCCTAGACCTGGTTTCCCAGCCTCTCCACTGTCCCGTCACTTCCTCAGGAAGTGCTCGCGTTTACCCATGTCACTCTTAAGATGTGCCATCCGCCATCTCTCTGTTATCACAGAAGGAAAACAACAGCAAAGTCTGACGGACCCAGCTACATAGACCACAGCGAGGCTATTGAATAAACAGCTCCTGGGATGTCAAACCTCTGCCTTTAATTTTCCTTAGCAATTCCTATAAGAAAAGTTAGTCACATGAACACTCCATTCATACAGTAAGCACTTTATTTTTAAAGATACCCACCCCCCCAAAAAGTGAATTAATTGAGAACAGTTAGGCAGTTTCCCTACATCTTGACTTTAGTCAGATGATAGTGAACCTTCCTGACTCTTTAAAGAGATTTTGCCTTCCCAGGCATGGATTGAAAAAATCAATTCATTATTGACATGCATAGAGAGCAATCTTACTTCTTTTCCTGAGATAAGGCCTAACGGGGCCTGCCCACTTACCTTCCTTCCTTCCTTCTTCCTTCCTTTCTTTCCTTCTTTCTTTCTAGGGCAGGGAAGTCCTATTTCTGGATTTTAGAAATAGTTTTAAGATAGGAACACAAGTGTTTTCTTGTTTCATTAAGAAATACTGGGATGAAGAATCCACTATTTCTGCGTGCAGATATACTGATAACACTCATGTACAATACAAACAGTTAATTTTGAAGGAATTTAAAAATTCCAGAGAAATTGCAAGAATAGTAAAGAACTCCCAAATCTCCCTATTTTCCCTATTAATATTTAACTGCGTGTGGTCTGTCACCATTTCTCTCTCTCCCTGATAATTTTTCTCAGTTTTATTGAGATATAACTGATACATACCATTGTATTAGTTTAAGGTATACACCAGAATGACTTCAGAGTGTATATATTGTAAAACGATCACCACAGTAAGTTACCATCTGTCATGTTGTATAGTTACAATTTTTTTCTTGTGAAGAAAATTATTAAGATCTACTTTCTTAGCAGCTTTCCAGCATACAATACAGTATTGTCAAATACTCTGGGCAAAATGCTGTGCATTGTATCACCGGGACTTACTAACTGTATAAGGAGGAATTTATAGCTTTTGACCCTCTTCACCCTCATCGTTCATCCCTGACTCCTCCTAATGGTTATCATTAGTGCTTTTTCTGAACTAGTTGAGAGTGAGCTGCAGACATAATGCCCCGTAACTCGCAAATATTCTGGGATGCAGTTCCCCAATAACTTCTAATTCAACATTGAAATCAGCATTGATAACTCAGTGCCCCATGGTACATAAATCCCATTCGGATCTTGCCAAATGTCCCATCAGTGGCTGCTTTTTGTTTGTGATCCAGAATCTCATTCAGAAAAACGTGATGCATTTAGGAGTCATGTTTTCTCCCATCTTCTTTAGTCTAGAACAATTCCTTAGTCCTTCCCTTTCTTTAAGGTCCCTGCCTTTCGACAGTTTTATTTTTTTTTTAAGATTTTATTTATTGATTTGACAGAGAGAGATCACAAGTAGGCAGAGAGGCAGGCAGAGAGAGAGGGGGAAGCAGGCTCCCCGCTGAGCGGAGACCCCGATGTGGAACTCGATCCCAGGACCCTGAGATCACGACCCGAGCCGAAGGCAGAGGGTCAACCCACTGAACCACCCAGGTGCCCCCTTTCGACAGTTTTAAAGAGAATAGGACTTGCCTTCCTCAGGACCATTTCCTTGTCCCCTATGTTCTCTTTGGTTCTGTCTAGGCTACAGTTTTTCTCATTTATTTGTTGCTATATTAAATGACTATCCTTTGCATCTCCAAGGTCTTTGATTATTTATATACAGTTGTTTATGTTTCATTTCTTACTGTTTTTGTCTCATAATTTATTACACTTTTAAAATATTTTTTAATTATACTTTTAAAAAAAGATTTTATCTATGTATTTATTCATTTATTTTAGAGAGACAGAAAGCATGAGCTTGCAGGTGTGGGGAGGGAAGGGCAGAGGGAGAGGGAGAATCTCAAGCAGACTTCCCACTGAGTGCAGAGTCCTATGCGGGGTTCAATCCCATGGCCCTGAGACCGTAACCTGAGCCAAAACCAAAAGTCGGATGCCCAATCGACTGAGCCACCCAGCCCCTCTTATACTTTTAAAATGAAGGTTGTTCCATTGTTTGAGCATCCTAAATATACATAGTTTGTGTTCTATTAAATAAATATTAGTTTGGCATATTTTTGAGATTTCCTCCACCAGTTCTCTGAGGTCCCCAGGTCAGAGGTTCACTAGGGATTCAGAACTTTGGTCCTGCAGTGATCTGGAGATGTCACAGATCTGGTCTCAGAGCCGGCAGGTAGCTTGGCTCGGTTACTGTTGGCGAGACTCTGTGTCCTTTGTCTTTGATGGCACTGAATTCCCTGTCTGGCTCTCTTTCTGACCTAGGGCCTGTTGCTTCAGCTTTGCTCTCGCCTTCGTGTTTATGATCCATTTCACTGCTTTATGCTTGGGCTTATGCATTGCATGAGAACACTTGTGGGTGGTTTCAGAGAATACGTAATAACCACTGCCCCAGACCCACCTGCTGGGACCGCTCATCTGGACCCTCTGCAGGAGCTCCCCAGAAGGGCTCTGCAGCTTTGTTTGCTCCTACAATCCATTTGCCATGAAAAATGCACATGGAAAAATGATTTCTCTCTCTAACTTAAAATCCTCCTGGCATCCTCAGCTCTAATGTTTAAAATCTTTAAGCATAGTCTACCATGTCCTATTAGATCTGGCTCAGCCTTTGTTCCAGATTGATTTATGCCACTTGCCCCTTGCTCGTGAATCTCTGCTCTGCTCCATGGTCGTGTTGGCTCTCTTTCAGCTCTGGGAACCGTTGGAGTCCCACATACTGCAGGCCTTTACATGAGCTTTCCCCTTTACTTGAAATCCTCTTCCCTCCTTTACATCTTCGTCTCTGCCTCCCTGATTAGATCCTAGTGACCCCCAGATCTTAGTGGAGGTATCTTGTCCTCAGAGACATTTCTGATGCCTCCCTGGTCCCCAAGCTTGGGTGACCTTGTTCTAAACCTTCAAGGGGCCCTGTAATTTTTCTTTAAATAGCTTATTTATTGGTGTACCTTATTCACATTTATTTGCTAATACCTGAGTATTTTGTTCCCTGTTATATCCCCAGCACCACGTGTGGATTGTAGCAACTCACCACAGATTGAGGAATGCCGAATGAGCCCTCCGAGCCCCATGTAGTCTGACTCCTGCTTTCTTTCTGACCTCACTTCCACCACTTTCACTCGCTCTCACTCTGCTTGAGCCCCACTGACCACCTTGCTTTCCCCCAAACCTAGGAGGCATGCTCCTGTGTCCAAGCCTGTCTCAGTCTGCTTGGTCTGTCGGAACAAAATAGCCCGGACTGCATGGCTTAAAGAACAGAAAGCAATTGTCTCCGTTCCAGAGGCTGGAAGGGATGATCAAGGTTCCCGCAGGGTTTGCTGTTGGGTGATGTTTCTCCCTGGCCTGTAGATGGTAGCTGGGTCCTTACAAGGTCTTTCCCTTGGGCACAGGGAGAACGGGGAGGAAGAGGACGAGGGGAGGAGGGAAGGAGAGAACACCCTGGTGTCTCTTCTTATAAGGTCACTAATCCTATCAGATGAGGACCCGACCCTTGAACCTCATTCAACCTGAATTACCACCCAAAGGCCCATCTCCAATATAGCCACATTGAAGGTTAGGGCTTCAACATGAATTTGGAGGGGGGGGGGGACACAATTCAGGCCATGGTATTCTGTCCCTGGCCCCCCAAATTCATGTCCTTATT
The DNA here is from genome assembly GCF_963455335.1 of Martes martes. Lineage (NCBI taxonomy): Eukaryota > Metazoa > Chordata > Mammalia > Carnivora > Mustelidae > Martes > Martes martes. Next base: position 48,406,714 of record NC_137901.1, on the reverse strand, counting down.
ATATGCAAAAAATACATTCTTTCTGCCCCAACAGCCCCCAAATTTTTAACTCATCCCAACATCACCTATAAACCCCAAAGTCTCTATCAGCTAAATACCATGTGAATCAGGTATGGGTGTGACTAGAGGTACAATTCATCCTGAGGCCAAATTCCTTTCCAGCTGTGCACCCGTGAAACCAGACGGGTTAAGTGCTTCCAGTATACAGTAGTGGGATAACATAGGATAGATGTTCCCTTTCCAAATGGGAGAAATCTGAAAGAGGCGGCAGGTCCTAAGTAAGACTAAAACCTAGCAAGGCAAATTCCATTAGATTTTGAGGCACAAAAATAATCCTCTTTGGTTCATTGCTCTGCCTCATGGTCTGTCCCATGGCCCTAGGGAGAGTTCCCTGCTCTTATTCCATCCACTCCTGGGTGGGAGTCCTACCCCCAAGGCCCTGGCTGGTGGCTGCTCAGCCTGTTGAAACCCAGTGGTGGCCCCACCCTTTGAAACTGAGATGGGGGTGGCCCTAATGATCTCTGAATCACCTTTGGGATCATTGTTCCCTTTTCTTGAAGAAAGCATGTGAGCATTTGCAGCCAAATAGCAGCATTATCCAGTCCTATAGAATCCAAGAGGTCCAACAGCTTGCCTTTCATTTCTTTCCCTAGTCCTGGCAGTGTTTCTGCTGGGATAATCCCATCTCTTCCTGGCTTCTTCTGAAGGGGCTGATGAAGTTCGTGGTTCACACCCATACAGATCTCCTTATCAAATGATGTTTCAGCCACACCCTAGTGTTCTTCTCGGTTTTTTTTTTTGCATTATGGATAGGCAGAGGATTTTCCAAATCTTTAAGTTCTGGTTGCTTTTTGTTTTTTTTTTTTTAAAAAAAAAAGGAGAGAAAGAAAGAAAGAAACAAACAAAAAAAAACCGACAAAAAACAGGCTCTGGGACTTGCAAGCCTGGGTGGCTCCGTTGATCAAGCATCTGCCTTCAGCTCAGGTCATGATCCCAGGGTCCTGGGATCAAGTCCCACATCAGTCTCCTTGCCCAGTGGGGAGCCTGCTTCTCCCTCTCTCTGCTGCTCCCCCTGCTTGTGTTCTTTCTCTCTCTCTGACAAATAAACAAAGTCTTAAAAAAAAATTCTTCACTTTATCTCTTTCTTCTCATATTTTACTATAAGTGATAAGGGAAAACCACATCACTCCTTTAACACACTTTGCTTAGAAATATCCTCAAATATCTAATTTCGTTGCTGGTAAGTTCTACTTCCCACAAAACACTAGAACACAATTTAGCCTGGTTCTTTGCCACCTTATGACAAGGATCTAGTTTCCAAAGACCTGTTCCTCATTTCTGTCTGAGAACTCACCAGAAAGGCCTTTGATGTCTTTATTTCTGCCAACATTCTGTTCATGATTACTTAGGTATCTCTAAGAAGACGGAGGCTTTCTCTCCAGCTTCCCTCTGTTCTTTCTGAGACCTCGTCAGACCTGCCTTTAATGTCCACATTTCTACCGGTAATCCCTTCATGGCAATTAAAACTCAGTCTCTACCCATGACCCAGTTCCAATGCTGCTTCCACATTTTTAGGTCTTTGTTACAGTCGTATTCCCTTTCTTGGTACCCAACTCAAGTCTGCTCGGGCTATCATAACAAAATGCCACACACTGGGTGCCTTAAACAACAGAAATTTATTTTAGTGGGGGGGGGGGTGGGTGGCGTACCTGGATGGCACCGTCGGTTAGGCATCTGACTCTTAGTTTCAGCTCAGGTCGTGATCTCAGAGTCCTGAGATCCGACTGCAAGTCTGGCTCCATGCTTGGGTTTCTCGCTCCTCCTCCCCTTGCTCTCTCTCTCAAATAAATAATAAATAAATAAATGAACAACATATTTATATATAATATATAAATATATGTAAAATAAATAAATAAATCTGTTAAAACATAAAGAAATTAATTTTTTCACTGTTCTCAACTCTGCAAAGTCCAAGCTCAGGACTGGGGCAAGTTCCGTTTCTGGGGAAGATTCTCTCAGAAAACCGCCTCCCCGCTTTATTCTCAGGAGCACTGAGCACTGTTCAGTGTTTGTTCCCTAGACTTCGCTTGCTCGTCGTCTTTCTCCTCCATGAGAGGCAGGTGCCAGGAAGGCACTTAACTTATCCCAGAGTTCACCCCTGGATCCTCCTCACTCAAAACACAAAAGAACACTTAAAACAAAAAAGAAAGAGATGCATTGCTGCCCATTGTGTGTGGATGCGTGAGTGTGTGTGTAAAATAAGAAAGGATATTATTTAATGTTTATTTTGTTCTTACTGATTTGGAAAGAAAACCTTGTCACACGTACTTTAAACTGAAGGTTATTTTCTTCTTCATGATTTTAAAAATATTCCTGTTCATTTTTATTTCCGGAAGCTCCACAGGCATTTCCTCTGCACATGTGTTTGGTTTTATGTTCCTGAGATGTACCTCTTGAGGAAAACACATAGTCCTGTTTCTCTCATTAAATGTCTTAAAATGGTAATAAGGAAGAGGCGGGTCCCAGCACAGATAACATTCAAATCCTAGGAAAGTTTCCCAAGGCAGGTGGCAGGTAGATTGCTGAGGTGGGAATCCTTGTGGCCACAGACACTTTGTGAAACAAAATAATAAAGAAGAGGCGGGGGACGGGAGGATTGCAGGTCATCTAGCAGCTTGCGCGTTCAGAACCACGGCCGTGTTTGAGGCTCATTTCTAAGTGCCAGTGAAGCCACGCTTGGCCCCGGCCTGGGAGCGGAGTCTCACCCCCAGACCTGCCTGCAGCCTCCCCCGACCCCTCCCACACTCCACCGAAGGCAGGTCTGGGTGGGAGAGTCTGTTTTCGTAGGTGCATCCCACAGCCCAGAGGTGCAGTTTGGCTTATAATGTGTCCCTGAATAGAAAAACTGAATTTCTATTCTGCAGTGAGTGAAAATTCTTCCCCCTCCAACACTGAAACAGGTTACGGAGCATGTGACATTTTTAGACCCAAGGGTAGTCCTGCCTTCCATTGTCATAAGGAAAGTTTCTTACTGCTCCAGACAGAGACTGACAATTATAATCATTTCTGAACTCTATTAGGCAGTTTGAAATATTTGGGGATTTGGGGATTGAGGAAAAAAGACTCTTTTCTCTCCCTACCCACCCCCAAGCTTACTTTTATTTTATTTATTTATTTATTTATTTATTTTTTAAGATTTCATTTACTTATTTGACAGAGAGATCACAAGTAGACAGAGAGGCAGGCAGAGAGAGAGAGGGGGAAGCAGGCTCCCTGCTGAGCAGAGAGCCCGATGTGGGGCTCAATCCCAGGACCCAGGGATCATGACCTGAGCGGAAGGCAGAGGCTCCAACCCATTGAGCCACCCAGGCACCCCTATTTATTTTTATTTTTATTTTTTTAAGATTTTATTTATTTATTTGACAGAGAGAGACACAGTGAAAGAGGGAGCACAAGCAGGGGGAGTGGGAGAGGGAGAAACTGCCTTCCTGCTGAGCAGAGAGCCCAATGTGGGTCTCGATCCCAGGACCCTGGGATCGTGACTGGAACTGAAGGCAGATGCTTGACGACGGAGCCACCCAGGCACCTCCCAAGCTTACTTTTAGAAGAGTTCCCCAAACCACAGGCATTCTTTTACCTTTTGATAGTGAGAAAGGAAGGGTCTGAGTAAATGACCTAACCTCTGTTGACAGGGTCAGCCTCTGCCATTGTTTTATTCATATTTTTCAATAAACATTGAAAAGTCTGCCTCACTCACTACATCTTTAGTCCCCTGGTCTTTGAAGAGTCGATTCCTGAATAGATTTCAGATCTGGGGCTTTATCAGCACAGAAATGCTGTGGCATGTGATGGTTAGATGAAAATCCTTCTGGAGTCAGGATGGCAGTCTGACTTCTAAATTTATGTTAAAACACCCATACTTTTTCTGTGTCAGCCCTTTAAAAAAGGCTAAAGTGTTAATATTGATTCATTTTGTCCCTGTGACAATTCTACATTCTGGTTATGAACATTGACCTCTTTCCGTAGGAGCAGAAGGATGCTTTGGGTGTCCTGCCCAAAGCACAGTATTAGGAAGCAGCAGAATTAGGATCCAAAGCCAGGCAGCCTGAGCTTTGAGATGGTTCTTAACCTCTTGGCAGTATTGGGTCCCATCCGTTCGCCCCCCTTCACGGGAAGCTGAGGTCAGACACTGCACCCTTACTTCTGGTCCAGCGGCCAAAGGCTTTGCCACTTCCCCTCCCTTGATGCCACTTGTCACATGCTTCAGGGCAAAGGAGCTGCTCTCCTTGCTGGGGAACGAGCTTCTGTCCTCCACCCTTTCAGGTCACTCGAGAGTCCTGTGAGTTTCAGGGTTTCGGCGCCTTCTCCCACACAGCAGACACGTCAACTTGGAATGCCTGTTCTCTTGATTAAATGTTTTCAGATACCCTTCACTTGGGATCTCAGGTGAAACTCCTACCTTTCCCCTGCTTTGTATTCCTGGCTTCAGCGTATGCAGAAACCACTGAGTGAAGGAGGCGTTGGCAGCTGGTGCTCTGCAGGCCAGAGAAGCATCCCTTTGTGATGGGAACAGATAACGTGACATAATCCTTGGCACTCGAAACAGAACAGGCTGTACTTTTTAGAAATAGCACCCACCTCTGAATCGGTTATTTTAGGGTCTGCACTTCCTGAGCTCCCAAACTGCTTGCTGGGGCCACTGGAGGTGCCCAGTGAGGCCAGGCCATCCTGTGTCCAGGCGCTTGGGGTCAGCTCTGGGGAGGCTCTTGGAGGCTGGGGCGGCCGGGAGGGGCTCTGCGTTGTGCCAGCTGGAGGCCCGCTCTCTTCCTTGACTGTGCTTTGGCATTTCTGATGTATCCTCATCCGGGTGGGGGGACGTCTAGGCCAGTCTGGATACAAACCCATGGGTGTTTTACGATGTGTCCAGATGATTCAGCAGGAAAATTCAGAGAGGGGATCCCTCCATCAAGTGCCCCTCTGGCCACCAGTACTCGTCCTGAGTGTCTGGGGATGGCCCTTCTGTCTCTACTTCCAGACAGGCCATTCTGCAGGCTTGCTGTGTGGGCACCAGGAAGGTGTGGTCTGTAGTGACTTCTTGCCCATAGTGATGTCCCATGCCCCTCAAGGGATGGAAAATTATGGGATTAGATGAATGTGGGTCTTGAAACTGAATTGGGAGCTGGCATGACCTTAGGAAAGTGGTGGCTGTGGGGAGAGAAGAGCTGGGATCCTGGCCGGCCTGGCTCTTTCCCACTGCATGGCTCGGAGCCATGCTCAGTGTCCTCCATGCGGGCAAGAGTGGCCTGGGTTTCCCGGGGGTCGGCTGGGGAGCGGGCGCTGACCCAGGCACCCTTACAAAACATCCTTTCCTGCCAGCCTCATGTTGTTAAATGAGATGATCTTACGAAAGACAAGGGAAGCAGACACAGGGTCCACATGCCTGTGTATGGCATGCCTGTGTTGCTGAGGTCACTTATTTCATGCTCATTCAGTTCAGGGTTATTCTCTTCGTACTTTGCCACTGCCCTCCCACCTTATTGCCAAGACTCCTCTTTTCTCTACTTGAAAATAAATACAATCATGCACGTTCTACCTTGCTTCAAAGGATATCCTCTGTAAAACCTAGAAATTCTCTAAAAAAAATGAAGTCTCGTCAGAAAAAGGGTGGCCACTTGTACTTAGCTCCATTCATTCAGCCGCTTGTCAGATTTTCTTGGGACAGGGCAGTTTCTGAGAGAGATAAGATCCTAGAAGGTTTTATAATTTGATGGAGAGAAGTATAAAAATAATTGTAAGACAACACAGACAGTGTTAGAATGGCATTGTGTGTAAAATGTTAGGGAATACACAAGCTCGTATGCAAACATTCACAGCAGCATTACTCATAATAGTCATAAAGGGGGAACAACACAGTGTCCATCACCTGACGGACGGGTGAATGCAATGTGGTCTGTCCACACAATGGAATACTATGTAGCAACTAAATTTAAGTTTAAAGCAATTAAATGAAGAAGTGACACCTGTAGAAAATGAAAAAATCTTAAACACGTTATGCTTGGGTAAAGAAGCCAGTCACAAAAGACACTGTATGCTCCCACACATTAGGATTCTGTGTGTATGAACTACCCACAGTTGGCAAGTCTACAGAGACAGTAGGTAGATTAGGGTTGCCTGGGGACGAGGGCAGAGGAGTGACTGCTGATGGGTATGAAGGTTTATTTTAGGATAATGGAAGCATTTTCAAATTAGATTGTGGGGAGAGCTGTACAACTCTGTGAAATACTGAAAAACCACTGAGCTGTACACTGTAGATGGGTGAACTTAGGACATGTGAATTATATCTCAATTAAGCTGTTAGAAAATACTATATGAATAGAGGAAAAGAGAGTTAATTTTGACCCACATTATCTGACATCCAGATATCGGAAGGCTTCAAATTGGGGGAATATTTGAGTCAGCCCTTGAGAGGCAAAATTTCCAAGTGAGAAAGTATAGGAAAAGCATTCTAAGCGGGAAGCAATTATTTGCGGAGCATGGAGGAATGAGAAGGAGAGGCATGGGAGGAGAATAGCCAAAAGGCTGGAGTGGCTGGACGTGGGTCACGGTGGGAGGTGACAGCAGATGAGGCTGAAAGGGTAGGAAGGGGCTAGACTGCCACGGGTGTTTTGTGGGTACCAAGGAGCTGGGCACTTTTTAGCCCCCAGTGGAAAATCACGGAAGGGCTTTAGTGAAGACAGCATCATGATCCAATTTAAGTTGTAGGAGGTGATAAAGAAAATTGTTTGTAGTGAAGTAGAAATAGAGAAAGATAAGCTATGTGGCTTTTGCTGTTGTCTGGGCAGAAAGTGATAATGTCTTGGACTCACAGAGTGTGAGTGAGATGGATTCAGGACATCTTTGGGAGACAGAATGGTCAGGACCTCATAACCAGCCCTTTTTGGAGTGAGGAGAAAGTGAGGCTTGGGGCAGGGGGAGGAAGACACAGAGCATTATAGCTTGGGTGTTTGCGTGCAGGGAGTCGTGTCATTAAGCAGAAGCAGAATGCAGCAGATGGAGGACAGATCTGGGGGTGTCGTTTGTGAGTTTAGTTTTAGACATGCTGAGTTTGAGGACCCTTTGGGACACCTAGATTCAGATACTCAGAAGGCAGTCAGGAATGATCACAACTGTGATGAATCACAACAGCAACAGAATCTGTTGTATCGTGGTTGTCTGCTGTGTTTCAGCCAGTGTGCTGGTGCTTTATATTAATACTTCTCATCATTGTAAGCATCCCTGCAGAAAGATCTGGAATATCATCCCCATGTTGTAAACAAGCTGGGAAGTAAAGAACTACTGTAGAAAGAGACCCTCTGAAAACAACACTTGTATAGATTTGATTTCTGGAGACTTAGGTAACAATTCATTATTAAAAAGCAATTTCTGCTGGGCGGTGAGGGGTGGCGGTTTCCGGGGCACCTGCTTGGCTCAGTCAGTTAAGCGTCTGATTCTTGATTTCGGCTAAGCTCATGACCACAGGGCTGTGAGATCAAGCCCCGCCTCAGGCTCCATGCTCAGTGCAGAGTCTGCTTAAGATTCTCTCCCTCTCCCTCTGCCCTTCCTCACCCCTACCCTCTGCCCCTCATGTGCATGTGCTCGCGTGCTCTCTCAATAAAAAATAATAATAATAAATTTAAAAAAAAACGTAAAAGCAGTTTCTGAGCTCATCAGTGATGGCCTGACTGCTTCAGGTGGAGAATTAGCTGAACAGTAGGCAGTGGTGGGGGTGGGGGGGCAGGCATCGCTGTCACATTAGTCCCTTTGCTGGGACTATAATTCCATCTCTGCTGGATGTTTTCCCCAATACCAGCAAAAGACGGCAATATGTCATTCTACATACTGAGTCGGCTGTCTTGGGAGGTCACAGCAATGAGCCGGAAGGTGGAAGGACAGACATGAGTGAGCTAGAAATGCAAAAAACGTTCTCTTCTGTTTTTGGATCAGTCTCCAAAAGAGTTTAGTTAAAAGAAAGGCTTATTCTTTTATTTGGCTGGATCTTTAAATAAGCAGTTTTCTTTTCTCGAAGGCCACCTTGTGGACCAGCGCTGCCCCCAACCAGGCTGTAAACTTCTGGAGGAAGTTACTGTTGTGGCCCACAGCCTCATGCCTGTTCAGAGAGAAGGCTCCAGTAGGATTTGTGGAGCCAGTGGGCATGCTGGGATTCACTGGAGCCTGCCTCCTTCTGTGCAGTGGCTTTTTTTTTTCTTTAAGATTTTATTTATTTATTTGTCAGAGAGAGAGAGAGAGAGCACGAGCGAGCATAGGCAGGCAGAGAGGCGGCAGAGGCAGGCAGAGAGGCAGCAGAGGCAGAGGGAGAAGCAGGCTCCCTGCTGAGCAGGGAACCTGATGTGGGACTCGATCCCAGGATGCTGGGATCATGACCTGAGTCGAAGGCAACTGCTTAACCAACTGAGCCACCCAGGCATCCCTGTATAGTGGCTTTGCTGCTCAGTTACCCTGAGGCCACCCATCTCTGTAACCTTCTTGCCAAAGTCCCAACTCAGGAGATGGTGTTTGCATTATTTGTGCCCGGATTCTATGCTGTGAGTGAATTCCATTAGTACCTGTGCCCAGCACATGCAGAAGACCCTCAATAAATGTTGGTTGGAGTGAAATGAGAGCTTGAGTCAATGTGAGGAGTAGGTTAAGTCCTTGGCCGACCTCAGTAGGTAAGAGCCCTTGGATGAACTGTAGGAGAGTGAATCTGAAATTTTAGATTTTGGGAGGCTCCCGAGACTGCCCACCCTCCTCCTTTGCTTCAGTTTTACTTCAGACTGATTCAACATCAAGGTAAAGATGGGCTTTGAGGAGGAACAGTGTACACTTCAAAAATTACTTTTCCCCCAAATATTTATTTTGTGACTCTCGTGACTTCCTCTGGGAAAACAAATCATATCTGGCCAAGATTGTGACAAGGAAGAAAATTAACGGAGAAAGGGAAGCATTTGTGGACTAAATTGAGGAGAGGAGCTAGAGGCAGGGGGGACAGGAAGCCAGGGGAGAGGGTTCTGGAGGTGGGTGACCCCCATCATTGACCCACACACTCTCCATTCCCTGCCAGGAGCCCATGCTTTGGGGCTGCTCCATGCAGCCTTAACTGGCCTCATGTCGCATCTAGCAGAACTTCCTGGCTGAAAAAAATCAGGCAGCCAGTGGTCAGGAGCAGAAAAACTCACTATTTGGAACAGAAACAACAACAACAACAACAACCTTCTTTTTATGGCTCCAAAGAGACTTCTCTAGTCCCTTGTTGGTTCTCTGATGATCTGGGTTGACCAGATCAGAACTTGAAATGGCAGTGAGTGGCCATTTGGAGAGTCCTAGCCTAAAATCTACTCCTTGTTCTTTCCTCTTCACTGTGCTGCCCTGATTGTTTTCTTTTTCTCTGTATCTGCCCCCGTATAAGTTTTCTATCACTGCCCTAACAATGGAACATAAACATAATGGCTGAAAACAAAACCTATTTACTATGCCACAGTTCCCTTGGTCATGAGTACAGGTGGGCTCCACTGGGCTTTGCTCAAGCTGACATGTCCACTGGCTGGGCTCCTGTCTGGAGGCTCGCCAGAAGATTCTGCCTCTAAGCTCAACCTTCTAAGGTTGTTGGCAGGATCCAGTTCCCTACGGCTGGAGGACTGAGGTCCTGTTTTCTTGCTGACTGTCAGCTCAGCCATTCTCTGCAACTAGCGGCTTCCTGCTTTCCTTCTCATGCAGTCTCCTTCATCTTCAAGCCAGCGGTGGTGTACTGGGTCCTTCTCATGCTTCAGTCCCTGTCTCCTTTCTGCTTCCTCTTTGCCACTAGCTAGAGAACATTCTGTGCTTTCTTGGGCCCATGTGGCCACATTGACCCACCTGGATGATCTCCCCTTTTTAAGGTCCACTCTGCCACATAACATAACACGATACGATATTTTGTCATGTTCCCAGGCTCTGGCATCAGGGTGTGGAATCTTGGGGGCCGTTCCTAGAAATCCTGCCTACCACACCAACTGTTGGTGTGAGAACAGAAGAAATGAACCAGCCCAAGCTGGGAGGGTGTGTCCATTTTAGCCACAGTCATTGGGAAGGAAAACCAAGAATCACCTGCGTCCCTTTCCTGAGCTTGAGCACTTGACAGTGCTCCCTTGGTTTGTCAAGCTCAGGAAAGTTTTGTAGTTCTCTTTCGCACTTTAGAAAAGGTAAATAACCCATGGGTGGATTTTTCTTCTTTGGGGATCATTTACTTACATGTTCATTTCATGCTAAGCTCTCAGCTCTCATTTCGACCTTGCTTTTGCTAAAGGAAAGCTCGGTGTAAGTAATATTGTGGAAAGTTAATTATTTTTAGTCAAACAATATGGAACCAGGCAATAAAATTCAGGAAAGGGGCCTGTTTTGAAACCTGTGGCCTTGTCTAAATCACTCAGTGTCAATAAACCGCTCCCAGGGCAGGTGGGACACCCCCGGCCTGGCCGTGGACAGAGCAGTCTGGGGTATTGCGGGGGCTGGAGGAGGTCTGGGCTCTACAGTCACATTCTGTTAATGCCTCACTAGACCCAGTGATTCAGGCCCGTGTCTTTACATGTTATGTGCCTGGTGATAGGAGAGATAGATGCCAGTTTCCCAAGAGGGAAAAAAAGCAACTGGAAAGAAAGGAAATGGCAGATTGTCAATGAGATAGCTTTTGTTTCAATTTTCCCTCCTTTGTTTTCTTTTTAAGTGCTCTGTGAATTACCGTACTTTCCCTTTTGGTATTTTGGGCCATAGATCTCTGCAGTAACCTGAACTTTTTTTCTTTTTTTCCCCCTTCCTTTTCCCTAAGATTCATCTGGAAAATACCCCTACACCTGACTGCCTTGTCTCACTGGGAGCCACTGTCCACTTCCAGACTGTTTTGTCGGGGGAGAGTGGCATGGTCCCATGGCAGGCATCCCAGATTGGAAGCCGGGAAAGCTGGGCCCCTTTCCCAGGCCCATCCACCACGCCTCTGCAGTGCCTCGAGGCCTCCGTTCCCCTGCGCCGGGCCTGCAGTGTGCCGGTGTGATAGCTGGAGATAAGGAAAGGGCAACCTTTCTTGGGTCAGAGTTCCCAGCTCTGCCGTGAGCCAGCCATGTGACTTGGGCTCCGTCAGTGTTCCTATACCCGAGCCTCAGTCTGTTCTTTGGTCAGCTGGGGAAAACGACATTTGCCTCCTTGGGTGAGAAGCTAGTCGACGACAAATCCACGGCGTTTTGCATTTTGGCCTGGGTCGGCTTCACGGGGCCAGCAGGATGTGGCTCTCTGGGACCCCGTGGAGCTGGGGACGGGGCCATGCTGTGGTACTGAGGACGGGCCACCATGCTCTATTCCTGTTTCTTTGTGGTTCGGAACCATACAAGGGGACCCTCGCTGCAGCCTGTGGCTCCTGCAGAGAGATGGCAGAAAGGGGCAAAGGCCACAGCAGTGGGCCGGGTGGGCAGGCACAGGTGGCCAAGGAAAATGGCCATTTGGAGGGCTGCTTCTCGGGGTCTTTGAGTCTGCCTTGCTCTAGCACCCTGTCCTAGTATCTTCCAAAATTTTCCCTGTGCTGTTTTGCTTCTGGCACTGGTGGCTGTAATTAAAAAATAGCTATTATCGATATCTAGATAGATAGATAGATGTCGATAAAAGCACACTGCACTTGGGCTCGGCCAGCTGGATCTTGGACTGGAGTGCGAATTCACCCGTTCCATGACGCTGGCTAATTGACTTAACCTCTGTGCCTCAGCTCCGTTGACCTCTCTGGTTTGCTTCGGAGAGCACGCAGCTCCCAATACGCGGGGGTATTTTGTAGGCCTTAAATTGTGTGTAATCACAATTAGTGTTCCATTTTCCTGTAGGGCGTTTTAAGGACAAGCGAAATGAAAGCGGCCTCTGGGCGTGGACATAGTATCCTCCAGCGTATTCTGTGTCTTGTGAGGGAACAAGGTCAAATGAATGAGTAGCTGGGAGCGAAGCGGCTATTATGAGGGGCCCTCCCCTTCCTTGATTTCTCATACTAATGGACATCTATGTTTCCACTCAGAATTCCTATTCATTTGTTAGGTACAAGGCCAAGATACCAAAATAGCCCTTGTGTGGGGCTGAAACTGTTATGCTCAATTGTTCCTGGGCTTTACTTCTCTCGCTCAGCTCCACCTCTCCTGGAGTGTCTGCGGACGTGTCAAGGATGGACTCCAGGCCGGGTGACGGTGCTCAGGAATGGTCCAAACGTTACACAGGGAGCCAAGAATTTTAGAGATGTTCCAGGGGACGGGCGCTAGCCCTGATGCCCCACCCCCCCACCCTCCCGGGCAAGCCGATTGCTCCGTGTCAGCAACAGTGAGGGCTCAAACGTGCCCCGCGTGCTGTGGGGGCCTGGCTGATGCAGGTAGAGGAAGCCAACATGACGGATGTTCAACCTGCAGTGAAGAATTTAGAATACCTTTCGGGACAAACGACGGATGTCGTAGGTCGGCGGTTCGAAATTCATCACTTACACTAACCAGCAAATTCCTTTTCATAAACACACAAGTGTTTCCTAATAGGCATAGCCATTGAGTTTCACGTGTTTGATAACAACTGCATCTAAATAATGTTGGAAACACTGCAAAGGTCGCTTTGAAGAGGCACCGTGACCCTGGAGGACAGGCACAGACCTTCAGGCCGACCCTCTTCTCTGTCGTTTCCAATGGTGTGGCCTTCAGCGAACCCAGCAGCCTCTGTTTGGTTTCCTCATCTTCAAAGTGGGGGAAATTATGCTGAGCTTGGACCTTGTTGTGACGAGTTACGATCATGTGTGAGAAGGGCTGAGCCCAGGTCCAATGGCGGTGGGAATTCAAGACCTGGAATCTTTCATTATTAAAAAGTGAAACACTACATATGGTGTTTATGATTTAGCATTTTAAGCTTTTGTCAGATCCTGCCCCCCACCTTCTTAAATGGAGTATGATGGTCGGATTTAGTAGAACTTCTGTGATTTTGTTTACGTAGTGTCTTTGCTGATTTCCCTATGGTGGGTTGTAAAATCACAGCCATAAAGTAAAACCAGTAAAACTTGTCTCCTGTCCCGGTCGTGGGCTGCACATTCTACACGTAGAGACAGGTAGTACTCCAAAGACCTTAGGCGCTGGGTACCATTGCTGTCCCCACTTTGCAGATGAGAGAACTACATTTTGAAGAGTTTGGGTCGTTTGACCAGGGCCACCTGGCCAGACCAGGACTCCCAGTGAGGGTTTTGTGGCACCACAGGCCATATTCTCCGTTACTGACACACACTGACTTCACCCCAACGTGGCCTGTTATTGTAGCTTCATACTTCAGAGTGGTTGCTAAGGTTCTAATGGCTACATAGAGGCAAGGGGACAATTTGGGGTGAGGACAAAAGGAGTGGGAGCTGTTTGGGGGGACATGCTAAGGTCATTTTCCTCATCTTTCACGGCTCAACTTCCATCTCCTACCATCTCAGCAGATACCCCATCCTTGGAGCAACTTCCCCTCCTATTTATTCCACACTCATTTCCAAATTCCCTTCTCCCAGGTCACTTTTGGTGTGCCCTCATGCTCTTGGGACCCTGAGTGACTTTAGTTAGCTTAGGGTCCAGCCTAAGAGTCTCACGAGGGTGCCTGCAAGTGACCTTCACTTCCCTTCTTATCCTTCATCGTCCGTCAGTCCCTCTCATGGACACAGCCCATCCCACCTTGCATCTTGACTGGGCAGCACTGGGCCTGCTCTGGGCTCTGGACAGCTCAGCGGGCCATGGAGGAGGATGACTTGGCAGCCCCGTGGGCGAGTACTTAGGATGCAGGCCCAGAGGCAGCCCAGCCTGATGAAAAAGCCAGAGCCTCTGCATTCACTCATGCATTCCTTCATTCAGCCATTCATTTCATTCAGTCATTTTTAAAAATTCAACACCAGGTGTTAAGAACACGACACATAACCAGACACAAGCCTGCCCTTACAACTCAGTAGAGGGGACAGACTCAGAAACGGATGGTGGCTCAGTGGGTAAGTGCTAGCATTCACTGAGCGCCGTGAGTGAGGAGGCTGAGATGGAACCAGGGGAAAGAAGGTATAAAGATTCAGAGGCAGGAAGGAGCTGGTGCTTTCGCAGAAATACACAGAAAGCAATGTGACTAGAACATACTGTGTGTGGGGAGAGATGGCAAGAACCCCAACTCATTTGGATAGACTGGGCAGCCGCCATCCCAGCTCCCCCTGAGACGGAGTAATGGAGGTGGGTGCCTGGGCAGCTGCCTCCGTAAGACACAAGCTTTGTGCACAGAAACCAGTGACGGCTGCAGCACTTGGAGCTGGCAGAAGAAGAAAGGGGAGCTGTTCCCACTCTTAGCACTGAAGTGACAAGAGGAGGGACCTGTGATTAAAACCCCCAGAAAGCTCCAGCGACGAGTGTAGGACGCCACTGTCAGATAAGAGCTGGGGACTTCGGGAAGACACAGCCACTGCCAACGCACAGCCTGGCAAAAAGATGCAGAGCAGGGTGGAGAAGGATGAGGAGTCTACCTGGATGGCAGCAGAAAGTAGGCAGCCCGGCAGACATCCATCACGTCCCTAGTTCACCCCAGCTCCCATTTATTGTCTATACTGCAGACTGAAAGTCTCATTCAAAGCATCGTGCCAGTGTGCAGAGAAAACACATCACACAGGAAGAAATGTCAAACCCAAAGTAGAGTCCAGATCGCAGAAGACATGAATTAAAGGTCAAGTATGGGGAAAGAGAGAAGATGGCTGGGTAATAAAACAAATACATGGAGATCATTTGGACTTACAGAGTTACCATTGTTGAGACAGACATACGACTCTGAGCTTCCCGGTGGCCAAGTTACAAAGGAAGATGAGGTCAGGTGTGTGGTTTTCCTTGTGGAAGAAGTGAAAGCATACTAGTTTCTATCAGTACTAGACTCTTTCTAGACCTTAGCAGGAACAGGAGTTTTCTCCATCGGAGCGGCATGATTTTGAGCAGACTGTGACCCTATGAAAGTTCCTCGGGCCCACTGAGGTCGATGAGGCACATCTATTTGGCTTCCGTCTGTGCGGTCCACTGGTGGTGCTGTGTTCACTAACAGTGTTCGCCAGTGGTGTTCAAGCTCTGCTTCTCTCCCATGATTTCATGTGCCTCCAGATCAGTGAGCATGCTTTGTATGTCTTTTCTACCTCTCATACTGTATTAGTTTGAAACTGAGCCTAGTGAAAGTATTTTGAGTATTAATTTTTTCCATTATTGCAGAAAGAATTTCTTACATACTGTGAGACTAATTAGACAACGCACAGCTGGATCCACAAGCAGGTGCTCTAGAGGTTCGGGGTACAGTGGAAAGCGACCATTGTTGGAGGTACTTCAGGAAATCGTGAAATGAAATGCAGTTGAAACCAGTGATGCTTAACATTTGGGGGTCAAGAACCCCTTTGAAAAGATAATGAAAACTAAGGACTCTTTCCCCAGGAAAAGACAAAGGCATACAATTTTGGTTTAAATTTCAAGAAACTCCCAAACTTCTTGGAGTCCAACCCTGAATTCGTTAAGGGGCTCTGGACCCCATTTTAGAATGCCTGGTCTAACCTATGGTCTTACAATGTTTTGTACAAGGGATTTTTCTTCTAGACACACTGTGGCCCCATTAGTGATAGACTCCTGAGACCATGCTCAACCCATGTTGGGGAGAGGAACAGGCAGATTACTAACCAGGCTCTTAAAGCCCTTACCGCATACAAACATTCTACAGCTAGGAGAGGATAAATACGACACATGGACTATTAACCAGGCATAAAAGGGAAAGAAATTCTGACAACTGCTACAACAGGGGTCAACCTTGAGGCCAGTATGCTAAGCGAAATAAGCCAGTCACAAAAGGGCAGATACTATATGGTTCTACTTCTAGGAGGTACCTAGAGAAGTCAGATTCATAGCAAGGAGAGTGGAATGGTGGTTGCCGGGGGCTATGGGGAGAGAATGGGGAATTAGCATTTCATGGGCATGGTTTCCATTTTGCAAGGTATAAGTTCTACCATTGGATGGTGGTGACGGCTGCATGACGCTGTGAACATACCTAACATTACTGAGCTCCACTTAAAAATGGTTAGGATGGTAAATGGTATGTCATGTACAGCTTACCAAAATTAAACAAGTAAATACGAGTTTAAAATAGTGAATGCAACGTGCTGCTGAGGGGTGTGTGGGGTGGGAGGTCTAGGCTCACCTGCTTCTTTCATGAACTGTGGCCTCTTGAAATGAGCCTCTGGGAGCCAGTCCTTTCCGCCGCTGGGTAAGCTGTCTGAGCTGTGCCGGATGGCCGTGGCATTGAAACCCAGTGCCAGGAGCACCTTGATTCACGTTGGGATGGTTCTGCTTAGAACTCTGGACTTGTCACAGTGTTTTCATTTCTGTATATGCTCTGTTCCTGACATTAACTTTTCCTACAAGACAATGGCTGGCAACCATCTTCTATTTCCTAGGGCTCTATACATAATTTTAAAAGGAAAACTGTAGCTGCTTAGGTGATTCACCATGCAGGAACTCTTCATTTTATAGGATCCATTTTTTTTTTTTTATAACAGGAAGTAAATATGTGTTGCTAAGCTACTATGTCCACAAAAAAAAAAAAATCATACGGTAGATTCCATTGTCCTCTTTGTGTTCTGTGAGAGTTGATGATTCTTTTATGCTAATTCTGCCCTTTTGTTCTTGACCTCCTTTACCTAAAGTTAATTAGAGTTTGGCCATAGTGTATTTGGTATAAACAGAAAGAAAAAACTTAAATCATAATTTCATATGAGAAAATGGAAGTCTTCCTTCAACCTTCTTAAAGGAATTTAAAAAGCAATTATTGGCCCATTATTTTCAGTTCTGCATCTGTCTGTCTGTCTCTCTATCAATCTGTCTATCTTCTATGGTTCAAAGCACTTGAAAACATCTGATTTAATCTTATTATTGCAAAGGAAGAAATACAGACTGCACGAGTGGATTTTAGGAGTTGCAAGTATCTCTTTTGATCTTCTGGGGATGAGGCATCTGTTTTCCACCTCTGAGAAGAATAAGGTAGGTAGAGACCATTTTAATATGCCTCTGAAGAGGTTTAGGCCAGAGGAAAGCAAGAATGTGGGTCAGGTATTCCATTTTCCAAAGATCGATATCTCAAAATAAAAATGGATATCATTGTCCATATCAGAGACCTTGACCCTCAGGGCAGTGGGAGGGTCCTGATGTAATGGAATTTGTAATGGAATTTTTCCTTCTGCATATTTAATTTATATGAACTCACATATGCACAGATTTGATAAGGAGGGAGCCTTTTTTTTTTTTTTTAAAGATTTTATTTGTCAGAGAGAGAGAAAGCACAAGAAGGGGAGCAGCAGGCAGAGGGAGAAGCTAGCTCCCCACTGAGCAGGGAGCCCAATGCAGGTACTCCATGCCAGGACCCTGGGATCATGACCCAAAGGCAGATACTTAACCGAATGAGCCACCTGGGCATCCCGGGAAGGAGCCATTTAAGTAGAGCTGGTCATTAGGCCTATCATTCAACCCAAGTTTCCACAGAAAACCAGAATGGGGGTACCAGAATTTATACTTCACAGGTGGGGTTTCTCCCATGCTCTCAGAGTAAACAACTCATCCCCCGGGTGTGAGTCTAGCAGTGTTTATTCCCAGAGAGTATGGCTCCCGCACCCCCGCCATCATGCTCATCTAACACTCTGTGGTTGGTTCCAACGCTAGGACAAGAGCTGGCTGTCCTGAGCTTTGTGGGAGATGGGACATCTGTGTCCAGTGTGGTTCACAAATATGGCCTCTCTCAGTCTATCAGGGATCATGAAGCTTTGAGAGAAAAAAGTCATCAAGCCATGGCATCAAGTACTGCAGTGATCATTCAGGAGACAAGTCAAATATGTAGAAGATTTCAGTGAAGACTGAAATGCATTTGACTTGTGCCTCAAAGAACAGGATTAGGAGCCTGTGCCTATGAATTTTATTTTATTTTATTTTTTAATTTATTTTAATTTTTTAAAAGATTTTATTTATTTATTTGACACACAGAGAGAGAGAGAGAGAGCACACAAGCAGGGGGAGTAGCAGGCAGAGAGAGAGGGAGAAGCAGGTTCCCCACAGAGCAGGGAGCCCGATGCGGGGCTCGATCCCAGGACCCTGGGATCATGACCTGGGCCGAAGGCAGAGGCTTAACCCACTGAGCCACCCAGGCGCCCTGAGCCTGTGCCTATGAATTTTAACACACACTCTAGCTTCCTGCCAAAGGGATACAGACTTCTGATGAAAAGGGATTTCCAGGAGTAATTTCAATTCTACATGCTTTTCACCAATACATAGTCTTCTGACCCTAACTCCCATGGAAATTACAATGGTTTAGAACATGAACTTTGGGGTCAGATGCCAAATCCCAGCTTTTCCATATTAATCAGCTAACCTGTTAATTTCACTAAGCCTCAGTTTCCTCAAATGTAACAATAGTTCTTACCTAATGGGACAGACAGTTCTGTAGATTAAATGCAAAGCACTCAGCACCTGCATTTAATAAGTAATGCAATAGATGTTTACTCTGATTATTCAGGAAGCAAAAGCAATCCAATGCATTGGCCGAATGCCACTGATTTGTGGGAAGAACAAAGGACTGGTTCTGTGCTCTGGATCCAAAGCAATGAAAAAGCTTCGAAAACATATTTGTTTTTATTCTTTCATATGTAATGTTTTATATGCCTAACTTCTAAACTATTTAAATATATGTGTTAGCTGCGCACCATCCATCCAGTGTGTGCCATGACTGTTTGTGAAGTACCTCCTATGTGCCAGGCTGGGTGCTACTGATTCGGAGGCAGGACAGGAAACAGACACATCAGCTGGTAGTTGTAAGCCAGCATGAAGGGAATCACTGGGGCACTGAAAGGACTTAGGTATAGAAAGCAGAGAACGGGTCAAGGAAGGTGTCTGGTGAGAGAAAGCTGTGGGGGTGAGAACAGCAGGGGGCACTGGGGGAAACTGCAAGGAAGTGAGACTGCCAGAGTGGAAGGTGCAAACTGGGAATGGTGGGCAAAGAGGCTGGACAGACAGGCTATCCTGGGGCCCTTCCAAGCTCTCCTGGGGCCTTTGACCCTCATCCCGAAGGCTGTATGAGCTGTTGATTGAATATATATTCTCATTCAGGATAGGTGATTCTGTGCAGAAGACAGATTGGAGGGGGAGACCAGAGGCAGGGGTCAGGGTATCAGGCTACATAGCAGCCATTGGGGGAGGACTGATAAGGGGGATGTGGGCAGGTCCTCCAAAGAAGGAGGGGACGAAGGGAGGCAAAGGAATGAACAGTAGGTGAATATAACAGAACTTGTGATGGCTGGGGTGGAAAGTGGGTGGAGGGAGGAATCAAGGGTGACTCCCAGTTATCCAGTTCAAGCAACCGAGGTGGTGGTGCTGCCAGCTGAGACATTTTTAGAATAAAAGAGGAAGAACGTACTTGGAGGGTAGAAGATGATTTGGCTCCTTTAGGAAGAAATTTTAGTTATACAGAACTCACAGTCTGGGAAGATCTTGATTCAAATGTGCTTTTCTTTCATTACATCTGGAATTCGGTAATCAAAGAAATTATTTGTGGTAACAAATCCTCAGAAAGCCTGGCTAACCAGGAGAGGTTGCATAGTCCAGTATTCCCAGCCAGGGACAAGCAACATCCGAGCCCAAATGACCTTCATGATTAAAGGTTGGCCAGGGGAGAATCTTAAAGAAAAGAAGTTAGGAAAGAGAGAGAATGGATCAAGGACAAACACATATAATAATACTAATTAAAAAAATGTAAGAACCCTTTTTTCAGATATTTTCTGCCTTTTCCCTGACATTTAATTAATTGCATCTCACTCCGTCTCCCCCCCATTATCTCCTGATGGAGATTCTAGAATAAGTGGTAAATAGCAAAAAATGAAGCCAAGAGAAGGGAGAGATGGGGCTTGGATAATCCATGACCTGTTACTTCAGCCACTTAAATCAGGCAGAGGTTGGTGCACCAAGTAGGGAAGATTGGGAGAATTAGGAATGAATGTGGGCTGTCTCCCCAGGTTTGACCGATCTGTGGACTCAAATCTGTGTGCTGCTTTGTGTGAGTTAGCGGCATAAATTGTCTCTGTGTTAATTTTGAATTTCGTTTCTTTTAGATTTAGTCATCTTATTTGGGAGGGTTCTGGATAGTAGCGAGATGTGGTATTCGGTTTCAACCCAAATCTGGTTAAATAAGAAGCTGGAAGTGGGAAAGAGAAAATGCACCCATTTTTCTTTGCTGAAAATGGATAGGTAGTGCCATAGTGGCATACAAAGGGCTTCTCAGAGTAATCATTTGACAAAGTGCCCTAGGAGAGGGCTGATGGCAGTGGGGAGAGGGCCGTGGGTGGGTGTCCCCAGGATGACTTCCTCTCTCTCCTCTCCCTGCCAGAGCTCCCTTGTCCAAACCTGTAATCCCTGCCCAAGCAATTCCAGTCCTGGGTGTTTCTTAAGCAAATAGAGCAAATCATGCCAGTGTGAGGGGTTGTCACCCTTTACAGATTATATTCCAGGACAACAATTCATGATCTTTTCTCATGACTCAGTGTCACTGCCTCACCTGTGACTTTGATTTCTCCCACCTCCAACCCCTCATTGCACTCACATCTGTATGTGGAGTTAGCACAAACAACATGCTGTCGTGTTTTCCCATGATCTACTTTGTGAAGTCGAGCCTTCCTCATTTACGTACCACCACATTCTCCAATAGTTAGTTTCTCAGGCCTGTGTCTTCCTGACCTCCTATAATGGGAAGCTTTCTGTGACTGGGAAGAGATGTGTCAGCTGCTTCTTGCACAAGTATCTTCCCCACCTCCTCCTGCCCCAAGGTGAGCCCAGCACACAGCAGGTGGGTGTTCAGCAGATGCTTGTGGATTGTGAAGCAGTGCCACCAACATGATATCTCCAAGTTAAAAAAAAAAAATTGTATATCAGAGTGCTGGAAATAAGGTTTCTACACAAGACGAAGGCAAGTACTGCCCCTCCAAGGAGGTCTTCTCAGTATTCATGGAAAGGATGATAATAATAACTCTTGCCATGTACTTGCTATGTGTCAAGTGCTGCTCTAGGCAATTTATATGCATCACTGTATTTGATTTTTACAATAATCTTCTGCTTATTGCTATCCTCACTTTACAAATGGGGAAACTGAGGCACAGAAAGGTTAAAACCTTGCCCAAGAGTCAGGAATATGTAGTGGGGAAATGGTGCGGGAAAAAGTGGACGGCTACCTGCCAAAGAAACCAGATTTTCTTAAACCACACACAAAATATAACTCAAAATAGATTAAAGACATAACTGAGAGACCCCAAACCGTAAAACTCCTACAGGAAAACATAGACAGTAATCTTTCTGACATCAGCTGTAGAAACATTTTTCTAGATACGTGTCCTTTGGCAAGGGGAACAAAAACAAAATTAAACTATTGGGACTACACCAAAATAAAAAGCTTTTGCACAGTGAAGGAGACCAGCAAAATAAAAAATATAACTCACCAAATGGGAGAAGATATTTGCAAATTATATATCTGATAAGGGGTTAATATCTAAAATATATAAAGAACTATACAATTCAATATCAAAAATCCACGAATTAAAATCCACAATTAAAAATGGGCAGAAGACATGAACAGACATTTTTCCAAAGAAGATATCCAGATGTCCAACAGACACATGAAAAGATGCTCAACATTACTAATCATCAAGGAAATGCAAATCAAAACCACAAAGAGATGTCACCTCACACCTGTCAGAATGCTAAATCAAAAACACGAGAAACAACAGGTGTTGGTAAGGCTGCGGAGAAAAAGGAACCCTTATGCACTGTTGGTGGGAATGCAAAGTGGAGCAGCCACTGTGGAAAACAGTATGGAGTTTCCTCAAAAAATTAAAAGTAGAATTACCATATGATTCAGTAATTCCACTACTGGATATTTGCCATCTCAAAATGAAAACACTAATTCAAAAAGGTACATGCACCCTTATGTTTACTGTAGTATTATTTACAATAGCCAAATTATGGAAGCAACCCAAGTGCCCATCCACAGATGAATGGATAAAGAAGATGTGAGAGATACATATATCTTCAGCCTTAAAAAGAAATCTTGCCATTTGCACAAACATGGATGAACTTATGGCTCTAGAGGGTATAATGCTACATGAAATAATGTCAGTCAGAGAAAAAGAAATGCCATATGATTTCACTCATGTGGAATTTAAGAAACAAAACAAATGGAACAAAGAAAAAAAGAGACAAGTGAAAAAACAGACTCTTAACTATAGAGAACAAACTGGTGGTTACCAGAGGGGAGGTGGGTTGGGGGATGGATGAGCTAGGTGAAGGGGAAAGGTGGTGAGCACTGAGTGATACATAGAATTGTTGAATCAGGATATTGTACACCTGGAACTAATATAATGCTGTATGTTAATTATAATGGAGTTGAAAAATAGTTAATAAATATTTAAAAAAAACTTGTCCAAGAGTGGAATCAGAGTTCAAACTTAGGCAGTTTGAATCTGGAATATATACTCTCCTATCTCTAGGCTGTGTTGCACTTTGTGTTCCATTTAAACCTGTTTGTACTTACAAGGTTATTCTCCTATGCTTTCTTCCAGAAGCCCTATTGGTTTATTGCACATTTAAATCTACAACTACCGGGAATAGCCTTTTGTGTCTAGTATGAGGTCAAGAGTGATTTTCATCTTTTTTCTTCATTTTTAAGATTGTCTTGACTACTCTGGGCCCTTTGTATTTCCATAAAAATTTTAGAGTCATTTTGCCAATACAAACACAGACAGACACACATTCCTGCTGGGCTTTTGATTGAGATTATACTGACTCTAAAGATAGATGTGGGAAGAATTAACACCTTCATGATGTTGGGTACATGTACATGGTATATACCTTGTCTCTTTAATTTCTCACAATATTGTTATATAGTTTTCTATGGACAGATCTCATTCATATTTTGTTAAATTTATTTCTAGGTATTTAGTTTTTTTTGATTCATATTGTAAATGTTATCATCTAAAAACTTTCATTTTCTAAGCGATTTCATAATCGCTTGTGGTGGTATATAGGATTTTTGTATATTGATCTAGTAAATAGAGACCTTGCGGCTCACTTAGTAATTCTAATTGTAGAATGTTTTTAGATTTCCTATGTATATAATCATGTTATCTAAAGTAATAACAATTTTACCTCTCCCTTCCAATTTCTAAAACTTTTATTTCCTTGTCTTGATTTATAGGCATTCCAGAATAATGTTGACTTGAAGTAGTGATCATGAACATTCTTTATTTTATTTCCAATCTTAGGGGAAAGCTTTCAGTATTTTACTACTAAGAATTACATTTGCTGTAAGTTTTTTTTTTTTTTCAGATACTTGAAAATTTTTAAAGATATTTCATTAAGTAAGTTTTAACTTAATCACCTCTTCAAATACCTTATTTCTAAATATGGTTACATTTCGGAGTACATGGACTTCCACATATGACCAATTTTAGGAAGACACAATTCAGGCCATAGTACCCACCCCAACTGATGGAGCTCCCATTCCTTCAGCTGCTGGGACCTGAATCTCTGGGGTCATTTCTGACTCTGTCCCCTACAACATCCCCAAATCTGCTTGTCTTTTCTTAAAAAAAAACAGAGTCAGAATTAAGCACTTCTCTCCGTTCTGACGTCATCACTCTGGTCTGACATTCACTTGGACTCCTCCAGTAGCCTCCTCCTGGACTCCCACCCTCTTTCCTCACCCCCACAGCCTGTTCCCTGCCCCGTAGCCTGATGAAGCTTATTGGCAAGGCCTCCTCCCTCCTCTGATCCAAACCTCCCATTACCTCCCCAATACATGCCCAACTCCTCAGGCCACTATTACAGTCCTGACTCTTGCCCTGTTCTCTTTGTTGAAAGAAAGGAGACCTGTGCTCTCCTGAGCACGCCTAGCCCAGGTTTTCTTCAAAGAATTTGCATATCCTGGGACCTGTTTCTGGGATAAACATCCACACCTCTTGCCATTCGTTGCCAGAAATGGGAAACCCTCCATACTGGGCTTGTGCTATCTCTGGAGTTTCCAGACCCAGAGAGTGGGGAAAGGGCAGGTGAAGAGTCTCAGGAGACCGCCATCCCAGAGAACACATGAGTGGGGTTGGGACCAGGGAAGGACCAAAACACCCTCTGCTTCCCTGTGTAGATCACGCAAGTGCTTCCACAGCTATTAGCACCTGTGGGGAGAAGCAGGGGACCATGGCCAGGCCCCACAAGCTCAGGCCTCCCCTGTACCCATGCCCAGAACCCGAGGGCTTCATGCTGAATGACTAACCTGGGTGCTTCAGTCCTCAGTGCTGCCACTTACCAGCTCTGTGACCTCTCACCAGCAGTCAAGCTCCCTGTGCCTCAGTGTGTCCATCATCTCCAGTCTAGTTGTTCTGCCTCTGAGCTGCTTTGGAAACTCCTCTTGAGTTCCCCTTCTGTTCACAACCTGCCAGGACCCTCAGGATGAAGTACAACTCCCCAGCCTGCCATTTGAGGTGTGACTCCGCTGTTCCCTGCAGACAGGAGAAGGCCCCTAGGCTTTCTTGGACCTTTGTGGCTCAGCCTCACCTTTGAGCCTTTACACAGTGTGTTCCGTCTGCCTATGGCATTCCCACACTCCACCACATGCACTAGCAGAAATAGGGAGCCCACCCAGGAGCAGCTCACTGGCCTGGACATGGGGACCTGGCTGCAGAGACTTGAACAGGTGTCCCCTCCCTGGTGGCTTTAGGATGTGGGTGGGAGTAAGGGTGAACAAGGGCCTGGAGAAGGAGGTAGCATTTTCCTGAGCTTGTCTGTTAGCATGGCCATTGGAGTCTGTGGGGAAAGGGGGTCCAGCTGGTAGTCCCTACCCAGACCTGCCTCCCGGCAGCAGGGACAATGACTTCTCTCCCACCTCATGGGACTTGTCCCCTTGGGCCCCACCCAGCCACCTGGAGCCTCTGATCAGATCTCTTAAGTCGGAGAATCTGTAGTAATGTTTCTTTTTACATTTCATTTTGATTTGGACAATTTTTGCATTATTTTTTCTTGATTAGTCTTGCAAAGTGTTTGTTCTTATTATCTTTCCAAGGTACCAACTTTATTTTTATTTATTTATTTGTTATTTATTTAATATAAATATTATTATTTGTTTTTATTTATTTATTTATTTATTTTATTATTTTATCATACAGTACATCATTAGGTTTTGATGTAGTGTTCCATGATTCATCATTTGCGTATACCAACTTTATTGATTCTTCTCTCTTGTGTATGTGTTTTCTCCTTCATTAATTCACTTTATTATTATTTTTTAAAGATTTCTTTTATTTATTTGACAGAGAGAGAGAGCACAAGTAGGCAGAGTGGCAGGCAGAGGGAGAGGGAGAAGCAGGCTCTCCGCTGAGCAGGGAGCCCAATGTGGGACTCGATCCCAGGACTCCAGGATCATGACCTGAGCTGAAGGCAGCCGCTTAACTGACTGAGCCTCCCAGGCGCCCCAATTCATGTTATTTTTTAATTTTTCTTACTTACTTGGATTAAATTTGCTGTTTTTGCACTAACTTCTTGATTGATTTTTGGCCTTCTTTTGACTAGCAAATGCACTTAATACTGCGTATTTTCCTTAGCCGGAATTTTAGCCATACTCCACAGGTCGATATCATATTTTCAATATGGTATAGAAGTCAAAATGTTTTCTAATTTTTATTGTGATTTATTCTTTGGCTCAGGATGAGTTTTTAAAAGTTTTTAAAAATATTGATTTATTTTTAAAAGTGAATTGCTTAATTTCCAAACATTTGGGCATCTCACAGCAATTATACTCTGAATGATTTTAAAAAATTTGAAATTGTTAAGAATTTATTTATGGAGAGCATGAGGTTGCTTTTTTAGATGTTCCATGTGTACTTGGAAATAATGAGTGCTTTCTACTGTTGGGTAGAGTATTCTGCATTTGCCAAATAAATCAGATTTGTTGATTCTGTTATTCATATCTCCCATGTCCTTACTAATTTATTTATTTATTTTTGCCTATTTTTTCCTTCATCTGCTAAAAGAGGCTTATTAAAGTCTCCTACTAATGCTGTGCATTTCTTCTTTCAGTTCTTCAATTTTTTTTTTCCACAGAGCCATAATCCTATATTTCCTGTAGGAACAATGGTTCAGTATTTGCTAATTGAGTGTTCGCAGTAACTTTTAGAACATAATAACCATGGATAACAAGAATCAATTGTTCTTTTTTCTATTCCTCTAGAATAAATAGTCTATAACCTGGGCACTATGTATAAAACAAACGTAACATGCTGAAAAGTAGAAAGAAGAAGGCTAAGGAACTCAGGATCCAAAGAAAGATGTTGCTGTGACTTTGTCTTCCTTTTTGCCTTATATATCCCACACTTGGAGCTGGTGAGGAACTTGAAAATGCCAATAAGCATAGACCAAAAAAGCCTCAAGAAAAGCCTATTCTCGCTAACTGAAGGACAAAGAAAGGGACAGCCCAGCAAGTCAAAAAATTTTTAGCCAATAACCACTCTACACTAGCCAAATACCACAGAAAAAGCTGTGACCCCATGTCCACCCACAGCAGCAAAGGTTCATTTGGAGAGTCTAGATTTCTATCCTTGTTAGACCATAAGGAAGCAAATGGGGTGGTTTCACAGAATGACACATAGGAAGCTGAGAGGAGCTCTACCATCCCAGGGTCAGTGGAGACCACATGGCAAGCTTGGACATCCACCCACACCCCATTTAAGGAGTTGCTGCTCTCCCTCCGTGCTAGGAATAGTATCAGAGAAGGCCTAGTGGGGAGTCAGAAGTGATAATGACACCACTCTACTTTCCACCACCACCAGCATTCTGGCGTCAGTGGAGGCTATGTGGGGAAGAGTAACAAGGTACTTTTCTTAGGCAGAATAATATCAATGGAAGTCTATTAGGCAGTCTAAGTTTCTACCCCCCACTCAACAATAATGAGGAACATCACCCCTGCATCCCAGGCATCAACCAAAGTGATGTATGAAACCTGGATTCCCACCCTTATCTGGCAGCAATAAGGTGCCATCCCTCTTCCTCCATCAGTGTGGTATCAGAGAAGACCTGCTAATACAATTTAAAAAAAAATAGAAAATCTCAGCAAAGCAAAGAAATAGAAAATTTCAGCAAATAAAAATCAAGTTGAAATTTGGAATTTCAAAATAAAACACTCAGCGAGGGGGGCAACTGGGTGGCTCAGTGGGTTGAGCCTCTGCCTTCAGCTCAGGTCATGATCTCGGGGTTCCAGGATCAAGCCCCACATCGGGCTCTCTGCTCGGTGGGAGCCTGCTTCACCTTCTCTCTCTGCCTGCCTCTCTGCCTGCTTGTGCTTGTTGTTCTCTCTCTTCAGTAATTTTACATATGGTCACTCCTTCAAGCCAAGATGGGTGGGTGGGGATTGTGGCAACGAATATTTCTTTACTTGACCTGTGGGCATCATTTGGTAGAATTAATCACTCACTTCTGCAAAGACTTGATTCGTTTGGATTCCAGGTCATCATACTACTCTGATGGTCCTCCTACCTCACTTATGTGCTCCTCTCTGAATCTATTGTACCAGTTCTTCAATTTTCGAAGCTATGTGATTTAGAATTAGATGCATTTACATCTTTATCATTATGAATATCTCTTATCTTTAGTAATGTTTCTTGCCTCAAACTTTTCTTTGCTTGATATTAATGTAGTTATAGTACCTTTTTGTTAACATTCTCATGGTTGACCTTTTTCCATGTTTTCCTTTTGGTCTGTCTGTGATTGAGGACTTTGAATCATCTTGCCCTCATATTAAGATGTATATCTTGTAAGCTTCATAGTTGTTTTGATTTTTTGTTGTTTTTGTGGCTGTTACACAGACTGATGATTAATTTTTCATTGGAGATTTTATTCTGCTTATATTTAATATAATTATTGAGATAATTGGTTTATATCTATCATAATATTTACTCTCTTTATGTTCACTTGTTTTATGGCTCATTTTCTTTTTTGCCTTCTTTTTTTTTTTTAAGATTTTATTTATTTATTAGAGAGAGAGAGAGAGATTGAGAGAATGAGTGGGAAGAGGGGCAGAGGGGCAGGGAGCTCAGGACCCTGGGATCATCACCTGAGCTGAAGGCAAATGCTTAACTGACTGAGCCACCAGGTGCTTGGCCTTGTTTTCTTTTAGTTCAGTATTTTTTATTATTCCACATTTCCTTTTATTAGCTTGTTATACATTCTTGTAATTATTAATTTTGAGATTACAATATCATTCTTTGATTTATTTTTTAGATCTATTTATTTGAAAGAGAGAGAAAGAGAGTATGTGGGGGGTCAGTGGGAGAGGGAGAGAGAGAAACCCAAGCAGACTCTGCAGTGAACACAGAGCCTGACAGGGGGCTCAATCTCATGATCCGTGAGATCACAGCCTGAGCCAAGATCAAGAGTCTGACCCTTAACCCACTGTGCCACCCAGGAGCCCCTCAGTCCTTGATTTATTTGCATCTCACATAATCTATACTCTCACCATTGCCCTTTTGGACAATGCTTCTTAAAGAATAATTTAGTCTCTTCTTGCATCTTTTTTTATTGCTGATATGCATTTTAATTCTACATATATATGGACCCTACAGAACATTTTTACTGCTCCCTGATACAATTGAGATTAATAAGTTACAAATTTACCTTTTTTATTCTTGCATTTCTGTTTCTATCTGGTATTGTCTTCTTTATATGAGAATTTTCATTAATATTTTCTTTTTCTCCCTTTTTTCTTTTATGGAGATATAATTGACTTATAACATTATATTAGTCTCAGATGTACAACATAGTGATTTTATATTTGTGAAAATTATGGAATATCTCCACAGTAAGTCTTGTTAACGTCCATCATCTTTTTTTTTCAATTATGTCATGTTAGTCACCATACAGTACATCATTAGTCTTTGATGTACTGCTCCATGATTCATTATTTGTGTATAACACCCAGTGCTCATTACAACACATGCTTTCCTTAATACCCATCACCGGGCTACCCCACCTCCCTCCTCTCTGAAACCCTCAGATTGTTTCCCGGAGTCCATAGTCTCTCATGGTTCTTCTCATCCTCTGATTCCGCCCCCTTCAGTTTCCCCTTCCTTCCCTTAATGTCCTCCATGCTATTCCTTATGTTCCACATATGAATGAAACCATATGATAATTGTCTTTCTCTGCTTGACTTATTTCACTCAGAATAATCTCCTCCAGTCCCATCCATGTTGATGCAAATGGGGGTACTCCATTGTTTATCTGAACCACATCTTCTTTATCCTTTCATCTGTTGAAGAGCATCTCGGCTCCTTCCACAGTTTGGCTATGGTGGACGTTGCTGCTATGAACATTGGGGTGCATGTTCTCCTTCTTTTCACAACACCCACCATTTTTAATGGAAGTCTGCCGATAATGAGTTACCTGATTTTTTTTTCTTTGCCAGAAAATTCGCCTTAACTTATCTTATTTTTGAAGGATATTTCCAGTCAATGGACACAGAATTTCAGGTGGACATTTACTTTCTTTCAACACTTTAAAGATGGTATTCCTTTGTTTTTTGTTTGTTTTTGGTCTTACTGTTTCTCCTCTGAAAGTAATGTGTCTGTTTTACCTGGTTGTTTCTAAGATTTTTGTCTTTGTCTTTTTTTTTTTTAAGCAGTTTTACGATACTATATGGCGGTGTGATTTTCTTTATGCTTTTCCTACTTAGTTTCTAGAGCAGTTTAGATTTTTCCCTGATGGCTTTTGTGAGTTTTTGAGCTATCTAGGATGTTATTTCTTCATATCTGCTTCGGCCCTGTTTTATACCTTCTTTTTTCCCTTTTGGTGATAATGTCCACCTTGCTCTTTATTTTCCAGGAACATACAAATTCCAGTAATTCACTTATTGTAAAGCCTGTCTCTGGTAACTCCAGTGTCTGGGTTGCTTGTATGTCTGTTTCTAGGGCCTGTTTATTTTTGGGTCTTGTTTCTTCTCAAGGCTGGTAACTATTGATTAAAGGCCAGACATTTTGTATTAAAAAAAAATGGAAGAAAATCTGGATGAAACAACCTTCTTCCAGAAAGGATTCACTCTATCTTCTAATTGGCAGTTAAAGTAGGGCTGTTCCGAGAGCAAGCTGTGGTCTCCGTGAGGATCGTCTGTGTTTGGCTTGTTCTCATCTCTGTGGTGCGCCCTTCCAGATGTCCTGGCTGAGACCTGGAACATTCACTAGGGCAGTTCCTTCCTGGCAGGACTTAAACTCCAGTTTTTTTTTTTTTCTTTAATCTTCATGACAGTGAGTCTACTGCCTCTTTCCCTGTGTAGCTTAACAATCTGCAAAGTGCCTCAGATGTAATTGTCAAATGTTGGGCTCATTTTTCTCACTTCCACTCTCTCAGGGACCCTGTTGTTTCCAGTCCCAGGGGCCTGAGAACCCTATTCCTTCAATTTTATTTTATTTTTAAGTTTTTATTGATTTTTGGGCATCTCCCCTCTCCCCTCCATGCCAGATTCATATGAGGAAACCTAATGTGCTGGTGTTTGGAGGTGGAGCCTTTGGGAGGTGATAGGTCATGATGGTGGAGCCCTCATGGATGGGATTAGTGTTCTTATAACAGAGGTCCAGCGAAGCCCCTCCTGGGAGGTGACAGTGAGAAGACGGCTGTCAATGAGGTGCAGGCCCCCCACTGGAAAACGAATCTTCTGGTGCCTCGAACCATAAGAAATCAATGTCACTTGTTTGAGAGCCACCCAGTCCATGGTATTCTGTATAGCAGCCTTAATGACTTATTTTGTTCTGAGGTTTCAGTGACACATAACATCATATTTGGTGTCAGGGGTACCATAAAATGACTCGATATTTGTATATGTTTATTGTGAAATGATCTCCACAGTAAAGTACAGTTTCCATCCACCACCATGCATCTTATACATTTTTTTCTTGTGGTGAGAACTTTCAAATATGCTGTATTTGTAATGCTGCACATTACATCACTGGAACTCATTTATTTCATAACCGGAAGTTTGCACCTTTTATATGCTTCCCCCAGTAGTCATTTGTCTCCCCAGTCCTGTGGGATTGCTTGAAAGATCGGTTGAATTCCTGCTTCTCAGGAATTTTTCAGCCTCTTCCACCGCTGCCCCCAAACTGAACAAACGCCATGGGGGAAGAAAAGTAGCATGCACAATGTTGGGATTCCCTCAAAGACCTCTTCTTTCAAGAGTCTTGGTTTCTCACGTCCTGGGTGTCCAAGCAGCTCTTTCCCAACTTCAAATACTTGTCCTATTTTATTATGTTCAGCTTTTCTGGTGGTTTTCTGTGGAAGTACTAGTCTGCTACAACTTACTACATCACAGCTGGAAAGTTAAATTACCAGACGTGATCATTTAATATCAAATAATACAGACTTCTGTGTTAGTCACCGTTCGCCAGAGAGACAGAGCCAGTATAGAAATATAAGAGGAGATTTATTATGGGAATTGGCTTATATGATTGTGAAGTCTGAGATGTGTCTGCGTCTGCTGTCTGCCTGCACGCTGGAGAACTTGGAAAGTGGGTAGCGTCTGTGTCTAAAGGCCTGGGACCAGGGTAGCTGATGATGTGAGTCCCAGTCTGAGGCCAAGGGACTGAGAGTAAGGAGGGTAGTGTTGGGCTGCTGATGTAGGTCCCAGAGACTCAGTGCCCAAAGACCAGGGGCTCTGGTATAGAAAGGCAGAAGATGGATGTCCCACATCCTAGCTCAAGAAGTGAGAGAGCTAATTCACCCATCCTCTCCCTCTTCAGGCCCTCAGTGGTTGGGTGATGCTGGTCCACATTGATGAGGGCTGGTATCTTAGTCAAATGGTAATATCTCCCTGAAACAGCCTCACAGACACACCCAAAATAATGCTGAGCATCCCTTAGCTCAGTCAAGTTGACACATAAAATAAATCCTTACGACTTATAAAGATCTTGGATGTATATTATCAAGGTGCTCCCCAGAGGGCTGTTTTAATCACGTTTCTGTCCAGAGTATACTAGGTAATTACCATGTCCACACTTCTAATATAGTTACCTGTGCACATGTAATATCCACTATTCAGGTATAAGTGGTTGGATAGAAGAGATTTTCTCCTACCTGCTTATAGTCGTGCGCTAGAATGAGAACACCTCAGTCTCACCAGTTTTTAGTTGTGCAATATTAGTGAGTGGATTCATTTGGTTCTGTGAATTTTGATTTTTTGTATCTTCAGATGATGTAAATCTCTCAGAGTTACTTAATTAGTTGAGCTATAGTGTGGAAAACTACGGGCATGTGGCACATACTTATTAAAGGGGAACTATTTCTCCAAGTAGTGTGTCACTGATATTTGTTGAATGAATGGATGAATGAGCTAATGATGTAGGGAGAATGAAACTGCCTATTTGTGGTTTTGATGGGACAGGAGACAGCATAGGGAACTGGCATCTGCAGCAGGGGACAGCACAGGGCAGCAGATAAACTCAAAATGGGGCGTGTGCCAATGATACTTCACAAACTGGCCAAAAGACAAAAAGGTAATTGTCAGAATATGGGGGAGCAAGTTTCAGTTGTTCTGTGAGCCATTTGGAATTGTGGGGGACTTGAGAATGCTTTCTGTTACTTTTACCCTCAGGTGAATGCTGAGAAAAGGGATCTGGTTCCCTGTCACTTCAAACACAGGCAAATTCAGCTTTCTATAAAGCAAAGTCACTGACAGTAAATTCTTTTGTAAAAACCTGTCTTCACATCAGTTGAATAATCATAGAACCCAGAATTGGAGAACTCTCTGAATCTGAGAGCTGAAGAGATCTCAGAGATCCTTGGTGCCATTTCTCATCCTCATTGGAATCACGGCAGCAGAATTCCTGACAGTTGGTCACACACCTACTGCCTGTTTGCTTGGGGCGCCATAATCACTCTGCTTCATGGGGAAGTCTGTTCCATGTTGGAATGTGTTGGCCTGCCAGGCACAATGTTCTTCCAAGAAGAGAGTTGAAATTGGCCCCTGAGAGTGTTCCTCTGTTGTTGTTCAATCTGGTGTTGGTTGGTCCTCCAAGGTCCCAGGGAATGATTCCAATCCTTTTTTTTTTTTTTCTAAAATATCTTTTTAAACCATTTAAAATAGCCCTACATTAGAAAAAACACCAGAGGAATAAGACCCAAGTTGTATTACTAGCAATGTGACAGTGTGTAATATTCGTTTTATAGAATAAGAACCTGAGGCTTTAAAGCTAAGCAAAATTTCCACAGCTATTAAGTGATGGACTTGGATTGTGAGTCTAGCTTTGCTGATGCTCAAGCTCAAGCTCTTACCCATTATGTTGTAGGACAACTGTGTGCTATTGTTTTATACTGTTTATATTGTTTATACCGAACTTGTGTCTTTTAGTCTACTTCAGTCTTTTCTCTCTCACAAATTTTGGTCAAGTCAGATTTTCTCCATTTGGAATTTATGTGATTTTGTTTATTATCTATCTATCTATCTATCTATCATCTCTGTCATATACCCATCTATTTATTTTTACTTAAATGTAGAGCTATACTTTCCCCTCTTAAGTCTGAAATGGAAGGTTTGACCATTTCAGCCTGTCAAAATTATTATTGGTGTTTATCATTAAGACATCTCCCATAGAATTTTGAATTATCCACAAATCTGATGATTTCTGAAGTTGAAAAAAGGCATTGCAAAAATGGTTAATAGAATTATATCAGACAGGGTCAAATGACAGGCGACTGGTGACTTCACCCAATTGTGAACATATCCAACTGCCCTATTATCTTAATCGCGATTTTCATTTTAACCACAATGACATCCTAACGGACTTAACCTTATTTACTAGAGAATATATTTCATGGTTTGGCATCATGATTTAGTGAATCTGTGTTGGCTCCATGTGATCACAGCATTCTTTTCTAAATGGTTCACAAAACATCTGTTTAGAAATTTTATTCTAGATTTTTGCCAAATGTCAACAGGTTGACACCAAGAATTTGCTTTGACTGAATTGTAGTTCCCAGAATTGAGGTTTTCTCAAATTTCACAATCAAAAACTATTTTCTAGTCTTCTGGCCCCTCTTTGTTCATGTCTCCCCCTGTCCCCTACCCCACCAAGAGTCCCTACTGTAGTTGCATAATTTCATCTTTAAATCTTTCTGTGCCTTGGGTTCTCTCTGGGCTGGAAGGTGTGTCCTGGCTTGAAGTGTGATATAGTAGAAAGAGAAGTGCACCTAGCATTGTAGACCAAAATTCTTGGCTAGTTGCATTACTTGCTAGTTGCATGACCTGTGGTAAATTACTTTGTCTGTGTAGCCTCTGTTTCCTCATTTGTAAGTGGGAATAAAACCTGACAGGGACTTGAAAGAATACCATGAGTTAATAGCTAGGAAATTGTCTAGAGTAGCATAAGTTTTAAAAATCTGAATTTCCATTTACTGAAGAGACTGTCCTTTTTCCACTGTATATTTTTTCCTGTTTTGTCGAAGATTATTTGACCATAGAGTTGAAGGTGCATATCTGGGCTCTCTACTCTGTTCCACTGGTCTATGGGTCTGTTTTTGTGCCAGTACCATGCTGTCTTGGCAATCACAGCTTTGTAGTAAAGCTTGAAATTAGGCAACATGATGCCACCCGTTTTGTTTTTCTTTTTGAACATTTCCTTAGCAATTCAGGGTCTCTTCTGGTTCCATACAGATTTTAGGATTGTTTGTTCCAGCTCTTTGAAAAATGCCGATGGAATTTTGATCAGGGTGACATTGAAAGTATAAATGGCTCTAGGCAGTATAGACATTTTGACAATGTTTATTCTTTTGATCCATGAGCATGGAATGCTCTTCCATCTTTTTGTATCTTCTTCAGTTTCTTTCATGAGTGTTCTGTAGTTCTTCAAGTACAGATCCTTTACCTCTTTGGCTGGGAAAATTGGACAGCTATATGTAGAAGAATGAAACTCGACCATTTTCTTACACCATATCCAAAGATAAACTCGAAATGGCTAAAAGACCTCAATGTGAGGCAGGAATCTATCAAAATCATATAGGAGAACATAGGCAGTAACCTCTTCGACATCGGCCACAGCAACTTTTCAAGATATGTCTCCAAAGGCAAAGGAAACAAAAGCGAAAATGAACTTTTGGGACTTCATCAAGATCAAAAGCTTCTGTACAGCAAAGGAAATAGTCAACAAAACAAAGAGGCAACTCATGGCTTGGGAGAAGATATTCACAAATGACACTATAGACAAAGGGCTGATATCCAAGATCTATAAAGAACTTCTGAAACTCAACACACATAATACAGATAATCATGTCAGAAAATGGGCAGAAGACATGAACAGACACTTCTCCAAAGAAGACATACAAGTGGCTAACAGATTCATGAAAAAATGATCATCATCATTAGCCATTAGGGAGATTCAAATCAAAAACCACATTGATATACCACCTTACACCAATTTGAATGGCCAAAATTAACAAGACAGTAACAACTAGTGTTGGAGAGGGTGTGGAGAAAGGGGAACCCTCTTACACTGTTGGTGGGAATGCAAGTTGGTGCAGCCACTTTGGAAAACAGTGTGGAGATTCCTCAAAAAGTTACAAATAGAGCTACTCTGTGATCCAGCAGTTGCACTACTGGGTATTTACCCCAAAGATACAGATAGCATGAAAAGAAGGGCCACATGCACCCCAATGTTCATAGCAGCAATGGCCATAATCACTTTCCATCTTGGAAAGAGCCAAGATGCCCTTCAACAGACGAATGGATAAAGAAGATATGGTCCACATATACAATGGAGTATTATGCCTCCATCGGAAAGGATGAATACCCAACTTTTGTATCAACATGGACAGGACTGGAAGAGATTATGCTGAGTGAAATAAGTCAAGCAGAGAGTCCATTATCATATGGTTTTGCTTACTTGTGGAGCATAAGGAATAATACGGAGGACAGGGGAGATGGAGAGGAGAAGTGAGTTGGGGGAAATCAGAGGGGGAGACAAACCATGAGAGACTGTGGACTCTGAGAAACAAACTGAGGGTTTTGTGGGGGGGAATGGGGGGTTAGGTGAGCCTGGTAGTGGGTTTTGTGGAGGGCAAGTATTGTATGGAGCACTGGTGTGGTGCATAAACAATGAATTTGGGAAACTGAAAAAAAAATTAAATTAAATTTAAAAAAAAGAAAGCATCAAAAAAAATCTGAATTTCACCTTAATGCCTTATCTGTCTTGGATTTCAATTTATTCTTTATATTTTTAACTGTCCTTTAGAATGTGAAGTTTTTGTTATTGTTGTTGTTTTTGTTTGTTTGTTTTTTGCTGGAGAAGACAAAAGGAAACAAGAACTCTTTGGGGATGCAAGATGGTGTAGAGTACTGGACAAGGAGTAACACAAGACTTCACTTGCTGGGAGGATGATTTGTTAACTTGTTGTGTGACTTTGGGCAAGTTATGCAATCACTCTGAATTTTATCTTCATTTGTAAAATAAGGGAGAAGGACTGGCAAGTTCTCAGTTCTAGTTCTTAGTTCTAAATTCTGTGAATCTATCTAATTTTGCCTTTGCCATGCTTTTGAATAACCTTCTTTCTATAGAGAGCTCTATTCTTTTATTTTCTTTTATTTATATTTATATTTATTTTATTTTTTATTTTTTTCTATAGAGAGCTCTATTCTTTTAGCCAGTTCTTGATCTACTACTTGTGAATCAGTCTCTGAAATGAAAAAATCCTAAACAGATCCGTTGCTACACAAAGTGCTTCTGAGATGAAACTGTCATCTGTGGGTTGACATGGGCCATTTGCCCAAATTCACCCAAATTGGGATGACAAACTTGCTGTCCCTACTCTGTTTATTATTTACTGTTTCAGATTATCCATGATTTGATTCTGTCACTAGCCTAATGATTGAGAATTGATGGCATAATAATACTAAGTCAACATATCCTGATGTTATAGAAATAATGGAAATAATTATATAGCACTTTACAAACTAAAGTGTTTTTGATAAATGAGAACGGATTTCAGATGTAAAATACAGCAATTACTCTTTGCCCTAGAATGCTGAAGGAAGCCTTTGGATCTACACAGGAAGTAGCTATTCATCAGTAATGATTAATTTAGAGGAAAAAAAAACCCACATTCCTTGTCTCTAAAATATTAATAATAATAATTTTGTTTTTATTGTGCTTATTTTCTACTCTGGGGACATTAACCAGAATCTATAGAAAGTGTTTTCTGATCTTGAGGTAATTAAATACCTAGGGAGCTTTGCTTCCCTTTTCAGGGCAGATTTTACCAGAGAAACTTCATTCTCCATTTGCATTGTGTATACATTAATTTATTGAAGAAATATTTCAAGCACTTATTGTATACTATGCCATACAAGAGTAGAGGGGATGATCCCTGCTTTTAAAGAGGTCTCAACTGGTTGGGGTGATCTGTAAAGGCTCACTGAGAGAGTGGGGTTAGGACCATTAGAAAGTGAGTTCTGGATCCTGGACATTTCAGAAGCCTTGTCAGGAGACTTGTTCTTCAGTTAAGCCGTCTCTCTGCATTCTTAACCTCTTGGCTTTGTCATCCAAATACGCTCTGTGTCTTACATCTTAAAAATAAACAACAAGGGGCGCCTGGGTGGTTCAGTGGGTTAAGCCTCTGCCTTCGGCTCTGGTCGTGATTTCAGAGTCCTGGGATCGAGTCTCGCCGTGGGGCTCTCTGCTCTGCGGGGAGCCTGCTTCCTCTCTCTCCCCCTGCCTCTCTGCCTGCTTGTGATCTCTCTCTGTGTCAAATAAATAAATAAATAAATCTTAAAAAAATAAACAACAAACCTCTGCTAACTCCAGGATGACTCCACTTTTCCATTCCCCAGGAAAGAGCTGTTCGCACACGTAGCCTGCCCTCTACCTCCTATTCATTCGTCCGCTGACTCTGGTGACGTTCCCCTCCTCCATCCCATGAAAATTGCTCCTGATGAGCTCATGAATGACTTCCAGATGAATCCAATGGGTACTTCAAAATTCTTGTCTCACTAGCCCTTCTGAGCAGCATTTGAACCAGTTTATATTCCCTCTTGAAATAACTCTTTCCTTTTGCAACTCCACGGTCTGGTTTCCTTCTTCCCCAATGGCCAGTCCTTTCCATTGCTCTGGTGCTTGCTTGCTTTTCCTCGGCGCTGCCTCCAAATGCTGGTATTCCTCAGGGCTGGGTGTTGGGCTTTTTCATCTTGTCTTTTCTCCTCCGCTCTGTTCTTTCTTCTCCCTTTCTT
Organism: Martes martes; assembly: GCF_963455335.1. Taxonomy (NCBI): domain Eukaryota; kingdom Metazoa; phylum Chordata; class Mammalia; order Carnivora; family Mustelidae; genus Martes; species Martes martes. Next base: position 48,368,356 of record NC_137901.1, on the reverse strand, counting down.
TCCCCTTCCCCTTGTGTCTCTCTTCTGAGGTAACCTCATCCTTTCTCATGATTTAAATGCCACCTATAAACTGAAGAGCCTCAAATTTATGTCTGCACCGCAGTTGTCTTTTCTGAGCTCCAAATGCCAATATTGATTTGCCTACTGGGTATTGTTATATCGCCGTCTCATGGATATTTCAAACGACATCTCAAAATCTGAGTACAGGGGCGCCTGGGTGGCTCAGTGTGTGTTAAGCCTCTGCCTCTGCCCACCATGCCTGCCTCTCTGCCCACTTGTGATCTCTGTCTGTGAAATAAATAAGTAAAATCTTAAAAAAAAAATCTGAGTACAGATAGCCCTCTACAAATCTGCTCCTACCAGTCACTCCCCAGTGAGCTGCACCTATACATGCCCGGGTTCTTCTGGGCGTCTCTGGCCTATTCCTGTTCTTTAAACTCTGGTATCACATATCTTACAGGCATTAGTAGACTCAGCACACCCCAAACCAGCCTACTGATTGCCATCCTTTCTGCCATCACTCTGCTCTCAAGCCTCTTCAAAACGAAACATATTTTGACATTTCTTTTTTAAAGCAGACTCCATGCCCAGCGTGGTGCCCAATGCAGGGCTTGAACTCACAACCCTGAGCTGAAATCAAGAGTCCAACTCTCAACTCACCGAGCCACTCGGGTGCCCCAAAACAAAACGTATCTTAAAACAGACGTACACAAGAAGGATGGAAGGGAGGAAGGGAGGAAGGAAGGGAGGGAGGGAGGGAGGGCAGAAAAGGAGGGAGAAAGGAAAAAAAAAATCCAAAGCCTTCTGGTTCTGCTCACAACCACCTACTGTGCTACTAAAGTCAGAAGCTGGTGGTAAGTTTTGACTTCTCCCTTTCCTTTATCTCTTATATCAAATTCATGCAAGAAAAAAGTCACCTCCACTTTTGGCCATGATGGAGGAACAAGGAGCAGATTCACCCTTCTATCTTACAGACTGAAAAACTGGGCAGGATATAGGCAGTGATTTTCAGGGAATTGGACAAATGGTGGACTGGGTAGGAGGTGATGCAGGACAGTGGTCCCTGGGCAGAGGGAGACAATGTGAGCCCTACAGTTGATTTGTCAAGCATGTTAATATTTTACTCATTTTTGTGCACGTGGGTTGTCTGTCTGCATCCACTAGAATATGAACTCCAGGAAGGGCAGGGCCTTGACCGTCTAGCTGAGCATCTAATCCAGTGCCTAACCCATTGTAAGCACTCAGTAAATTTTCTGGACGGGATAAATAAAGGAGTGAATCCTTGCTAACATCTGCTCCCTCACTAGCCAAGTTCTTTCTTTTCTCTTTTTAAATTACATCTCCAATCCACTGTTATGCTGACCCACAACACTATCAGATCTCCCCCTGGACAAACACTGTACCTTCTTAGGTAGTTTCCTTACTTCTACTCTTGCCTTTCTACAATCACTTCCCCCAAATTGGTTATTTAAAAGGTAGACTTTAGGGGCACCTGGATGGCTCAGTCAGTTAAGCCCTTGACTCTTGATTTTGGCTCAGGTCATGATCCAAGGGTCATGGGATCAAGCCCTGCCTCGGGCTCAGTGCTCAGCACAGAGTATGCTTGTCCCTCTCCCTCTGCCCACCCCCCCCCCCATGCTTGCTCTCTCGTTCTCCCTCAAATAAATAAATGAATAAAATCTTTTGGAAAAAGTAAATTTCATCCTGTCACTTTATATTAAAACATATCGATGATTTCTGCACTTAGAATAATCCAGACTCCTTACAAAGGGTGGGCAGCTACTGCCTGTCTACTCACCCTCCTCCTCACACCTCCAGTTGCCCAGTTCAGCAGCCCCTGGCACCCATGATGCACAACTTGAAAACCAGTAACCCAGATGCTCACTGGTGTCCTTTCAGCTCTAGGTGCTGTGTGATGATGCTTAGACTTACTTGCCACAATCTAAGTTACCCATTAAAACATAATTGATAAAAGTTACCTCTAAGATTAGCAATTCTAAGCGTAGTGACAAGTACAAATGACAAGTACAAATAGAGAGTGTGTCTGGGTGACCATGGGAAAATGAGTGTTGAGCCATAAGAATTGATCAGTGTTACTCTGGTAGTCTTGAAGAGAAAGGAACATCTCATTCTATTTTTTTTTTTTAGTTTTTTTTTAAATTTATTTATTTGACACAGAGAGAGAGATCACAAGTAGGCAGAGCAGCAGGCAGAGAGAGGGGGAAGCAGGCTCCCCGCTGAGCAGAGAGCCAGATGTAGGACTTGATCCCAGGACCCTGAGATCATGACCTGAGCCGAAGGCAGAGGCTTAACCCCCTGAGCCACCCAGGCGCCCCAGAACATCTCAGTCTAAATACTGGTCTTGGTTTTTCAAGCATAGCAATCATGGAAGGCAGATTTCTTAGACTACCAGAGCTTTCTGTAAATATCACGTGACAAAACACAAACACCTTTGCTTTGGTCCCATATTGACAAGATAATGGTTTGCTTTGTTGTTTGGCTTCTAGAGTGGACTTAACCCCAAACACAATGCCCCGTTTAAATGCATGCCCTTGCTTTTTGGGTTGGTTTTCTCTTTCTCTGTAATATAACATATTGTTCTCCAAGCTTATAAATTAGCCTCTTGTGAGTTTAATTAGTGCGAATCAGTTTACCAGCCATCAGATCATGCAGAGTGAACAGATAAAATGGTTTCTGTGGTTCTGCCAATGTAAGGGCTAGAACAGGAACATCTCAGCTCCCTTTAATGAAGAAATGAGGAGCGTCACAGTGATACACAGCATTGGGTCAAGAAAGCTCAAAGGAGGCCCCAGTCCCAAGCCAGGGTCATGCAGAAGGAATGGAGAGGAGACAGAAATAATTATAATAGTAGCCAGTATAATTGATATGACCCATTTCATGTACACAGAGGGACAAATAAGATCACATTTCATCTGTTTTTGAAATTAATGCCTTCTCTACTCCCCACATGCCTAGACAAACAGGAAGTCCCCTCCATTTCTCTAAGGCCCCCTCTCCCCCTTATGTGGGAGTCCTCTACAGGGTCTTGTCTGTACCCATCACCGCATGCTGGACACAGAACCTAGGGGACCCTTCAGGCTGGAGGAACCACCTTGCTGAGTTCCAAGAACACTTCACTGATGTTGGTTTTGTTCCAAAAGACAAGCTGTGTCTAGGTTTCTGTTTCGGGTCAGTGCTGCAGGCCCACAGTTAGTCTTTGGAGGGTCAAGAGATTCAACTCCCATCAGACCTGCCCTCCCCTGGCATGAACAGAGCTGTCCCCACCCGCAGCACACATGCGGACTCCCACCACAAACTGGCCTATTGCCAACATCCTACTTTTAAAATCCACTATTTCACTGATTCCTGGGTGCTAGTCATCTGGAGAGGGCTGGCTCCATGACCTCGTGGACCCTGAGTGGCCACTACTCTGAGGTCATTAACTTGTTCCCTTCCAGAGCCAAGAACAGCCTGCCCAGGAGACACGTTCTTACTTCCACTTTTAGAGCCACAGGAAGCAAATTTCTGGAAGATTGCCAATACCTTTTGTCCCCAATTTCACCCTCAGGCATTCAGAAATGTTGAGATCTAGTTTCATAACACCCTGCTACACATTCAGAATCTTTGTTTTAATAATTTAAAAAGTAGTTATTTGTGTTCCTTGTTTTTGGAGAGTGTGTATGTGTGTGTGTGTGTGAGAGAGAGAGAGAGAGAGAGAGAAAGTCTGAACGTACCTGCTCCTTAAGCACACCAGGGGGAGAGGCTGCTGTGGGGATCCATGCAGACCCAGGTACCCAGTGGATGGGAGTGAGGGGGAGAGGGCTAGTGGATATGCAGGGGTGCCGTGCACAGAGCCAGAAAGCTCAGCAAGAGAACTTCCCTGGGGAGAGAGGTGAGCCCATGTGGTGTGGTAGTGAAGAACGTGGTTTCTGGAGCCAGACGGAAGAGCGGGGTTCAGAAACCTGTCCCGCTGATGAAGCTGTGTGACCTCATTTTCTTTATGTGTGAAAAGGGGCTGCTGGTGGTGGTGGTGGTGGTGACCAGGACGATAGAGTAAAGGAGGTAAGGTCCATAAAGGTGGTAGCTGTTGCCATCATTTGCCCCACGTGTGCAAAAATAGAAATGTGTTATTTTTTCCCTAAAATCTTTTCTATCCTCCGTGACCTTGTGAATTGAGTATTCCCAAGAGTGGAAAGAACCGGAAGTAGTGGTTTAGGCTTCATGAGGGAGTTTTCTCCTGCTAATGCCAGTGAGCTAGCTAGCTCTGGCCTTTTGGGGTCTGGGTGGCTGATGGGGGTGAGATGGGGGGTGTGCAGTGACCCGGATTGTGGGGAGGGCAAGAGGGCAAAGGGGAGCCACAGAGGCAGAGGGAAGTGGGGCATGGAAAGGGAGGAAGAAAGACCTTCCTCAAGGGAGAAAATTCGAGAAGAGAGAGATTGAAAGTGTTTCAGCACTTGGCTCTATGGTGAGTGACACAACACATCTTCCACAGACCCTCGAGAAACCATCAAGAACAATGACATTATTGAGATCTGAGGCTTTTTTTGGTTTTGTTTTATTTATTTTTTTCAAAACAGACTCCATTATAGTTCAGGTACCCACGTAAAGAGACTTTGAGACTCTAACTAAATTCTGTCCATCAGTTCCCCTTGTCTTTACATATGTTTTGCTTCTAAAATAATAAATTAATTTAGCAAGATCCCCCCCCACCACCATTTTTCCACATTCTAAAAATATCCAGGGTTTCTGCTTGATTTTATCTTCTACTGGTTTACTGTTATGATGTAAGCGCATCTCACATTTCGTTTGCATGTGTGGACGAGGCTCTTACTGGCAGTCGGATTGTCACGCATTTTCGGTAACAATTCCTTAGGCGCTCTGGAGTAGCTGCTCTCCGACTCGGATGACTTTTGTTCTGTCAGCCTTGTCTAGAACATTCTGAGTATTTAATAACTCCCATTAGTGTACTTCCAAACCGAATCTGGGAGGCAGAGTTTCCCTAAAAACTCCATTTAGTCTCTTTTGACTTTCATCTTCAATCAGATCGTTTGCACCGTGATCAAAAGGGGTCGGCAGGCTTGCAGCCCAACTTCCCCAATCTCTTACCCCTGTGTTTGAAGCTCCCTGGCGGGCCTTTTTGCTGCCTAATTTCTGGTTTACACCTGACCTTCAAACTCTGTGTTTCCTTATTCCTCTTAGTCAGTCTTTACACTGGAATATATATATACACACACACACACACACACACACATATATATATGTGTGTGTGTGTGTGTGTGTGTGTATATATATATATATTCCTCCTAAGCCAGAGGTGGTTTTTGTTTGTTTTTAACAGTTAGTGGTTATATGGATTTTTTTTTTTTAAAGAAGAAACCCTGTTTTTTATTCATGGCAAATACTTTTCTTGGGTTTCTAGTAATGTTTCAGCAATAACCTGGCTTTCTCGATTAATTTCCCTTTATGTAATTCTTTTGTGATCCCTCCCCAACCGTGTACTCCTTGTGGGTTGGTCACACTTCCCTTTTTAAAGTTGGGTAACTGCCTGATGGATTTTTTGAGTTTCTTTCAGAATGTGGAACTAAATTGTGTTGTAACAGCTATTACGTAGTGATTCCTATGAAAATACTTTCTTGCTGAGGTCTTACCTAGCACTCAAAGCCATGACCACGACGGCTCCTTTGTGAATTCTAAGGGGCAGTTCTTCCTTTGATCCCCAGACTGTGCCTCCCCTTGTATGATAAAATGAGGTCTGCCACTTTCTTGTTCTGCTTAATCTAGTGGTTTTTTTCACTTTTATGTACCATTTTTAGTTTCATCTTGCAGATTTTTGGTTTATGATAAAGCCCCATAGCAACAGTCATGATTTAACTGTGAAATTTCTCCCTAGAATAATCCAGCTGTACTTTCTCAGCCCCGGAAGAATCTTCCAGGGTTGCTGTTGATTTTGTGCCCCAAGGACAATGTCTTCTGGGTGACATGGTCCATCCTCCTCCACGCTGGTCACTGGGTAGCACTTAGTGCGTTGCTGACCTTTTTCTCCTGATGATTGTTTCATAAAGGGCCGAATCCTCTGCTTCTGTTTTGTGTGTTTCTAAGCAGAAGGTGCTGTTTGCCTGTTTGTGTCACTTTCCCCAAGCCTCACCGGGTCATTTGTCCACTGAGGTGCCTCAATTACTTTATGTCCTCTTCCTCCCCGCCCCAACATTAAGCTAAAATTCATGTTCATTCACATTGATCGGATTTACCCTAATATTTACTTTGAAAGGACCTGGTCAGCTTTCTAGTGCCGGAAGCCTCATGCCAGTTGGGTTTAGGCTGAGCCTGTCCTGCCTTTAGAAGTCCTAGTTATCCTAAAGATAACTGTTATTCGTTAGGCAATTATCAGGGACTTACCCAGATAGATGTTTATCTCTCTTTTAAGTAAACATTATCTGTGGCTGGTATGGTGGCTCCGTTAGGATCCAGGCTCCTGTGTTCCTGGGTCACCGTCCTCAACATGGGGCTTTTACACTGAGGTCTGAGTTGGCTTCTCTAATATCTCAGCCATCCTACTCCACGTCAGTGACCAGGAGTAGAAAAGACACAAGAATAGGGTAGCCTCCCTTCTGTTAAGGACACTTTCTGAAGTTGCACATGCTACTTCCTCTTATAATCCATTGTCTAGGACTTAGATGGATATACCTCTGTAGCCATGGATGCTAAGAAATACAGTTTTTATTTTAGGTGGCCATGTGCCCTGCAAACATTTAGAAATTGTTGCTGAGCAAGAAGGGATGATTAGGTACTAGAGATCAACTAGAGATCAACTAGAAATCTCTGATGTATACCAGAATTCCAAAGAAATTCCCAACTTTCTCCTTTTATAATGTCCTTCCCAAAACTTGGGAACTATTTATTATTTTATTTGTTTTATTTTATTATTTCATTTTATTTTTAATTTAATGTTATTTTATTTCATTTCACTTCATTATTTTATTTTATATTTATTTTATTTTACTTTATTTTATTTTATTATTTCCCAGCTGCATTGAGATATAATTGACATCTAATACTGTGTAAGCTCAAGGTGTATTATGTATTGATCTGATACACTTTGTATGGCAAAATGATTATAATAGTGTTAGCTAGTACCTCCATCATGCCACATAATTAGTATTTTCCTTCTTTTTGTGGTGAAAACATTTAAGATTTACTCTTAGCAACTTCCAAGTGTATAAAACAGTGTTATTAATTATAATCATCATGCGATACATAGATCCTAAGAATTTACTCGTCCTATAACTAGAAGTTTTTAACCTTTGACCAACATCTCCCCATTACCCCCACTCCTAACCCCTCCCTGGTAGCAAGCACTCTATTTCTGTTTCTGTGAGTTTGGCATTTTTAGATTCCACCTGTAAGTGACATTTTACAGTATTTGTCTTCTCCTGTCTCACTTATTTCACTTAACATTATGCCCTTAAGGTCCATCTCTGTTGTTGTAAATGGCAGGATTTCCTTCTTTTTCATGGTTGAATAATATTCCATCATCTCTATCATCTGTCTGTCTACCTATCTATCATCGCACATCTTCTTTATCCATACGCCTTTGCACAGACACTTAGGTTATTTCCTAGTCTTGGCTATTGTAATAATACTGCAGTGAATGTGGGAGTTCAGATATTCTTCAAGATCCTGTCTTTATCTTCTTTGGATATATACCCAGAAGGGGGATTACTGTCTGGGAACTATTTAATTCTACAGTCTTGCCTTTGGGAACATAATTCTCTTAGCAAGGAACTTACCTGTCTTCCCATTGGCTCTCTCCCACCGCTTACAGTACTGAGTCATGCCACCTTGGTTCAGGCACAGAAGGTCACACTTTTCTAGTAAACTAGAGGCTCATGAGTTTGAGAAAAGAGTCTACTTTTGATGGGATCAAAGGCTGAAATCTTGCTGCCAAATATTTTTTTTCATGTTAATTCGTACATTTCTAATTTCTGGATCTCCAGTTCACTTCTGTTTACCACAATTTTCTCCTAAATCCTCTGCTCATGGGTGGGGAGGTTTTGCTCATTCTTTTGCCTTTCCCTCCCATTTGCTCCTGGCAGATCTTCATGTTTACATTCATTTCACATACAGACATTTCTTTTTTCCTGAAATGTGCATGCTTTTCTTTTCACCAGGTTTTTAACATCTTTCCTGGTGTCTACCTTCCTCTGGGTGGAGTGTCTCTTTCTCTGGATTTCAGCATCTGTTTGCACCTCTTTCTGCTTGCTAAGGAAGTAACTGTAGACCAGAAAATGTCAGGTAAAAGTTTACATGATACCTAAAAGACCAATTAGCTGTCTTATACCAGCTACACTTACTCAAGACCCATTGTGATTTTGAGCCCTGATTGCCTCCCCTAGTAAAATATGTTTTGATTACATGTAGTGCTGTTCTGCTATTTTGTTATAAATGAAAACATGATCTGGCAGCTACGTACTATTTTGATGTATATGCTCAAAATCCCCCCAACTTCGTGAATTTCAAGGCTATCTGAAACTAAAGCCAACAAGAATATTAACCTTAATTTTAACCATGTGTCTTAGAATTAGAAATTAAAGAGAAATCTCCATGATGACTAAGTTGGTAATAAATACTACAAGATTTATCCTAAAGGATGCTTTGTACGCTTCATTAATTCCTCCTGCTCAGTGCCACCACCATGCCCTCGGCCCAGGCTTTTCATTCACCCCTCTCCTTCACTCCACCTATGCAGTCATTCGCAATCGTCCTTCCTTTCTCTGCAGAATCTCTTAGATTTGCCCCATGTCTCAGTTCCAGTGCCACCTCTCAGAGCCAAGTCCCTATCAAGTCCCATATAAATTATGGACAGCAGCGTCTTCACTGGTCTCTTCACTTTCAGTTTATCCCATACACTGCTGCCAGATTCATCGTGGCTTTCATCATCTCTTGCCTCTGATTAAGACCCTTCACTATTGCCTTATTTCTGATCACTTCAAGTCTGGGCTCCTTAGCTTGTTAACAATGAGTCTTGCTCAATAAGTCACACTTTTCCATTTTCTTCCACAGAGTAACCCACTATGCATGTCCTTCTTCAGCAACCTGGCTCTCTTCCCATCCGCATCTCTTTTACTCATGGTTCTGTCTTCACATCTTTGCCTATGCTCTACCCTCCCTAGAGAACCTCCTTTCCTCTGCTCCCCCAATCCACATGATGCCTTTTCTTCAGTGTCCCGAAGACTGCCCATTCCCACTCATTCTGTACTGATCTGTCCTTTATATGTACTATTTCTGACTACGATCTGTGTTTCTCTAATTACTGCCAATGAATTGAAGATTGCTTTAAGGTTGTTTTATATTTGTCTTACTGGTATACCTCTTCAACTGGTCTATTTTTGTCTGTTTTTTGTTCCTAGATGGGTCTAGCTGGATGTAATTTAGTATTTAATTTTATTAAGTCCACAAAATCAGAACCACCTAAGACTCAACACATTTATTTCACATGTTTTGCTGTAATGGCCTCCTACTTGTTTTTGGATTGGTTAGGGTTTGAATCTTTTCATTTCATTCGTAAAATTCTACATCATTCTTCAGTATGCCTTCGTTTCTTATCTTTATGGCCTTGTAATTTCCATACTTAAGTGAAATAGTTATGAGATGCAGATCACAGACTAAGCCCAAGGGGAATGATATTAAAGGAAAGGAACATAGAAAATAAAAATGCCCTTACTGAGATCTGTGGCTTACCCTCACTGGATTTAATTCACAAAACATTTTAATATCTTCAAATACACTCCTTTAGAACAAAGGATAGCTATCTGTTTGAATTTGTTCCCACCCTAGCTGAGCTATTTATAATTGATTCATGTAGTCTGTTTCCCATGATACTGGATAAAATATCATGTATCTTAAGATCCATGATAAGATACTGTGTATAGCCAAACAAAAATAGTTAGTCAGTCTAAGACAAGCTAAAAGGAAGAAACTGCCAGGAAAGATGAGCTACCTTAAAACTGTGGCTCTCAAAGTCTATTTGTCTTAGCAAGAAACTAGGCCTTGAAATTGAAAGGCTCAAGTCAGCTGTTGAAGACTGGAAGTTCGGGCTGGTGTGATGGTGAGAATTGAGGCCCAAATATGGTAGTCCTGATAGTGAATACTGAAAACACAAAGGCACATGCTGAAGGGCCCAAGGTTTGTTTGGGCAGAGTTTCGTATTCATCTGCTCTGATGGGGCCAGGAACCACACTACTTTTTGGTCTCCTTTGTCTGCTGAGGTTGACCATTTGTCAGTGCTCTGAACCCCAAGTGCCTAACAGGCAATGACCAAACTCATTCATGTGGCAGACAACTTGAAGTCATGGCCCTCTCTTCAGAACATGAAACAGTGTAGCAGAGCCCGAGTAGATGCTCGCCAGTCCTATATCTACTTCCTAGGCAGGCCTAGCCTTCCTTGTAGGTAAGCTGGAGCCATACAGTTAGTTCTGGCCAATGGAATTTGGGTAAAAGTGATGTCTTCCCCCTCTGGGCTTGGCCCCCAACCCCTGAGGAGATCTTTGGCTTGCTTTTTCTCTTTGCATGCTGACTAGTCAGATGAAGAAAATCCAGCGGGAGCTTCGAATGTAGAGTATGGTAGAGCCACAAGATGGAAGGAACCTAGGTCCTGGAGTCACTGTGTAGACTGCCACCCACATAATATCTTTATTACACAGTGAATGAATGCAAAATCTACTTTGATTGATTTAAGCCCCTGAGGTGGTTTGGTACTGTTTGTTAACATTATTAGCTTGACTAACATAAATAGTGATGTCTTTAATTCATCTCAAGATTTAGAATAGTTTTACTTAAAAAAAATTACCTGTTTAAGAAAAAATTCCTAAAGCTACCAAATTTAATTCAGTTTAACAAATAGTTGATGAATAACTACCCATGTGCCAATAATAATGATAATATTTATGTAGTATACTGGGAATAACTTGGTGGACAGAGCAGAATATTTTACTGGGGAAGGCAGATAAAAAAATCTACAAGTGAATAAATGGTATGTTTATGAGCACTATGGAGAAAATAAAACACAGTAACAACCAGAAAGAGAGTGACTGGTTGGAGCCTAGCTTAGATGGGTGACCAGGGAGCTTCTCTCTTTTAGAAGGGGACACTTAAGTTAAAACTTGGGTGGAGAAAAGGCACCAGCCATGTGGCCATCCGGGGAAGAGCTATGTACACAGAAGTTATAGCACGTGCAAAATCCCTGGGGCAGGAACAAACTTAGTGTGTGCAAGGCAGTGGAAGACTCGTGTGACAGAAGCTTTATGAGCAAGGACTGGGTGATAGTGCCAGGTTGTGTATGGCTTTTTGACCTAGGTTAAAGGTTTTTACTTTATTCAGAGAGCATTAATGGGTTTTAAACAAGGGGCCTGATTTGCATTTTATTAGCCATCACTGGCTGCAGTTTGGGAAATGGGTTTTAGAGAGAAAACAGGGAGGACAATCAGGCCGGGAAGCAGTAGTCCCAGCAAGATATGATGGTGGCTTAAACTAGGATAGAATTGGATATATTTGGGATTGAGATGAAAGAATGATTTTTTTCTGATGGATTGAATATGAGGAGTTGGGGGGAAAGAGGAATAAAGATTTATTAAGAATTCAACAAATATTGATTTAACACTGGTTATGTGCCAGGCATTCTTCTAGGCTCAGGCAACAGAGTAGTGAACAAAACAGGTCAAGTCCCTGCTTTCCTAAACCTTACACTCTTTTTTAAAAAAATATTTTATTTATTTATTTTTGAGAGAGAGCAAGAGTGCACATGAGCCAGTGGGGTCAGGGGTAGGGGCAGAAGGAGAAGTAGGCTCCTTGCTGAGCAGGGAGCCTGATGTGGGACTCGATCCCAGGACCCTGGGATCATGACCTGAGCCAAAGGCAGACATTTAACCAACTGAACCACACAGGCACCTCTAAACCTTACACTCTAGTGGAAAGGAACAGATGGTAATAACACATGTCAGGTGGGGATAGTGAAGTAAAGCAAAGCATTGTGAGGGGATAAAGAGTAACATGAATGGCCAGTTTAGGTAAGATAATCAGGGGAGTCCTCTTCAATTGGATATTTGAGCAAAGAAGTGAGGAAGTAAACCATGGGGATAACTGAGTCAAGGGTGCTCCAAGAAGAGGAAACAGTGAGTGAGGCCCTGGGGTGGAGACACACGTGGCATGTTGGAGGGGCAGCGGTAGGCACTGTGGCAAGAGAGGAGTGAACAGAGAGGAAACGGGAGGAGACGAGGTCATGGAGAGGTAGGTGGATGGGCAAATCACGGGTTAAGATCAGGACTTAGATCCAGTTTTGAGATGGAAAGCCATTGGAGAATTTTGAATAGAGGAACAGAAGTAGGGAGACCAGCTAGTCTTGGGGAGATACGATGATTTTATTTTAGCCACTGGTTGGATGTTGATGCCATTCTTTTTTTTTTTTTTTTTGGTCTTTTAGTAGGCTCCATGCCCAGTGTGGGGCATGAACTCACGACACTGAGATCAAAACCTGAGCTGGAATCAAGAGTTGAACACTTAACCAACTGAACCACCCAGGTGCCCCAATATTGGATGCCATTATCAAAAAGGGGAAGACAGAAAGAAATACGGGAGCAGAAATCAAAGTTCTGTTCAGTACAGATTAAATCTGAAATGCCTATTAGACATACAATTAAAGATATCAAGTAGATAGGTGGATATTTGAGTCCAGAACTGAGGAGAGGGGTCAGGACCAGAGGTGGACATTTGGAGTTGTGAGCCTTGGTATGGTGTTCAAGGTCTCAGGACTAGAAGGAATCACCCAGGTGGAGAAAAGAGCCAAGGTGTGGCTCTGGGGCTCTCCTCCTTACAGAAAGTAGCCCAGAGGGGAAGGAGATTGAGAAGGAGTGGCCTATGAGGTTGGATGATAATCAAAAGAGTTTAGTGTTACAGAAGCCAAGATAAGAAAGTGTTTCAGATGAGAGAGTTCAACTGTGTCAAGTGCTGCCAGGAGTTAAGAAGGAGGAAGACAGAAAAGTGGCCCTTGGATTTGACAACGTGGAGTCCCTGGTGACTTTGCCAGGTAGGAGCGAGTTCAGGAGATGTGGTGCACACAGGACAATGAACAACTGTCAAGACAAATTTTTCAGGAAGGAAAACAGAGAAATGTGACAGTAACTGGAGGGACATGCAGTTTCAATGGGTCCAACTCTCCTTTTCCTAGGAGAGAAGCTAGGAGAAGGCATCGCCTTGCACCGTGTTCGACCACTTTGTACAAAACTAATGGCTTCATGTGTTGTTTCTTTCACATATATTTGCATTTTAAAAGGAGGAACTTTATGTTTCGTATAGTAGATAGTCTAATGTATATTGGGTAGCCAGAGTGAATGAGTATTCTAGCTAGGGCTAGCTGTGTGCGTATGTTTGTACATGCATTGTCTTCAAATCTGGTGAGCTGGAAATCTTCCTGACAATCTGTTAGGCATCAGGGATTTTTATCTCCAGATGGGTGCCCCATTTTTCTTTTTGATAACCTCTTACTAATAAAGAGCCAGGGATGGGAGTTCCATTTACAAATGGTGAATCATTAGAAACAGATTCGTAGGTGGAGAAGGCTTGTCCGGCGGCAGAGCCTCACTCCGGAGGCATGCCATCAGCTCTTTGCACAAATGGGCCCTGAAGCAGATCCCTGGGAGGGGAGACAACTCATGACACATGTGCCCTCCCACACCGCTGCTCTAACCGCAAGCCTTCATCGGAAAGCCTGAGGCCAAGAGGACAAGTGCTCATTTAGAGTTCACCTTCTAAGTCCCTGCCCCACCTCTCTTTCCTTCCTTCCTTTATGGCAATCTGGGAGACTGAACATTTCTTCTTCCCCTTTTTTTTTTTTTTAAGATTCTATTTATTTGAGAGAGAGAGAGAGAAAGAGAGAATGAGTGGGGGGAAGGGGCAGAAGGAGAGGGAGAAGCAGGTGCCCTACTGAGCGCAGAGCCAAAGCGGGACTTGATCCCAGGACCCTGAGATCATGACCTGAGCTGAAGGCAGATGCTTAACAGACTGAGCCACCCAGGTGCCCTGAGACTGAACATTTCTTTGCGTTGGCCTGCAGTTGCTAAGCTGTGGCCTGCTCTTCAGCTCCCTTGGCCTACCTCTGAGCTTCTTTCCAGCTTGGCCTTGAGACAGCTCTCAGAGTGTCCTGCTCTTGGTTCTCTGGCCAGTCTGCAAGTGGATGTGCTCCTGCTCTGAGATAGGGTACCGTTATGTAACTCAGAGAGTGGAGACACCTCCAGGACCTCTAGGTCTTCAGAACCACAGTGGAAGGCAGCTGGAAGACAGGAAAGAAGATGCACGTTCTAGAATCGATCATTAGAGTCTACCTTCCCATGTCCCAGCCCTTCATCCCTATGACATTTTAACAGATTATTTCATTCTGTTCACTTACTTCTCCTAAATGCCCATGACTTGGTCTTGCTTCCTTGTTCCTTTCCATTTGACATCCAGAAGGGTGGGTCTGGAATTTCAGCCATCTATGTACCTCCTTTGTGACTTTTTTTGGCTATATGTATGTGCCACCAATGCTGTTATTTACATCAGTTTTTCTTTAAATCAACTCATCATTTTACTTAAATATATATTTCTTTTTTTAGAGAGGGAGAGGTAGAGCATGGGCAAGCAGGAGAAGGGGCAGAGGGAGAAGGAGAGCATCTAAGGCAGGCTCTTCCACCAGCACAGACCCTGACACGGGGCTCAATCTCAGGACCTTGAGACCATGACCTGAACCAAAATCAAGAGTTGGGTGCTTAATGGACGGAGTCACCCAGGTGCCCCTTATATATATATTTTTTTTTAATAAGGAAATTTTGTTACTGCATAAATAGAAATTCAGGGTAAATAAAAAATAAATACAAATGAAACAGCAAATTCATGTTATTGAATTCTAGTTGTACGCTTGTTTACCAAGGGCTACTGGCTTGTTTTCCCTATTTTCTCAGGAGGGAGGTTACCAAATATTAAAATTGTTGAAGATACAGCAGCACCAAACTGAGACTTTTTCCTTGACACAGTCTGAAGCCTTGAAAGAGAAGAGCTGTTTGCACAGCACTGAGAATGTACTAGAAGCCGCCAAATTGTACACTTTAAAATGGTTAAAATAGTCTATGTTCTGTGAATTTTAGTTCCATTAAAAAAAAAGCAGAAGTGGAAAAGATTCATTTTTGATCTGGTGATTTCATACCACATTGCAGTACTGTAGTCCCTGATTTTGGTGAAACACTGCACCAAGACAGATGCAAGCAAGACTGAGACCCTTGTGGTTTAGGGTCAGAGCAGGTCCCCTATCTGAGGAGTGTAGCTCGGGAGTCTTTAATAGTTTTTTTTTTTAATATTTTATTTATTTATTTGACAGAGAGAGATCACAAGTAGGCAGAGAGGCAGGCACAGAGAGAGGGGAGGAACAGGCTCCCCGCTGAGCAGAGAGCCCGATGCGGGACTCGATCCCAGGACCCTGAGATCATGACCCGAGCCGAAGGCAGAGGCTCAACCCACTGAGCCACCCAGGCGCCCGAGTCTTTAATAGTTTTAAGTGATGGCAGTGCCTTCACTTGAATTTCCTGAATAATGGGAAGTCATGCATGGACCAGTACACTTCTGAAGCCCGAACTGGTCTCCTTCCCACTTCTGAAACCTAGAATATGTTTGAGCTTGAGTAAGTTACTTTTCAGAACTTAAATTTCTTTATCTGCAAAGTAGAGATCCTACTACCCATCGTACAGTGTTGTTGTGGGGATTATCTGAGAAAATCACGGAAGAATCTAGCAAAATTCCTGTATGGAACAAATGTTCATTCTTTTCCCTACTCACGGTTCAGTTGAAGAATAGTAGAGAGGCAAGTTCATATGGATGCTTTATGAGAGATTTGATGCTGCTGTGTTAATGCTTTGCTAGAAATCCTTATAATCCAGAAATGGAGTAATTTAGAGAGTCTGGAAAATGGTCACTATTAAGGATTTTAGCCAGTGCCAAAAAAAAGAAAAAAAAAAAAGCCTTGTGATTTCATTTTCAGAATCACTGATTGCTGAAATACATCTCATCATTTGCATTAAGTTGTTTAAATCATTGTAACCCTATTGAGTTTCTGTAGAATTCTCTTCTAGTACAGTTTTATATATTGGGACTTTGCCAACCTGGTCTAATTAATTAATCTTCAAGTAAATCCAAAGCCTATTAAGAACATTTATGGGATTTCCTTATGAAATATCATCACTTCTGGTTCACCCGCATTTTGCTGTTTTTGGTCATCATTATTTGTATTGTTGTGTTTGGCCGCAATCCTGGAAATACAATTTACTTTATGCTAAAACCATGTCTAAGGCAAAACTCTGACTCCACTGTGAAGTGAAATATGGTTACACTCCCTTGCATTGTGTTCTCGGTTTTGGCTATACATCAAACTAGCAATGATGTATTCTCTCAAACTTCAGAACTTGAGTGTGGGAGGTAGGAAACTTTCAGATGCCACAAACACACTTTAAAAAGCATTTCAGAACCAGTCTTCTCTAGGAAGAGATGTACAATAAAATTCTCTGATCTTTTTAACCCAAATAAATAAATAAATAAATAAATAAAATTAAAAAAATATAAAGCCCTAGGATGGTAAAAAAAAAAAAAAAGTTGCACTGTGGGTATAGGCTTCTCATGGCCTTTGAAAAGATGAGCAAGGTCTCATTTTGTATGCTTGAGGCATAGTTTGGCTCGTGGAATAACTAAAGCCATATGAAGTGTTTTATGATGGGTGTTACAGTTCATTAAGTATTCACTTACAAGGAAGATCTTTTAACGCCGTAATTCTCGAGGTAGGCATTTTCCTCCTCAAAGTCCAGAAAGATTCATTCTTTAGAACGAGAATCGGATGTCAGGCAAACTGAAGAGAGCTGGAGCGTCCTCTTCCAGACTCTTTGTGTTTTCCACGGATGACGTGACTTGGGAACATCCTGTGTACATGTGTCACTCCTGTTCCTTGAGCACAGCCCTTCACATCTTTTTTTTTTTTTTTTTTTTTTTAAAGCACCATCTAAACACCTGAATCTTAAAAATGAAGGTGTGGCTACATCCATATCTAGGGCTGATGTCACAGTCCTCCCTTGAGTCACCGTTATGGACCAACATTCCCGGCTTGATCTGCAGGCACGGAGAGCCCCACAGTGTTGGAGTGTGTCACCTGTCACCTGCACTGACTGGATGTTTGGGAAATTCAGGCTTACCAGAGAAGCCTGGCTACGGACTGTGGTTTTTCTGGAATAATACCAACTCTAGGAAGTCAAGAGGGTTTTGCAAATGCAGTTAATTAATTCAAAACACCTTCTCCTGTGGAACTGGACAGCTGTGAGTTTTGATCCCTTGTGAGCGTTGTGAAATCATCCTGTTACATAAGTGAGTAGTCATCTCACCAGGTTTGGGGTTCACCTTGATGTTGTTAGGTCTGAGACAGTAGCTCAGCATGAACACCGGGGCGTGGCTCCCCACCCCCACAGGGGGCAAGATCGCGTTCTGTTAGACAAACACTGCTCACTTTCTTTCAGTGCGAAGAGTGTGTGTGTGAGTAAGTCGGTTTGAGGCTCTTGGCAGTGTACGAAAGCCGAGCAGAGCCCCCGGACGAGTGCTAAGACAGGGGTCGGCTTCCTCCTCCTCTGAGCAGCGCTGTTCCTCCTGAGATGGTCCCTCTAAGAGAAGACGGGTACCACAGACAAGCCAGGGGCCAGGCCCTCATCCCCACTCTTGCAACCAGAGGCGCGGGGTTGAGTTGCGCCCCCTCTCGGCCATGACTTTGTACCCCTTGTTGCCCCTTCAGCCCCAACAAGTCTGGCTGAGCCGCCAATCGGCTCAGGGAGCCTTCCCGGGAAGAGGCCAAGTGTATTCATTTGCCTTTGGTGCCCCTTGTCATCCTTTTCTGTCCTTTTGGGTCTTTTGCCTCCTTTCTCTTCATCCTCAAGCTTTCGTCGCTCCTTTTCGCCTTCTCTCCTCTTTGGCAGAGGCTCTGATAAACACATTTGCACTGAGGTGTAAATGGCGGATAAAAGTTGTGTTTTCTCCCAGGAGTATTCGCTCTGGAGCAAAAACATACATTTCTAAGAGTGGAATTTCAGATCAGCGAGCCAGGTGGAAAAGGGCCTTAGGAGTGAGGAGTCTTCATGAGGCCACCCTAGGCCCACTCCTGAGCACGGCCCTGCTGTAAGGTAGCCGCTGGCTGGTGATGGGAGGCTCCGGGCTGCTGGCCGTGGGAGGGGCTGGTCCCATGGCTGAGACCCTGGCCTTGCTCCATGACTAGAGTTTGAAATTGTGGGGCCCTGTCTGAAAATCTTGAGCAAGAGTCTTGCTTATCCCAGAGGAATGTTTGGAAACACTCATAATATTGCATTTGTGGTAAATGTTTCATTATCTGACTGTTTTCTTCAGCTGATTCGATAGACACCTCTTAGTTTTAAGGCTTCTTGAACTTGCCTTTCTGTGAGACATCCGAAGTTCCCACATACAGCTTCACTCCTGCTGACAGAAACCGGTTAGTTTCATCATTCCTCAGCTTGTCTAAATCAGAAGTGTTTTTGATATTCAAACGCTGACCTCTGGGCAAATGAAAAATTGCTAAGATGCAGTAAAATTCCTCCAGGCTTGGAGCACACACGCGTGAGTGCATTGCTGCAGATGGGATCCTGGGGCTGATGTCACGACAGGGAACACCAGCCCCCGTGGAAAAGCCTGCCCCTACCCTGGAATTCCCTTAATGGACTGTGAGCCCATCTGTTCCACGTGCTGGACGTGCGTCGCCTCCCAGAACAAGCCCCTGCCCCATTTAAAAAAATCATTAAGCTCCAACTACAAGCAGAGAATATCGGTTAACATCCCCCCCCCACCAAAACACAACTCACATGTTAGAGAGATGAGTTTTGACTTCTAATTTACCCTAGTGAGTTGAAACTTCACTGTAAGTTCTCATAAAAAATTGTGAGGTGGAAAAATGAATAAAGACACTCATTCCTCACTCTATTTCTATAAGTTTAAATCCTTCATTTCCTGGTTGCTTGTATACAGCATTCTACACAACCTTATAGCCATGATAATACTGTTTATACCACGACACAGAGGAGCCTCAGAAACTGACACACTTCTGCTTAGTGAAGGCAGTCGGTCATAGAGCACCACATATTGGGTAGTTCCCTTTATATGAAATGTCCAGAACAGGCAAATCTATAGAGACAGAAAATAGATTAGCTGTTATAAAGGCTGAGTGGGGAGGAGAAGGGGTGTGGTGACTGCTAAAGATAGGACGTTTCTTTTGGGGATGATGAAAATGTTCTAAAATTTATATTATGGTGACGATATAAATAAAACAGAGATATACATTGAGTGGTACACTTTGATGGTATGGTATGTAAGTTACATACCAATAAAGATGTTGAAAATGAAAAGACTTTGTTCTTGGGTGAAATGGAGAGAAAAGGAGAAGTCTTGGCTTGGATCGTACTTCTACACAGGCGTGGGGGAAAGAGGAAGGGTTGATCTTGGGGTTTTACAGACACAGGAAGAAAGTATTTTGGTGTGGAGGTGAAAATGAAGGTGAAGTGGTCCTTTTTGGGAATGAAGAGGAAATTGAGGCAAGCTGGTAAGCTGCTTGTGGTGGACACACCCTAAGGTGATCCTCAAGGACCTGACTTGTATAATTCCCTTCTTGTGAATGTGGGTAAGACCTGTGATTCGCTTCTTTTTTTTTTTTATATTATTTTTTCCAGTGTTCCAGCATTCATTGCGTACGTACCATACTCAGTGCTCTATGCAATACGTGCCCTCCTTAATACCCACCACCAGTCTCTCCCAATATCCCACCCCCGCCCCTCCAAAACCCTCAGTTTGTTTCTCAGAGTCCATAGTCTCTCATGGTTTGTCTCCCCCTCTGATTTCCCCCAACTCCCTTCTCCTCTCCATCTCCCCATGTCCTCCATGTTATTCCTTATGCTCCACAAATAAGTGAAACCATATGATAATTGACTCTCTCTGCTTGACTTATTTCACTCAGCATAATCTCTTCCAGTCCCGTCTGTGTTGATACAAAAATTGGGTATTCATCCTTTCTGATGGAGGCATAACACTTCATTGTATATATGGACCATATCTTCTTTTTCCATTTGTCTGTTGAAGGGCATCTTGTTCTTTCCACAGTTTGGCAACTGTGGCCATTGCTGCTACGGACATTGGGGTACAGACGGCTCTTATTTTCACTACATCTGTATCTTTGGGGTAAATACCCAGTAGTGCAATTGCAGGGTCATAGGGAAGCTCTATTTTTAATTTCTTACGGAATCTCCACACTGTTTTCCAGACTCACTTCTAACTGGTAGAATATGGTAAAGGCGATGAGACATCGTTCCCACAGTTACATTTTGTTCTTTAAGACTCCATCTTAGCAGACCAGAGTGAGAGACTCTCCTGCCGGCCTTAAAGAAGCAGGCTGCTGGGATGTGGGGATCCTGTGCGGAGAGCCATAAAGCTGGGCACCGCGGGGGGCCTCTACGACCTGGGGGCAGCCTCTAACCAACAGCCAGGAAGAAACCAGGGGCCCCCTCAGTCCTATAGCCACAAGGAACTGAATTCTGCCCACAACCACATGAGCTTGGAAGAGGATTCCGAGCTCTGGAAGGGTCACCACGCCGCCAACACCTTGACTGCAGCCTCGTGAGACCCTGAGCTGTGAGCTGACCCACAAACTGAGCTGACCCAGAAACTGTGAGATAATAAAGGTGTGTTGTTTCAAGCCACCGTATTTGGTGTAATTTGTTTGCTTGTTTGTTTGTTTATAGCAGTGAAAAACTAATGCAGAGCTGTTGCAGGAAGAAAAGTGATTTTCAGGATCAGTTCAGTAGGAGGGATTCTGGAAAAGAAAACTCAGGGTGATAACGAACTTAGGTTAGGATGGGACTCTTGCTGCTGACATCTGGAGAATGCAGTTAAGATGACCAAAAATCAAATGAATCTGAGAATATGGGCTCCTGTCCACTCAGACTCATGCTGGAAGTTCACATCTTATGGATGAGTGGAAATGCCTGAAAAAGCAGAACAATATTAAGATATTGACTATCATTTTATCAGTGATAACAATGACAATAATATGTGCGTGTGCTGTGTGTGTGTGTGTGCATGTGCACAGGCATTGGGCTAAACCTTTTTGTGCATACTTAATTATTTCATCTTTAAAGATTTTATTTATTTATTTGAGAGAGAGAGAGTTGAACGAGCAGGGGGAGGAGCAGAGGGAGAGGGACAAGCAGACTCCACACTGAGTATGGAGGCTGATGCAGGGCTCGACCTCACGACACAGGCTGAAATTAAGACTCAGTTGCTTAACCGACTGAGCCAGTCAGGCACCCCTGATTATTTCATTTCTTACAGAGACGGCGTAGGACAGGTCTGGTTCCGAATTCGGAACACACGTTCCAAGTTCTGGCTCTGTCATCTTACCAACCACATGACCTTCAGCAAGTCACTTAACACCCTTTCCCTTCTATCCACACATTTGTAAAACAGGCTTAGTAATAGTGTCTACCTCATAGAGTTGATATGAGGACTAAATGAACAGTGCCTGGCCTGTGGTAAGCTCCCTCAACAACCACTAATTGTTCTTGTTATTGCTACCGTTTAATATTGCTTTAGCACGTGGTAATTACGTGTGCCCCTCTCTTAGTCACTGGGTGACCTTGGGCAAGCATCTCTCTTGCCTTCAGTTCCTCTTTTGTAAAACAGGGCTGGGAACCATAGCTTCCTAAACGAGAGGATGGTATGCTTGTGCGGTGTGCAGAGGGCTGGCTGATGAGACTGTCTTTGTTCCCTTCCATCCGGGTAGAGATGTACCTCCAGGAAAGAGGCTTGATGCCAAATAGGACATTATAATCTCTTCCTTTATTCAGCAGTTTTGTCGGAAAGCTTGGGAGAAGGCATCTCGTGCAGTGACCAGCTGTGCTAATTTTCAGGGAGTGCTCGTTCCTGTTAATTATTATATAGAATCGTCCCAACAATTCCTTCAAGTCGGGTTCTTTATTATACCCATTTTACATATGCAAAACTTAGGCTTCGAGAAGGCAATTTGCCTAATGCCAAGCAGAGTCAGAAATGAAAGGCAGACTTGTTTGATTTTTTTTTTTTTTTTAAGATTTATTTATTTGAGAGAGAGCGAGAGAGCGCACTCAGCTCCTGCTGAGCACGGAGCCTGATGCAGAGACTCAATCCCAGGACCTATGAGACCAGAACCTGAGCTGAAACCAAGAGTTGGATGTGCAGGCCACTGAGCCACCCAGGTGCCCTGACTCACCTGATTCTAAGCAAAAATATTTCAGGAAAGGCTATTTTACACAGACTACAGAGGACAAAGAGCCTTAATATGGTCCAGGCCAAGAATAAACTTTGAGATGAAATTGAGAGAAAAACAGATAGAAAAGGAAAATCAGCAAACGTAGGTGACAACAGGGAAGAAAAGAAAACACACTAAAATGAAATTTCTGGTAAACCAGGCTATGACATTCAGATACACTTACATCCGCTTCCATATTGTACAAATACATGTGATTTTTACAACCAAACAGTGACACCGGGTTAGAAGTTCTCATTTCCTGGCTCAGGGGTGGAATGTGTGGACAGTCCGAGCGAGCCCCTCCACGTCTGACTTCTGCGGGCCGTCATCCGAGACAGACGCGATTACAAAATCCCACAGTCTGGCTGGGGTTGACTGGGAGGCAGGGATCACTGGGTGGCTTTCTCCAGCGAAACGAGGGAAGACAACAGGCGAATGGGATGAAGCTGCGCCAGGGGCCACACACTCTGACTCCACGCCAGCTCGTATCCTGGCTTCAGTCTTCTGGAATCCCAGGGCCTCCCTAGGCAGTGCTTTCTACCACCCAAGTGTTCGTGTTGCATGGGATAGACCTTTGGGGCAGCCCCAGATGCTGCCAGATAGATAATGGTCTTGTTTGTGCGACAGAGTCACCACCCGAGAGTTGTATGAACAGTCAGCCTCGCCAGAGGGCTTTTGTCATACGGACTAGATACGGCAGCATCCTGGACGACGACGACGACGATGACGCCAGTGATGGTGGTGATGGTGACGATGGTGATGACGATAGTATTCATTGACTGGAAAAGTGCACTGAGGCAGTTCGAAGCTTTTGTGAAGAGCATGGACTCGGATTCCAGACTGATTGCCTCGGTGGAAGTTCCAGGTCTGCTACTTACTAGCCCGGTGACTGGGGACAAGTTACTTAACTCAGTCTCCTCACCTGAGAAGTGGAGCCAATCAGAGTTCCTACATCCTAGGTGTGTTGTAAGAATTTCATGTCGTTATTGCCAATACGTGTGCGAATGTAAAAACACAGTATATATAAATTTACACATATAATTGCATATACAGATACACACATATTATATATATTTCCATATTTCTGTGTGCACGTGTGGGTACAGATTTCTAGTGTATAAAGCACTCCCCGGGGCTCCTGGGTGGTTCAGTGGGTTAAGTTTCTGCCTTCAGCCCAGGTCATGATCTCAGGGTCCTGGGATCCAGGCCCACATCGGGCTCTTTGCACAGCAGGGAGCCTGCTTCCTCCTCTCTCTCTGCCTGCCTCTCTGCCTACTTGTGATCTCTTCTCTCTGTCAAATAAATAAATAAAATCTTTAAAAAAAAAAACTTAAAAAAAAATAAAGCACTTCCTGTGCTCCTGATTAAGGCAATCATTAGCATTAAGTGCCAGTCATTGGCACTCCGGCACCTGCTGTAGCAACAACTGAGGGCTTCCTCTGTGATATGTGCTTTAAAGACATGATCTTAGTTAATTTTCACAGCAGCCCCAGGAGGTATGACCTTTTCTGTTTTACAGATGAGGACCTGAGGTGGAAAGCTGAAGTGGGCTGCTCCAGGTACCTTCCTGGTGGAGCCAGGACTTAAACCCTGGTCTCGTTGACTTCAAAGCCTGACGTGTACGAGGCTAAGCCGTGTCATCTCTCCGTGGATGTAAGCAAACTAGCCACAAATATCCCAGGGCCTGTGTTCCTCTAAGCTGTCCTTAATTCACATGCCAGAACAGAGGCTTAACTACAGAGCTCTCTGTGAACCATTACAAATATCTGCATGGTTTTAGCAGAAAATGATTTACATCCGCTCTGGTAGAAACCAGAATGTTCCACACGGTACCCAAAAGGAGTGCCCCTTGCCCCTGGATAAATGGAGTTTACAACCCACAGAGGAAGGTTCGTGAGTCTGCTGGGGAGACAGGAGTCATCTAAATAAGAATTTTTCTCTTTTTCTCTCCAAGAGTTCACACTCCCCAATCCGGAATAGTGAAAATTCTATCAGGTTACAACCAGAGAAGAACCAAGAATCCGACTCGGAGACGGCGTTTTCCCATGCCGAGGGCACTTAGTAGTTATCCGGAGGTTGTTCCTTGGTGCCACAAGATTTAATTCCTTCAGAGGAGCAATGCCCCTGCGTTGCCAGACAGCGTATTAGGGCTGAGGGATCAGAGATAAGCAGCCCAGAGTCTCGAGGGTAAGGTGCACGTGACCAATGGAGGGGCTACATGCATAGAACACAGTGGTCTAAAAGTGTGATGGAGGGGGGGTGTCTCCCTGCCGACAGGAATCCCAGAGGGCTTCATGGTGGAAGTGAGCTGGACCCGATGGATGCATGGGGCTCAGCAGGCAGAAAGTTGGAGAAGGCCTTCCGGGTAGGAGAAAGTGTTTGCAAAGGCACAGAGATATGAACGAGGCTGCCTGCTGCGGAAAAGAAGGCAGGCAGGTCTGGCTGGAGCAGAGAGTGGAGAGAGGAGGAGGAGGGTTGTGGGGGAATATGCAGCTGGTAAGGTCGAGGGGGTTCCGACGGCAAAGGGCCTTGTGTTTCCAGGAGTGTGGGTGGCAGCTCAGGGAAAGGCTGTGGTCCCCTGGCAGCGACATGACTTGTCCATGTCTGTAAAGACTGGGAACAGGAAAGACCGGAGAAGAGCAGCCTGAGAGCGGGGCATTGCCATGTTAGAACAGGAGGTGGTGACAGACTGAATTAAGAAGTAGTGGTGGGATGGAGGAGAGGGAGAGGATGGCAAAGAAGTCTTTGGGGTGGGAAAGTGGAAGGGGCAAGCTATTAGGGGCGGCGGGGAGTCCTACCCTGCCCAACCAGGTACTTGGCTGAGCGGGAAACACAAAAGGAGCCTTGGCAGAAAGACAATGAAATACGGAGTCTGGAGGTGGGAGGGGGGCAGCTCTGCAGGGCGACTTCCACTGGTTTCTATCTCTGATAGACTGTCAGGAAATAGGGGTTGAGTTTGCCAGATTCTCGTTTGTGGAGTCAGTGGGGAGAGGCCGGTGGGGTGCCGGGGCCCATGGGAGAGCTGGCATGTGGCCACTAGGAGAGGGGGAGGGGAGCTTGCCTGGGGACAGCCCTGGAGGAAGGGGGACTGGCCACGAATGTGCCACACGGAGTGCCCCATGCAGCTGGAGAAGAAGGCACAAAAGAGGTGAAAAAACTCATGCAAAGTTAGGACACTAGGAAGATTCAAGAAAAGAGTGTGGCGACTCCTGGATGCCACCAGAGGCCACCCAGGAGGGTCCTGAAGATCCACGTCAGGTGTTCTTATCAGGAACCATGGAGAAGCCCACAGAGCTCCTAGGACTGAAGACTCTGGTGAGGGCGTGGAGGGGAGCAGGTGAGGTTGAAAGGAGGCCGTTTCTGCGAAAGCACGCTCATCGCCGTCCAGGGGTAGAAACCCGAGTTGGGAGCCCAAAACATTAGTGCATCTGTGTCATGGGCTCATCTTACAACATCCTGTCACCAAATCCTGGAAACCAGGGAAAGAATTTGATTATGCTGAGTTGTTCCTGGCACCGGTACTAATGTCTTGTGGAGCCATAAGGAAGAAGAGAATTCTGAAAAAATTGTAAAGAAGTGTTTGGTGAAAAGGAGAAGGAAAATTTTCTCAGCTGTGGAGCAGAGCACACCGAACGGGGTGGGAGGTGGCAGTGAGCAGGGCAGGTGGGGGAAGGCTGGGGGTTTGCTCGTCCGCAGTGAGGATCTGACGTGAGACCCTGAAAGTTCATGACTAAGTCCTTGGATCTGACCTGAAAGGCCAGTGGGAGCCACAGAAGGTTTCTGAGAAACGGAGTGACGTTATCAAAACAACACAGTATATGCAGCATCGGGGTCCAAGGCCAGATTGTCAGACATGACCTCCATGTTCTACGCTTGCTTGGTCAAGCACAGTTCGTGGTGGAAGTGACTGTGTCTGTTCTTGTCCCAGTAAACTCCAAAGAGTGCTTTGGCGTGGGTGGCTGACACCACACTCAATTGCACATGCAAATACAGTAATTATGCCTGAAAAATTAGAGGTCAGCTGGAGGCCAGCGGAAGATTTGGCCTCTCTGCTTCCAGATTTTGAAATAGCAGATTATGCACAACTCACTGTCTTCCGCCAAGACCTCATTACACACTTTTGCCAGGATCTCATTTTACAATTTCCATTCTTTTAAAGAGAAATCCCCACACGATGGTGATTCTGGCCAAATAAGTGCTTTCCCCCAAAGTGCGGTTTGTCAGAGCAACCCCCCGCCCCAGTTCGGCTCCCTGTACCTGCCGGCCCTCCGGGACCCCGGGGCCTCAGGGCCACAGAAGAAAATGCGCGAAGCCAACGGCGCCTGGATTCTCTTAGGAGAAACATTTTGGGAGGCTATAATAGAGTCCTGAATATAATATGGCACAACAATCTTAAATATTCCAGACAGGAAAAGTTTTTTGTCAAAGCCTCTGACAGTTTAAACTTTAAAGCTTTAGCAAAACTTTTAAACTTTTAAACTTTGAACCTGTTTGAACCTCTCATGATTTATGAATTATTAAATGTACCACTGAAAATCAGACTTTCTCTTGAACTAGGAAAGCTTTCTGCCTAAAAGCAACTGGGAAGAGGGTGACTGGCTATGGGGGATACAGAAGGAAGAGAGGGCCATAGTGTTTTTTTTTTTGTTTTGTTTTGTTTTGTTTTTTGTTTTTCCTGGAGGGGTATTCCTTTCCAGAAAATACTTACGAGATAAAAGGTCCAAACCAAGGCACACGATAAGAAAAAGGAGGTGAGAGATCAAAAGTAAAAATGTAAACTGTCTGAAATTAGTTATATATCTAAATAAGAGTGGAGCTAATGCAAATGTATAATATACATTTGATATCCTGGTGGTAAAAGATACATAATGTGAAAGTTACCATTTTGGCCATTTTTAAGCGTGCAGTTCAGTGACATTAAGTATATTTGCATTGTCATACAACAATGATTGTCATTATCCATCTCTGGATTTTTTCATCTTCCTAAACTGAGACTCTGTTCCCATTAGACACTGTCACCTCCCATTCCTTCTCCCCAGCCCCTGCAAACCTCCCTTCTATGAATCTGACTGTTCTAGGAACCTCATGTAAGTGGAATTTATACACACACACACTCAAATATTGCACAATCCCATTTATGTGGGGAACTTGGAATAGAGAAATCATATACATGTTTTTTTTTTCTTTTTTTTACTGCTTTCATAATGTAGCAACAAACACGAGGAGGGCATCAGGACAGGAAGAATCTGAGGTTTTCCATGCATTTCAGACAGAGGTGGAAGACATGCAAAGTAAGTACAGATAGGGAAAAAACTGGTTATAATTTATGCTTCCCAGAGGGTACCATTCATTTCCATCCTCAGGAACCCCGAATCTGTGAAAATGGATGGGCTGAGTGGAGCGCGATCACTGACAGCCCAGTCCTTTTTTTTTTTTTTTTTTTCAAATCGAAGTATGGTTGACATACAATATATTCTGTTCATTTCAGGTGTACAACAGGGTGATTCGACAGCTATATGCATTACAAAACGCTCACCATGGTAAGCGCAGTCACCAGCTGTCACTGTACGAACCTATCACAATATTATAGAAGACATTCTGTCCGCGGTACTTCTCATCTTTGGGTCTTACCTATTTTATAACTGGAACTTTGTACCTCTTCATCCCCTTCACCTGTTTCACTCCCACAGAACCAGGCGTCCTGAGGGGTGAGGACCCGGCGGGCTGCATAGGGGGTCCCTGGGGTCAGGGCTGGGCAGAGGAGGGGCCAGGGAGCGCTGTTTGCAGGGGGCACCTGTTGGGGAGCTTGTGAAGGGTGAGTGACCTAAGTCCTGACCTCTTCCCGGAACCGGGGCACAGGTGGGATGAGAGTGTCCAGCTTCCCCGGGGCTCCCAGCACAAAGATTTTCTTACTTCTGTTAGTGTGTTTTCATGGGCTTAGTAACCAGTCATAGAAACCCCCACCCTCACCTCACAACATCAAGTGTAAACCCTGCGTGCATCCTAGCAGCTCACAGGGGAGCTACAGAAAGTTCAGGAATTCCCTGAAGAATCCCCACCAGCTGCGTCTTTTGTGCAGCTGGCCTGGGTGAGGGCACCACGGCACCTGAGAGGTTCCGCCTGCTGGCTGGGGGGCAAACTAGCTCATGTTTCTTCCTTAATCACGTCCACTGCTATCAAAATGACAGGGGCCCTCAAAAATCTGGGGTGAGGAAGGGTATGTCTCATGAGGACGAAAGGAGGGAAGGCAGTGCTGTGTAAGGGTCTGGGCCTGGGAGAGAGGCAGGAGGGACCCTGAGAGGGGAAGTGTGGAGCAGCAACAGCAAATGGCTCGCTCCACAATTTGCCAAGTGCTGTTCCTCACTTTACCCCTTGGAGAAAGCCTGTCCTCGTATTGTGGGTTTGGGGAGGGCGAACACATTTGCCCAGAAGTTGCTTAAGTTATGACTGGATCTACCTAGTTCTCCCATCGTGGGTGTGGAGGTGCACACTCTCTTAGTGGCCATATTTCTATGACACATGTCATGACCGTGGGAGGATTCTGGCAAGAGCAAGAGAGGCTGGGGGGTGGGGGGAGATATGCAGGGGAGGGAGGGAGAGGGTCTTTTCCTCTTATTCACCAGTTAGTGGTAGGTGGGGGTTGATGCCAAGTCTCAGAGATTTGGATGAGCTCTGTGTGAATGCCTCCTGCTCAGAATAGGTCAGGACAGGGTGCTGTCAGGGCTCCCCTAACTGGGAACCCACTTCGCCCAAAGCTAGATGCTCAGGGTTAACTCACTTCACCGACCTCTGGCACCATCATGGGTTCACATTCTCCATGGGAGAATTTTCTGTGTTCTTCCCTGGTGGTGACTTTCCTAAATCCGAGGGAGGTCATGCTGGATGGATCTCTCAAGGACCTTTATGCCAAGGACGGCGTACAAGTTCTAGGGCTGGTGAGTGGTCCCCCTTGAGTGGCTGTCCCTGAGATATGTAGCTTCCAGTCTGTGGCTTCACTCTGTCCCCACCCCAGCAAAGGAGCGCACAGTTTACCAGTTGTCCAAGGGAGAACCACTGCACCCTCCCATTCTGTGACCCTTCCCGTCACTGTGGTCACAAGACAGTGGCGAGAGTGAGAGCAAGATAAAAAAAAAAAAAAAAAGAGGACAAGATACCCCAGGAAACTGAATGGAACTTGAGCAGTCTGAACATTTAAACATGGAAACTTGGCTCTGGTTTAAAGTTAACAGGGTGTCTGAATTGGGAGAAAGAGGAAAGGCAATCTTGAGGTCGGCAAAGGAGAAAGGTTTGGAAGACGGAGCATAGTTACTTTACCCCACTTTAAGGACTGCGTCATATATACTAACTACTGACCAAACATTTTATTTAAAACTGTTTGAATCTTGGAGGAATTCTGGGCCAGATTGCCTGGGTTTGAATTCTGGTTCCATCACTTCCAATGTGACCTTAGCCAACTGTCTTAGATACCTGCTGATTTAATTTCTTTGATTGTAAAATAAATAATACCTGACTCACAGGTTGTTCTGATGATTGATTGAGATAAGATTTGTCACTCTCTTAGCACAGTGCTCGGAATATAGCAAACGCCCTTTAAGTGTTGAATGTATATGCATATATCGCTCCCTTAGTGTAGATAAGGAAACTGAGGCTCAGAGATGCTAGGTAGTTTTCCAGGGGTTTCCCAGCCAAGATTTGAACCGAGGCCTATTTGACAGTTTCCCCTGTGGTCACCTTAGCTAGCAGGGTGAAATGTGTTCAGAAAAATAATCTTTTTTTTTTCCAAAAATTTAATTTAATTTAATTTTGTGTGTGTGTGTGTTCCAAAATGCATTGTTTATGCACCACACCCTCCTTAGTACCCACCCTCCTTAGTACCCACCCTCCTTAGTACCCACCCTCCTTAGTACCCACCACCAGGCTCACCCAACCCCTCACCCCCCTCCCCTCCAAAACCCTCAGTTTGTTTCTCAGAGTCCACAGTCTCTCATGGGTTGTGTCCCCCTCCGATTTCCCCCAACTCACTTCTTCCCTGAGATGATGGATGATGATGGTGATGAACGCTGATATGTGCTAGGTGCTTTACACACATTATTTAATTTAATTCTTATCATAGTTCTTTTGGTCATATATCCTCATCTCCGGGTATGGGGTTGAATGGCATGCCTCTGAAATTCGGATCTATCCAAAACCTTAAAATGTGATCCTCTCTGGATAAAAGGGGTCTCTGCAGTTGTTGTCAATTAGGATGAGGGTCTACTGATCCGAGGGGTACCGAAATCCAGTGACTGGTGTCCTTACAGGAAAGCCATGAGAAGACATAGAGCCCCACGGGGAGAATGCCATGTGACTATGACAACGGGATGAGAGTGGTATAGCCACAAGCCAAAGAATGCCAAGGAATTTCTGATGTTTTACCAGGAGTTAGAAGAGGCCAGGATGGTCCTTCCCTAGAGCCTTCAGAGGGAACATGGCGCTGCCAAACTTTTTAGCCTCCAGAACTGTGAGCGGATGATTTCTGTTGTGTTCAGGCACCTCATTTGTAGTCCTTTGTTATGGCAGCCCTCGGGCACTGAACTCCCCAGCTGACATTTGGGAAACTGAGCCTCAGGTAGTCTAGGGGATTTGCCTCGGGTCAGCTCATTGGTGGCAGCAGACCTGGGACTTGAACTTGAGTCTGTCTGACTCCCAGCACTGCTCTGACAACCCCCAGTGAGTGTCAGGGTTGCCAAAGGCGTCTGGGTCACATTCAGGCTAGCTGTCATGGGCACCCTGCCTAGCACTTTCAGGTCCAGTGTCTCCTGCACTTGACCCTGTGGTCCAGACACCAAGAATCATGTGCTGTTCAATGTATCATGTGGAAGGGACTAAAAACAGTAGCCATGCCTCCCTTATTACTGGGGAGCAAATCCACCAAATACTTGGGGGAGAATTTCTCAGTTAAGCAGGTATTAACTTGGGTTTTCCTTTAAGTACAAGTGATAGAGACAGTTATTTCAGAACAATAAAAGCTTTAGCTCCAGGAGAATTACTTTATGTTAGATCCCTGCAGCGCACAGAATCAAATTAATGATCATTCATTACTACCTTCAGTTCATGCCTGGCTTTGCTCTTTATTTCCTCTGTAACAACTCTGAAGCGGCCAATGAACCCCAGAAGCAGAATATTGGCGGTAACTCCCAGAAACCTATATTCTCCTCCCCAACCCCTTCCCTCTCTCCTTGCAGATAAAACAACCCTCTGGACTTTGATCTTTGTTATTTCTTTATAAATAAATACTTTCGTCAGATGGGCATATGTGTGTCCCCAACTCCTGTGCGGTCCGGCCATGCCTTCGACCTTGACTCCGGTTTTACTCTGGTTTTACCGCCTCGGGAACTGGCAGGTCATGGTCTCGGTAGCCCAAATGGCTATTTGAGTAACATTTTCCTTGTATATGGCAGGCGCAGGGTCCCCACTGACTCCATTCCGACCTGATCCCACTCCCTTGCTCACCTCTCCTGGCCCCCACAGCAGACCTGGCTGCAGACCCCTTTCCTGGAGACAAAGGCACAACACACAGAGAAAGGAGGGCCGCTTGTGTAGCATGACTGACTGGGGGACTGTGAGAAAGGGGGCCGTGGGCCAGATTATGGTCCTTCGCCAAGTCTTTTAGGCCATTTGATAGCTCATTTAGCTCTCAGGTGTCCTCGCTGTGCGTATGATCACAATTCTTTTGAGAGGGGATCCAAACAAAGGCTTAATCCTGTGGCATTTTTACACACACAGGGGCTTTTGTTCCCAGGCCTCCTGCATGCAAATAATAATTTCGAAGCAGTTAAACAAATCTACTCGTCATCCACTGAGGCCCATGCCTCTCTCAGTGTCTTGCAAAGGGAGCAGGCGGGCAGGTGAGGCCCAAAGGAGCGGTTTCTGTGAAGGGAGATTCTGGTCTGGCTTCTTTTGGTGGGAGCATACCACCTGACTTGAAGGGCAGTACTCTTCCCAAGCAGGGGTGACACCGGGAATTAGGAGTGCGAGGTGATGAGGTTGGGAAATGGAGATCATTCGGGGAAGAGAGACTTCGTTGAGTGTCGTGGATTTTTGTGGGAGGGGAGGAAGTGGAAAATGCATCCTCTGCTGATTCACAGGGGGAACGGACTTCTGGTGCCTTCTCTCCTGATGATCACTGACATTCTCCTCCGTGAATAAACACAGAGGAGGAAACAAAGGAAAAGGAGACTTCTAAGTAATTCCAGTAAGTTGTTCCTCCAGCCAGAGACTCAGCCTAGAGCCAGCACACTTCAAAGACAATACAGTCGCCTGTCAGTTGCAGAATTTCTCTGTCCGAGGTAAAATATTTCATGGAGGATGAGGCAAAAGTTTTGGAAGGAGAAGGTGATAACACAAAGCCAAGGAAACAGAGAAGGAATGATACTCCGGCAGGGAGACATGCTTGGGGAGCAGGGGGACAATTCTGGCCTGAACCTAGAAGGTAAAAATGTCATAACAGGCAAGCAGATGTCTTCTGGCCGAGAGATCAAAGCTGTTGCATTTGGAATGTTGTCATGATCCCTTCGTAAGAGGCGGCCATCCTCCAAATGGATGCGTGGTAACCAGTGAGTGTGATCACGAGAAATACTTGGGTGGAAATCATCAAAATCCAGAAATTATCACTGCTTTCATTCCTTTCCTTGGAAGATGAATCATGGGTAGGGCAAGGACCAAAGCCAGAGGGATCTAAGGATCGTAGGAAGAGACCCCTAGGGCTTCCAAATGGAATCTTGGAGGTTATATTTTGGACGTGGCTCATGGGGTTTGGAAGGGTAATGCTTGCTCAGGGCTAGCTCGGTACACGCAGGGTCTGCGGATCAAAGAATGGAGGACGGAGACTTCTTGCCAAAAAAGTAGCCCATAAAATGCTTTATTAAGCACAGAGAAATGAGCTTTGGCAAGAGCACACTTGTACACGTGCAGGAAAAGTGATCAAGGTAAAGAAGCCAGTAAAAACCTCTAAGAGCCAGGACGGCAGACATTCTTCACCTTCGAGGAACAGGAAGAGCAGTCATCATTGTGACAGCCGTAATCAAGTGACATTTCCAGCAATGAGGGATCATGGCATCAGGCCATTTCCTCTGGGAAAGTTGGTTATGGCTTGGGAAGTGTTGGCTTTTCTGGGGCCTCTCTTTGAACATTGGAGCCGGTGATAGATTTGGATTGACTGAGGCCTGGTGGCAGCACCATGACTAGGAGCAATTCAGACCCCAGAGGAGAGGGCCGGGTCCCAGGGAGACATTCCAGTCCTTGCCCGACCTCCCCCACCGCCCACCCCTCATCCATTCTGGGTTTTCAGACAGCCGAGAGCAACTTCTTGCCAAAGTCTCAGTGATGGATTTGGAGGTGCTACCTGTTTGGAGGTCTGGGGATTTAAAAGATTTCAGCTGCGTCTGCTTAAGTCTGGCTTCGGTGTGTCTACATGACGGATGTGGCACTGCCTTTAAAGGGGGGACACCTGGGCCATGTAGGGTATGTAAGTGTAACGGGGATTTTAGGGCACTAAAGCTGATGTGATTTTGAGAAACAAAACCAAACCACAAGGTGCATTAAAAGAAGAGAAGGGATAACACCGTTGACATGACGATGCCCCAATCCTTTGGCACGGTTTCTGAAGCCCCTTGTGGTCTGTCCCCCTCTGCCCCCACCTCCCTGTGTTGCCAGAACATGAGACTGCCTGCAGTTTCCCAAGTGGACTGCAGGGGGCCAACTCTCAGGGGTTCCCCTACCTCCTGGAAATCCTCTCCCCTTGAGCATGGGCTAGGTCAGCTTGCTTGTAACAGGGTATGACGAAGGTGATGGGAAGTCATTTTCATCTTGTTGCTGAGGTCAGTGGCTATGTTGAAGAAGACCACTTGGCAGAGGGCTAAAGGCAGCATCGAGCCAGCTAGACTGAGGCCCTCAGTTTAGCTAACAACCACGTGATATGCTAACAACCATGTGAACTTGGAAATGGAGCCCTCTTACAAGTCATCAGATGGGACCCCAGCCCTGGCCAGCACCATGACTGACACCCTGGGAGAGCCCTGAAGGTGAGGACCCAGCTAAGTTGTGCCCAGATTGCTGCCCCACAGACATGATGGGATCAAAAAAGTGTGTTGTTTTGAGCCACTAAGTTTGTGGGTCATTTGTTAGGCAGTAATAGATATTAGTGTAAAGCCCTTGAAATGTCGTGGATCTTTGCCTTTGCTTCTGATCCTCCTAATGCCTGGAAAGCCCTCCTCCACCCCCCTTGCCAGTGTGGCCAATCCCCATTTGTTGTTTAAGATGTAGCTCAGGGGTGCCTGTGTGGCTCAGTGGGTTAAGCCTCTGCCTTCAGCTCAGGTCATGATCTCAGGGTCCTGGGATCGAGCCCTGCACTGGGCTCTCTGCTCAGTGGGGAGCCTGCTTCCCAGTCTCTCTCTGCCCGCCCCTCTGCCTACTTGTGATCTCTATCAAATAAATAAATAAATAAATCTTAAAAAAAAAAAAAGATGTAGCTCAAATACTACATCTTTGGAAAGGCCCACCCTGCCTTCCCCCAAAATCCTGTCTTCCCATGGGATTGACTTTTCCTTTCTCGGACCTTGCACAGACTTTTCATAGCATTTAAACCTGTAGTGTGACTTGCTGTATTTTCTGTCAGTCTCCATAGAAGCCCTCCAGTTCCTGGAAGAGGAGCATATTTTCACTTGTTAGAACTGCAGTAGACCTTTCAGAAGCACATGAAATCAGTTGCTCTGAGGGCTTAGGCAGTGTTGGAGGAAGGGCCCAGCCTAGGCTGGTGGTGAGCAGCAGCGGTTGCTGGGCAAAAAAACAAGGTGGGCGGAGGGAGGTAGCCCTTGCCCCACAGGCTTTGGGACAGAACAGAAACAGAGTGAGAGAGAGGAGGGATGGCAGGGTGCATCTGGAGGGAGGTTTAATGCTGAAACGCACGCTCAGCTCATCAGGAACACAGGGCTATGCAGGGGACACAGCTCAGCGCCTTGGGATCTCCTCACATGTTGTAAAGATGTGAGGCCCTCCCCCCATGTTTTTAAGTTCTTTGTAATTTTAGATGCTCTAATACATTTACTTGCTTATTGCTTGGAGAATTCACCACGTTGTCTTGTTGAACATTGTTGCTGAAGGTTTTGCTGAGAAGGAGACCCATGGTTGGCGTTCATTAAGAATGCGCTGAGTTGGGGCACCTGGGTGGCTCAGTGGGTTAAGCTTCTGCCTTCAGCTCAGGTCATGATCTCAGGGTCCTGGGATCGAGCCCGCATCGGGCTCTCTGCTCATCAGGGAGCCTGCTCCCACCCCCCACTCCCGCCTGCCTCTCTGCCTATTGGTGATCTCTGTCAAATAAATAAATAAAATCTTGAAAAAAAAAAAAAAAAAGAATGTGTCGAGTTGGAGTGTTATGGTGTTTCCACCTGTGGGTGGCCGGAACCCTGGAACAGAGAAACAAAGAAGGACTGGCACCGGATGGTGATGGCTGATTGCTGGGGAAGAGCCTGCCCTGCTTCTCCACCCCTGGCTGGTGGGACCCCCTGGCCGGGGTGCTTACGACTCACACCTCCCACCAGCTCTTCCTGAGCATCGACCAAGCACCAAGCCTCGTATCAGGACTAGGGGTGCTATGACAACGCAGGACAAGGTTTCTGACCGGGGGTGGAGAGAGCCTTGAGGAACCTGCAGGGGCCTCCAGGTGAGGACAGAGAAGGGCCCACGCTACGGGCTGGGCCTGGAGGGGGTGGGATGAATGGGGGAAGACTTGTTGTGGGGGCCCCTTGAGTAGATGGTGGGGGAGGATGTGAGTGTCCCCCGTAAAGAAGGATATTGTCTTAGACTGCTCAGACTGCCATAAACCACCATAGACTGGGTGCCTCAAACAACAGACTTTATTCTCTCTCAGCTCTGGAGACTGGGAATTCCAAGATCAAGTTCCCGTAGGGTTTGGCTTCTGGTGAGAACCCTCTTCCTGGCCTGCGGAGCGCTGCCTTCCCGTGATGTCCTCACACGACAGGGGGAGTGGGGGAGGGAGGGAGAGAGCTCTGCCTCTTCTGTAAGGCCACCAACCCATAGGGCCCCATCCTACTGACCTCACTTAGCCTTCATTACCTCCTAAAGGCCCATCTCCAAAGACTGGCACACCGCAGGGCTACGGCGTCAACATATGCCTCGTGAGGGCCACAGTTCAGTCCATAGCACTTGTTTCCTTCTGGAGCCAGGAGGCACACTCCATGCGCAGACAGCCCACTCCACCTTCTCTCGGGCCACGTGTCCAAGCACAAGGCCAGGGCTCTCCAGCTTCCGAGTGGGGTGCCAGGAGCATTTGACTCTTGATCTGATGTGACTTCATGTCCCAGGGGTGCCACACGACACTTCAAAGCATTGGACTTCCAGAAATGACAGGACCCAGGCTCTGCAGTAGGTGCGATGCTTGTCACAAGAAGCCACTGTCCTGCCTCGGGGCTGCCTGCTTGCTGGGAGCACCCGCCACGCTGCCCCTGGGGTAGGAAGTCACCTCAGCACCAGGCAGAGAAGAGCATTTACAGCCATTATCTTGCCGAGGTGATGGGTGCAATACCTCTGTCCGGGATGGACCCAGATGTCAACCCAGTAATGACTGACCCAAGGACTTGAAGTGTTTCCTCGGGGTCCTGAGCACCTGTGCCTTCCTGTGTGAGATGAACTGCCAGTAGACTTGCTTCAACCACAGATAATTCTCCTTCTTGCGGTTCCCACATCTCTAATCTCTGGGGTGCATTTGGCGTGTGGAAGTGGAGACACACGTCTTAAGCGACGGAGGGAGCAAAAGCAGTGGCAGAGGGGACGGAGCTGATACCCATTCCTCTGACCCCCCAGGAGAGCGGTGACCTGCAGACCTCCCTAACCCGGCCAGACTCCAGGTCTGGAGAATTAGCTCACCTCAAAAACATACATGCTTTTCCTATTGAAAAGCAATAAAAGCTCATTATAGAAAGTCGGAAAATATGAAAAAGTACAAGGAAAATATTGTCCAGAATTCAACCATTCAAAGCCCCTACAACTGTGATAATATTGTATCTTGTCCATACTTTAATCCATGGGTATGTTTGTTTTATCAAATTTTATTTATTTTTTAAATATATTTTTTAAGGATTTTATTTATTTATTTGACAGAGAGAGAGAGCAGAAGCAGGAGGAGCAGCAGGCAGCAGGAGAGCGAGAAGCAGACTCCCCACTGATCAGGGAGCCTGATGTGGGGTTCAGTCCCAGGATTCTGAGATCATGACCTGAGCTGAAGTCAGACACAATCCACTGAGCCACCCAGGTGCCCCTGTTTTATCAAGTTTTAATCATATGGTAAATATAATTTTATCCTAATTTTTTAACAGTTCCTGTTATCGGATAAGCATTTAAAAAGCACTACAAACTTTATAAACTTATTTTTGCCCTTTTAAAAACTCCCTTAGTTAAACATAAATGGTTTGTTTTTATTTTTTGCTGTTTAGCAATATAAGTGTTTTAGGCAATGACTTTGCCTCTGGGAAAAGTCTGTTTGGGCAATGGTGTATTTTTATTAATAGAGCTTTCTAAATTTTCTCTGTTCTCAATTTAGATCACAAATTTGACTCAAGAGTTGTTTATTAGTAATTTTAAAATTCCAAAAGTGGGTGCCTGGATGGCTCAGTCAGTTAAGCATCTGCCTGTGGTTCAGGTCATGATCTCAGGGTCCTGGGATTTAGTCCCGAATGGAGCTCCCTGCTCAGTGGGGAGTCCGCTTCTCTCTCTGCCTCTGCCCCTGACTTGTGCTTTCTCTCTCAAATAAATAAAATCTTAAAAAAATAATAAAAATTCCAAATGGTGGGTTTTGTTTGTTAAAAATCACTTAAAATGGCTATTACTTAAATTGGCAGAGATGTTATTCCTCTTTGCTGTGCACTTTCAACTATTAACTATTGAATTAATGTTGAACATCTTTGTACATGAATCTCTTCCCTTAGTACATGATTTCTCAATGGGAGTGATAACTGTCCCGGGGTGGGGGTGTGTGAAATAAATCGTACTCTTTTTATGTATAAAACATGGACATAAAGGCAGCACATAAATATATAGTATATCTGTGTTGCAAAATTGTAGGGGACACAAGAAAAAACATGCTAAAAAAAGGCTTTTAAATAAAGGACCAATAATAAAAAGAAAAGGGCAAGAAGTCGTTCCTGGGAATAGAGGCCCAGCATGGAAATAGTAACTCAAGGGGCTTGAACATTTTTTAAAAATTATTTAT
This sequence comes from Martes martes, assembly GCF_963455335.1. NCBI lineage: Eukaryota > Metazoa > Chordata > Mammalia > Carnivora > Mustelidae > Martes > Martes martes. The sequence goes on along the minus strand of NC_137901.1, from coordinate 48,329,705 downwards.
TTATTTATAAAGACTTTATTTATTTATTTTAGAGAGAGTGTGTGTGTGCAGGGGGAGGGGCAGTGGTAGGTGGAGAGAGAGAGAATCTTTTATTTATTTATTTATTTATTTGACAGAGAGACAGTGAGAGAGGGAACATAAGCAGGGAGAGAAAGAGAGGGAGAAGCAGGCTCCCCACTGAGCAGGGAGCCTGATGTGGGACTCAATCCCAGGACCCTGGGATCATGACCTGAGCCAAAGGCAGACGCTTAATGACTGCTTAACGACTGAGCCACCCTGGCGCCCAGAGAGAGAGAATCTTAAGCAGACTCTTGAGCTGAGCGTGGAGCCCAATGTGGGGTCTGATCTCACGACCCTGAGATCATGACCTGAGCCAAAACCAAGAGTTGGATGCTTGACTGACTGAGCCACCCAGGCGCCCCAAAAGGCATGAACATTTTAAAGGGCTTGATACATATTCCAGATTTGCGTTCTACAAAAGTTATACCTATATGTACCATCTCCAGCAATATAATGGTTTATCCTAATTAGCTCATTAAAAAAAAAGTCTATGAAATGTCCACAAGAAGAAGGCCATTTATAATCCAATTCTCATTTTGAACATTCAACCATCAGTGTTGTCAAGAACAAGCTTTGCTGGGGAGTAAGGAGGGCGCTTGTCTGATGAGCATGGGGTGATGGGTTGAACCACTATATTGTACACTAGGAACTGATACAACACCCTATGCTAACCTACTGGAATTTAAATAAAAAGTTTTTTAAAAAGAACACAGGCTTTACGATCAACAGGCATGAGCCCTGTAACCTTGGGCAAGTCACTTCCCCTCTCTGAGCTTCAAATCCTACCCTGTGATATGAGAATTTTAATCTACAGCCAGGGTTCTTGGCTTCAAGGAATGAAGACGTATTCTGACCTATTCAGGTACAGGAGAAGTTTGGTGATGGGATTTGAGTCGCTTAAGGAATCACTGAGAAGGGTGCGTCCACCCGGGCTTAGAAAATGTGCTAGAAACAGAGGAGGAGCCACGGGACCGGCTTACCACCCCACCCCCACTCCCCACCCCCACCATCCAGGTGTTGCTGCCAGTGCTGCTGCTAGAACAAGGTCTCCCTGTTCCCTTCTTACTGCCACTTGTTCCTGATTCAAATCCATTGGCCAGACCGGGTCTCACACCCTGTCCTGCAGAAAGCAAACGTGTGGCTTTGCAACCTCTTGTGAGCAGTGAGAGAAGGGGAGCCCCACACTTCGTGAGGGAGAACTTCCCCACACCCAAGAAGGGGGATTAGATACCGGGCAGCTAAGACACAGAAGTCAAGAAGTCTCGGTTTGTCCTTTATGGCACTTTACAGGGTCTTTGGGAGGATTCCTTGAGCCGGGGTGTGGAGACAGCAAGCGTTTGGGAAGAACTCAGTCTATGGGAGCTGTCTGTCTCCTGTGATTATTCTCAGCCATAGTTCTGTTCTGCACAGGAGCTCCTGCCCCAGGACACGCATACACACATGCACACACATGCACGCACACGCACACACACACACGCTCATGCACACCTCTCTTTAAAGAAAATGCAGCAGGTGAAAGCTCCATACAGGATGCTGGGAAGGCCACAAGGCCATGTCTGTTTATGTGCCCAGTGGTTGGTAGAGGCTGAAACTCAGGGGAGGAAGAGATGGGGCTGGCGGGCCCGCTGGGAAGGCTTTGCGGAGGAGGAGGGGAGCAATGTGTGATGAAATGAGGGCTGTTGCATAATTTGGCTCCTGCCATGGGCTTGCATGTGTCACAGCTCTTTGGCGCAGGCCAACAGCCCCCCGGGGTGAAGCTTCATCTGGTCTTCAGCCTCCAGAACTTGGGGGCCACACTGTCTGTGCAGTGAACTCTGCCCCCAGCCTGCCGTCCAGGGACGTGTGCGTTGGTGGACCACATGAGGCCTTCTGGAAAGCCCCAAAGGGTTGCCAGATTGTCTGAGAATCCTGACTCCTACTATGATACTGCGAGTTGATACCTGTGACAATAGCTGTCCATCCCTTTGGACATCAAATGCATACCAGCCCCTCCCGAGAGTTTCTTCCAGCTCCTTCATGCTCCCCGAGGCTGGGGCCCGACACCTGCCCACACAGTGGGCAGGACCGCCATGTCCTTGCCCAGATGGTGGGAATCGGCTTCTGTCTTTCCGTTTGACAACAGCAGTGAGCTGCTATTTTTAGCTTTGCATGGGAAAGTCTGAGGGAGCGGGGAGAATATGGATCGGCCAAAAATCTTTTCCAGGGCAGCTGCCTTCTCAGCCAACATGGAGCAAAAGAGGGGAGAAGGGAGGTAGAGATGTCTCAGTCACTCCATTAAACATCACTGACTGCGTGATCCTCCCTCGAGCGCCCTGGCAAGTAGGGACAGTGGAGAACTGAATCATTCTTGGGAGGCAGACATTCTTTGCCTGTGAGAGGGACAGGAAAGGAAGAGAGGAGAGATTCATTGTCTTCTGAAAACAGCCAATACCATCCGAAGGCTCTGTGGGAGCTGCCTGTGGGCGGTGAGCAGGATGAGAGGTGGCCCAGTGGTCAGGGGTCTGGTGACAGGTGATGGAAGAAAGCCCAATAAGACAGAGAATGTGGGATGAGGCGATGGGAGGCAGGTCGAGCAATCAGTCCCCATCAAACAGATCGAGAGGTTCGGTGCAGGGTGGTGGGTAGAGCAGGGGCAGGGCAGGGTGGGACAGAGGAAGGAGGACCCAGGGACTGCAGTCAGGAACTGGCTCTGGCAGCTGGGATGGAATCAGGGGCAAGACTCTAAGCTTGTGAGGAAAAGGAGGGCACAACACACGGCTTGTCTTTGGAAGAAATGAAGTGTCAGCAGCGGATGCTGTCACAGCAAGGGGCAACATGACATCTTAGAGAGTGGGAGCTTTCAGGCTGACCTGAGTGCAGATTCCCGATTCTTAGTAGCTGAGTGAGCTTGAGCCAATCAGTCGGCCTCTCTACACTATGGGTTGTGCAGCCTGATGTTACTGTGGAAGGGCAGGTGTACTCAACTGTATTCACCAGAATTGCTCCTGGGGAGAGCATTGTGGTTTTTGGTTTTTGTTGTTTTTTTTTTTTGTTTTTGTTTTTGTTTTTTAAGATTTTATTTATTTATTTGACACAGAGAGATCACAAGTAGGTAGAGAGGCAGGCAGAGAGCGGGGGAAGCAGTCTCCCTGCTGAGCAGAGAGCCCAATGCAGGGCTCGATCCCAGGACCCTGAGATCATGACCTGAGCCAAAGGCAGAGGCTTAACCCACTGAGCCACCCAGGCACCCTGGGCATTGTGTTTTGTAGGAGAGCCGTGATGTCCTGTTTGGGGGATGATGCTGATGCCCCAAGACATGAACTCCATCTAGGGAGAGCCAGGGGAGGGTGGGAGACTGTGCAGTATGCATCGCGCCCACTCCTCTTCCTGACCCTCAAGTCTCCAGCCAAGTTTGCAAGCTCTTGAGTGATCTGGTGGACAGAGATCTTTTGGGCTATCCAGAGGAAGGGCTGAGGTTTTGGCCGGGGCCGATGTGGAGCCAAGATGCCGCAGGACACGTGAATGGGAAAGGGTGCTCATCCCGCTTCTGCGTTACAGGCACTAAGGGGTTAATGATACAAGTGCAGGGCACTTGTGCTGAGAAGAAGCACCCTGTCCCCTGCTTGGCAGGACTCTGGCGCTCAATCAATCGTGGAGCTGCTCATTAGCCATTAGCGGGGTGGGGGGGTGCACAGACCCCCTCCGGGGATGGGAGGAGAGGCTGCTGCCTGGGCTTCAGGTTCAAGGAGGGGCTTCAGGCAGAGCAATGAAGCAGAGCCCCAGAGGGGCGAGATGGGGCAAGTCAGCTCAAGGACGACCTTGTGCCGAGCCCCCCAGTCCCAGAGCCAGGCTGCTGGATGGCCGAGGAGGGGCTAGGCGCAGAGCAGGACTGGGGTTTGCCATCCAGAAGGCTTGATGATCTCTAAATGCTGTTTCTAATCTTCCTTGAATTTGATGGATGCCAGACTGAGAAAAAAATGATGACTCCTCAAAAATGATTTTAATGTTCACGTCTTGCACCCAAACCCAAGGGTTTGAATAAGTACCCAGAAATCTCTGGTTTCTCATTCAAGGGACAGCAAAGCAAAGTTGTGTTTTCCCCTTTTGTTTATTTAAAACCCTTGTTTTTGACTTTTTCGTTAATCTGTTCCATTACTTTCAAGGCGGCAGCATCTCAATGTAAAAGACTGAAACTTAAACCTAAGGTAAAGCGGGGGTGCCTGGGTGGCTCATTCAGTTAAGCAGCTGATTCTTCATTTCAGCTCAGGTCATGATCTCGGGGTCATGGGATCGAGTCCTGCATTGGGCTCCGCACCGGGCGTGGAGCCCGCTCAAGATTCTCTCTCTCCCTCTCCCTCTGCTCCTCCCCCTGCTCTCATGCGTGTGCTCTCTCTCTCTCTCTCTCTCACTAAATAAATAAATAAATAAAATCTTAAACCAAAAAACTCCCAGAACTAAGTCAAAGCTCAGGAAGAACGTAGAAGCAGTTTCATGGGTTCCTAGCATTGTAAACTTCCGAGAGCGGACCTACAAAGTTTACGATTTCTCCTCTTCACCCATAAACTTTGAAACTTTTCTTTGATAAATACCTGAGATAGAAAATTAGAATTATTCACCCTTTCTAACTTTGTCTTTCCCTGAATATACACAGACACACCCCAAACCCAATTCTCTCTTTCCAGGCAAAATTTTGAAAGATTGCAACATTCTCTGGGGAGGTGGAAAGCATGGGAGTCTGTCCCTTTGCTGACACGTTCAGTTCAGGCAGGTGGTGACCTTCTTCCTGGGCCAGATGTGAGGCCATCAGAGGATACTTCACAAGTGCCCCAAAAGCACCAGGCTTTGAATTCATGGGATTGGGGTTGGGCTCCATTTAGGACGTGAAAAATAAAGTATCTCCCTTTAGCTGAAAATACCCATTTGGTTTAGAAATTGTTCTTAGTGTGTGTCCTCACCTCGGATGATTGCTTTTTTTTTTGTTTTGTTTTTAAATTCAAGTTAGTTAACATATAGTGTTTTATTAGTTTCTGGGTAGAGTTGCATATTACACCAGTGCTCATTCCATCAAGTGCCCTCCTTCATGCCCGTCACCCAGTTACCCCATCCCCCCACTCCCGGTGACCAAGGTTTGGACGGCAGCCTGCGTGTGTGAACAGCTGGGTTAAAGCACGCAGGGCTTCCGGTCTTCCAGCAGAATGCTTGTTTTTGCCTGGAGGTTTAGGAACCCTGTACCCTGGGCCGGGTTCCCCAGATGGAGCCCGGAGACGAGGACTCTCGTGCAGTTTTGAATGAATGCTCCCAGGGAGTCCAGGGGTGTGGCATGGGACTGGCAAGGGAAGGGGTCTGAGCGAAGAGAGGGAATGCAGCCAGGTCCTGCCGTGGGTCTCTGAGGACAGGCAGGGCCCACATATCCCAGTTGTTCTGCTCAGGGGTTAGAGCCTGTACTGGCTGAGGGCTGCCCTATGGGGCCACGAATTCCCAGGCACTCCCCGCATGCAGGTAAAGCGAGCTCTAGCATCTGAGGGCAGCCCCCCCCCACCCCAATCTTGGTGGCGGGGCCAGCTGTGGGGAGTGAAAGCACCTGGAAACGGTCCCTGAGGGAGATACCCAGTGACAGCCGCTCTGTCCCAACCTTGACATAGCCTCAGCCTCTTCGTTATGCGTAGGGCTCTTCTGGTCTCTAGAAGCTTTGCCTTTGTTGCAGACGTGAACAAACAGTCCTCAAGTTAGATGCTGCTGAAGGAAGTGTGATACGGAGTAGTAGCCACCTCGGTCTGACTCTGCCGTCTGGTTACAAGAGAGTTCAAGATGGCTCTGGCAGGCTAGGGATTTCTCTGTGGAGGAGATTCATGTAGACAGCGATGAGCGACTTCTGGTCGTGGGTCCAGCGAGCGGCTGGAGGACGTCTGTGCTGGCCTCCAGCGACTCCGCTCCACAAGGGCTCTCCCTGGCCTGCTTCTGTCCTCACATGCTGTCCCCATCTTGCCTCCTCAGGGCAGCCTGTGAGGACCTTCATGCTCTGCGCCCGCCTACCTCTTTGCGTTCACCTGACACCACTACGCCCCAGTGTCCTCCTTTCTAGCCGTGTTTGGTGAATCCAGCAAGCCTCTGTAAAGCACTTACTGCATGCCCAGTGCCATCTCTGGCCTGGAGAGACAAAGATAAACAATGCGGACTGCATTGTGGCCTCCACAGAGCGTGTGGTCCCCGGCATAATACGAACAAACAGGTGTGATAAAGCCGTGTGATGTGTTAGGAATGGGGGTGAGCGAACGGGATGCCACCTGGGAGGTCAGGGATGCTTCCCGGAGGAAGGGACGTTTTGTTGGGGACCTACAGGGCAGGATGGGAGAGTAAGCCAGCAGAGGGCTGGGGATGTGAGAAGTATGTTCCTGACAGTATTTGAGTAAAGGCTGGGGCAAGGAAGAAAAAATTTCTGTAGGATGGAAAGAGAGAAATGGAGCCAAAAATAGAAAGGAAGAAGAAGTAGGGATGGAGCTGGAGGGGCAGGAGGAGGTCTGAGCTCACAGAGATTCGTAAGGCGGCCTAGCGAGGGGAGGACACGAGTAGCAGTTCCTTGCCTTACCCTGCACTTGTCTCCTCGGCGCCTTCTCACCTGACACTCCCTCTGCCTGAAAAGTCTCCTCTCCAGGCGATACTCTCAAGCCAGGGTTAGGTGTCCCTCCTGTCCCAGGGCCGCACCACTCCGAGCCTGCCGGTGTTCTCCCGAGCCTCCCCGGTCGCACTGAGAGCAAGCTGAGGGCGGGGACCCTCTCCGAGACCCCACCCAGGCACAGGGCCTGGCGGCGCAGGTGCAGACCAACTTCGGGCTGGATGGCGATCTGGGGCCAGCGGAAGGTGGCTGACCAGAAGGGAAACAGAAAGAGCATGGAGAGGCAAAGAGGGACAGAATATCGAGAGGTGGAAAGAGAACAGAAAAGGGAAAAGAAGGGGAAAATTTCACTCCGCGTTTCGAGCTTCTTAGGGAAAAGGAATCAAAGTGCAATTCTTACTAGAATGAGAAGGAACCACAATGATCACCTTTAAAACGACAGAATATAGGAGAGAAATAGGGTATGCAAGACTGCCCGGATAGATCAAGGTAAAGAGGCCCCTGGACAGAGGCTCAGTAATGGCAGTGACTTGGGCCTCTGCCCATCAGTTAAGAGCAGGACTCCTCTGAGTCCTCCAAGCAATCAGAATGGTCAGTACCCACTGCAAAACTGTGGTTTGCTTTTATGGCTTTAATTAAATTCAATTAACTATAATAACCAGGGCTTCTGTCTGCCCCACTCTCCCTTTCAAGACATTCTATTTTAGCTGTTGGGCATGAAGCTTCTGCACTGAAAAATCAGAGTGTGTGTGTGTGTGTGTGTGTGTGTGTGTGTGTGTTTGCCTTTACTAGAAGGGCAGGCTGACCTTTGAAGAACTGAATTACAGTAATAGGAACGGGAACAAGTTGCTTAGGGCAGCCCCGAGTCCCTAATGCTGTCCCTTCCTTACATCTCAGAGCCCCGCACCACAGGCCATCAAGCGCAGAGGGGAGAGCGGGAGCACTGAGTTAGGAAACCCGGCTGGACAGCCCACTGTCTGTCCTTTACCAGCTGAGAGATCTTGGGCTCCCCTTCCAAAATGTTTGCTTCTTTCAATTCTAGAAGCATACCTTGGGGAAAGCTAAAGAATTAAACTTTTACTTTTAACACTTAACCTTCTTCTGAATACAAGCCTGTTTGGAGAAAGGGGGGAAAAACAGGCAAATGTCTGTCTTTGCAAAAGAGCAACAGGAAACCTGAGTTGGCAACGTTTTCCCGAGTACTTTAGAGAGCGGAAGGTCAAGGTGCAGAAGGCCTAGTGAGGGACTGCGGGCCCGTGCCATGTTCAGCCCTCTCGGGGGAGTTGTGCCTCTCGCATTTCCCCTGGCCAGCCTGGCACCAAGAACTTCTTTCTGAGTCTTGTGGAAGATTCATCCTGGGCCCTCCATAGGGACTTTGCGCACTTTCCACACGGGATCCAGCTCAGGACCCGTGGAAAGAATGGAGGGTGACCTATTCTTAAATATCCCAGGGAAAAAAATGAAAAAAACCCTTGCAAGGAAAAGGAAAAAGGTCATCCTTTCTCAATACAGAGAAATTATATTATGATTCTTGGAAACCACAACAAAAATCAGAACAAAGAAAAATCAGGATCCTTTCTGTCTTGAAAATTTAAGTACAGAGCAATGACATATGGTAGCTGTGAGTTTCTCATGGGGCTGAGTCTGAAGAGATCTGCAGTTCTCAAGGGCATTCTGGATGGTGACAGCAGCCATTGGCAATGGGGGGCTGGTGTGGTCAGGGCTCTCCCTTCCCCGGTGGCAGACAGGGCTTGTGTGCTGTGGTTGGACTGTGGGTGGGCAGTCAGCCAGGCTCTACACCAACCACAGATCTGCCTCTTTGTACCTCTGGGCTTTGGAGGAGGAATTTATTCATGCTGTCTCAGTTTTGCACCTGTAAAATGGGGAGAATAATGGTGTCGATTTCAGTGTTGCTGAGAGCATTCAATGGATGGAGACAGGCCAGGCAGCTACAGCTACTCGGTACATGGTCTTTACTACTTTACTACTGCCGTATTCTGATCCTAGCTGTGCAACCAGGAACATTACCAACCTCTTTTAGTCTTCATTTCCTCCTTGTAAAAAGGAGTAAAAATACTTACCTTGGGGGCCACTGTCCAGTTAAACTGGAATGGTGTCCAAACGTGTTCACTGAGTCGGGGTCAGTAAATGGTAGCCTTCCCAGTGAGGGTTTTCCTGAGTTTTCTACATTTTTCCATGACATCTTTTCAAATGCAGATCTTTTTTTTTTTTTTTAAAGAGTTTATTTATTTATTTGACAGGCAGAGATCACAAGGAGGCAGAGAAGCAGGCAGAGAGAGGAAGGGAAGCAGGCTCCCTGCTGAGCAGAGGGCCTGATGAGGGGCTCGATCCCAGGACGCTGAAATCATGACCCGAGCTGAAGGCAGAGGCTTTAACCCACTGAGCCACCCAGGCGCCCCAAATGCAGATCTAATAAGCTCACCTGCCCTCTGGACAGGACAACGTCTGATCCTTGCTCAGAATGGCAGGAAGCCACAGCCAGTAAGGCAGGCAGCCCTTCGGGAAGAAGAGACCTGAATAAAACCATCACTGAAGGAAACAGTTGGGCTTCGTGCTGAGCATGTATTCATTTACTTAAATCTCAGAGCACTCCTGTGAGCTAGGGCTGTTCTCATTCCCATTTGTAGGTGATGAAACTGTGTCCGGGGGTTAGCAGAAGTGGGATTCAGACAGGGGGCCTTTGGCTCTGGAGTCTGTGTCCTGAACATGTGCCCCTGACTTTGCATAAAAAGCTTTCTACGGAGAGAGGAGGCAGGGAACATGTGGGAGGAAGCCAGAGGAGAGGTTGGGAGGGTGTTGTGGACACCCGGCCCACCTTCATTTTCAAGCAGCTTCAAGGAAACAACCCAATTATTCATTGTCACCCGAGCAGCTGTGGTCTCTGGTCCTCCGTGTCCTCATAACCATCCTTCCCCGCTTCCTCTCTCCCCTCCCCCTGTCTGCCTCATTGATAGGAACAGGGACACACGAGGCCAGCAAACTCAGTGACCGCACACAGTGTCCTTCTGTGTGGGTCACTGGCTCACAAGGTCAGCACAACAAACTCACCCCACTGCAAGGACTGTCCCTGGGAAGCTGGGGGAGGGGTGAACCAGTGTTTCATCTTGGTCTCCAGCCTGTCTCAGGCCAGCGCAGGCCTAGGTGATTGGAGAGGGAACACTGGGGGAGGGCAAGTGGGGGTGGTGGAAAAAGCTTGACGGGTGGGGGGGGTGGAGACTTTATTTGGGCATTTCAGAAGATTACTCCAGACGCTGCTAAGTAAAATGAGCTTTTGCACCTCTAAACTCTCATGTACACCAAGCGCCTTACTACCTTGTTTTGGTAACAACTAGACTTTGACTCAGTCACCTTCTTGCTCCTTTTTAAAACCATAAATGTCAGAAATATAATCCTTATTGTTGATGTGACTGTTGGGGAGGAGGTGGGGAAAGATCACGCAGCCTGTGAATCAAACATCGCCTGTAGAACATTCTGTTGGTGTAACTAGAAGATCAGTGTTCCTTTTCCCAACCAGAGAGAGTCTAAGAATCATATTGTAAATTTGGGTAACACCTAGTTTATAAATTATTTTACATATATTTTCAGGAGACAGAAAATCATTTTGCTCGGGATTCTTAACCCTCTCAAAATAAAATCTCAATATACTTCTTCCTGAGCACAGCTTTCCAAGGCCATGCTGCAGAATGGGGCTTTCTTTTCTCCCTTTATTTAAAGATTATATGAATCTCAGGAAAAGAAAGCCACTGATTTTAGGTGACTAAGAACAAAGATTTAGAAAGAAAAAAGAGGACTTGTTTGGAAGATCTGCCTATTTGGGGAATAGAGAGAGTTTTCTTTCTTCGAGCCTGGAGGATTTATGGATTTATGTTTCCTCCTTAAGACAAATGACCCAAGCACTTTTTTTTTTTTTTCGGCACTGACGCTAATCAATTACCTTTGTTACTAAAGAAATAAATAATCTCTACAGAGTAATAGAGTTAAAATGCACGAGGATCTAGTGTTTGGGGTTATGTAGACTTTTTGTTTGTTTGCTTTTGTCTCTCTAGAACTGCGCTTTGGCTAATTTCTAGCTATGGAGTAATTTTTCCTTTTGCCACGAGTCCTGATCCACAGGAGACAAGTCAGAATGTTAGGGTCGGAAGGGACCTTGGAAAACCTGAGCCACATGCCTTGTGGGGGGGGTGGTGGAGCTGGAGCGCATCCCCTCTGGGGCGTGCGTACCTCCAATTCTCTGCCCTGGACGCTTGCTGTCGAGCTGTCCCTCCTTTTTCACATCTCAGCGCTTTGATACAAAACCTTCGTCCTCCGCGACGGCGGCAGGGGGCGGGGGGAGGGCGTACCCCCAGTCAAACAAGTGGTCCAGGCATTTGAAGGGGTTCGGCGTCGGGGCGGACCGGGTTCCCGCCACCTTGCGGCGTTTGGGCTCCGCGAACGCGCGCCGCGACGCCGGCCTCGGGCGGCCCCGTCTCAGCGCCCGGCTCCGGCGGGGCGGCCCCGGCCGCGCCGCGCCAGGCTCGCGGGGGTCAAGTCCAGGTTGCGGCGCAGGAAGGCGGCGGGGGAGGGGCGGCCCGGCCGCGCCCCCACCTCCTCTGCCCTGCGCCGTGCGCGGAATGTTGGGACCGTTCCACTGGCGTGGTATGTCTGTGTAAACATCGTTAGCCTCGGGAGCCGACGCACTGCGCGTTTTTAATTTCGCCTTACCAATTGCGGCCTGCCGGCGTTGGAGAAGAAGACTGAGACCTCGCCTCTCCGCCCTTGGGTTGCCTTTCCAGGCGCCCGGCTTCCTAGACACGATGGGGAGAGGTGCGCCTCTTCGTTTTCTGCATCCAAGGGTGATTGATGTCCGTGCTGCATTCTTAACGTACCTCATTTGTAATATCTCTGGCTCAGGGGGAAATCTTCCCTACTCACCTGGAACTGGCAAAACGTGGCTTCACATGAATGTTCACTCTTTAATCTCCCGGGCGCCAGGAGAGAGCAGAATCCTCTTACCACCAGGCCTTGGCGAGTGGAGATGGCCTGGGTCCCCTCTGTCTGCAGGCCCAGGGGTCCGCTGGCCTCATCTCTTTGCCGGCTGCCACGTGTCCTCCTCACCTGGGTTCCTGCGTCTCCGCAGCGCACCCACCCCTCTCCCCACCTCCCGGGCTCACTCATTTCTCAGAGCACCGACCTCATTCAGAACCGCCTTTCAAATCTACTAACTTTGAAAAATCTATTTCATCACCCATAAAAACAGCATCTCTGCCTTCTTCACTCAGATGGGGATGGGGTGGGGATGTCCTTCTCACTCTGGGTACGAAACCTCAAAGCGGGGGAGGGTCCTCTCAGGGTACCTATTTTGAGGCAGATCATACAAATGACAAAGAGAAAATCCCTTGGAGCCTATGGCAGTTTTGACTTTAAACATGAGGCCAGTTAACAAGGGAAGAAGCAATAAATTCAGCCCAGGGCATGACCCAGTACTAAATTGTCTCTTACAGTGTCCAGATTTCTGGCCAAGTTGTCAATTTGATGCCCCCTTTCTCCAGGAGCCTCCTTAATTCCCCTTTCAGGTCGCCTTGTTTTTGTTGGTTTGCTTTTGCTTCACTGCCAAGTTATCTCTGCCCTTACTCCCCCCTCCCCCAACCCCCATTCTCTGACTCTGTTTTCCAAGTTCCTTAAGCATGACCAGCATAACACACCCACAGTTTCTCCTGCTAAATCCCTCAAGTTGCTTCCCTGGTAGAAATTTTGAAACAAGCTCATGTCAGAACATTTTGTTCATCCCTCCCCACACACAAGCTGGTGAAAGATGGAAGGCTCTGGTATTTGCTGGAAATGAAAACACAGGGACGCTGCTGGAACGGACATCACGATGTTCTTTTTGTCCTTTGTACAAGGTGATCGTGTATCCTTCACATTCTATATAAGAACAGCTCATAAAGAACATGTCACCCCAACCGGAGACAAGCCATACTGGTGAGGGTTAACCAAGAAGCACTTAGTGAGCCTGAGTCCGGGAAGGGATTAGACCATGTTAGACTAACTGTCTGATCAGAGTGATAAAGTTATCCCAAAGATTCTTTCCGCTTTATGTTTAACAGTTACTTTTCTTCAAAGGCAGTTGGTAAGTGGTGCTGCTTTTCTGGCCGGGAACGGGCCATTCAGACAACTACACAACAAGCCAGCATGAAACATTGTATTATCTTTCCTGCTCCCTTAGATTTGGAAGGAAACTGTGATATCGTTACGTACACATCACACAGTGTTTTCTTCTTGATGTTCTACAAATCAAAAGGAGTGAGATCAAACGGGTTCAGCACGCTGCGTAAGTGCCTCATGGGATAAATTGTCCACACCGCAGAGGTTTGGGACACGAAGCAGAGAATTTCAAGTGGCCCCCTTGGACAATGTCGGCGATTGGACAAGGTGAGAAGCTACCAGGAAATGAGGATTTTCCTCAGCATGCAAAGGTTCCTCAAAGTGCATCTCTGGGTGGTGATATCAGTTGCCTTCTGCTGCTTGCTCAGCTATAAAAATAATGACAATGACCTTGATCGTAATTGTAATATAAACTGCTAACATTTACTGAACACTTACAATGTGCCAAGCCCTGTGCTGTGAGTGGTGGCTTAGTAGGTTACACGTCTGCCTTTGGCTCAGGTCATGGTCTCAGGGTCATGGGATCAAGCCCTGTGTCAGGCTCCCTGCTCAGCAGGGAGTCTGCTTCTCCCTCTGCCCCTCCTCCCTGCTTGTGCACTCTATATCTCAAATAAGTAAATAAAATCTTAAAAAAAAAAAAAAAAGCTCTATTAAGTATCTGATTATGAGAAGTTCTACCATTAAGGAGGGGCACTTAGTATGAGCAAGGCCCTTAATCCTTACCTCTACCCTTGCCATAGGTATGCAGTATTACCCAGTTTACAGATGGGACAATAGAGGCTCAAAAAAGCTGAGTAATGTTCTCAAGATCAGAGCTGATGTTTGAATGCAGAACTGCCTGTTCTGAGCCTGGGCTTTTTCCGACTTATGTGTGTATGTGTGTGTGTGTGTGTGTGTGTGTGTAGAGGGGTGTGTAGAGAAGGTGTGTAGAGAAGTCCCCTTAGGGTGCGTAGCAAGAACTGAAACCTTTTCTGTGGTTAAATTCATATCAAGCGACTGCAGTTGCCGTAGTAGCCCCAAAAATGGAGAGAGGAGGGTGGGTGGGAGTGACGGTAGCAAGCTTCAGGAGGCAGGGGTCTGGGGATTGACCCTGAAGGGCAGGTAAGGTCTGGGTGGTGGGAGGTGAAGGTGCACCAGCTTTACAAAGTGCTAGAGGTAGGACTGGCATGGCAGTGAGGAAGGAGTCTGGCTGACCCGGGATCCGCTTGTGACCCTAGCTGAGCCTGGCATCAAGTCCTGTTCATCTGTGAACCCTCTTTGTCTGGCCGAGCCCCTGGCAAGTAAATGCACAGTAAATGTTGGGGTGAACTGAACTGAGTTAAGTCAGCTGAAATCCCTCACCCAGTGTGAGACCTTTGACACGCGCTGCCTTTTCCGTCCCCGCCCTGGACCCTGCCCCTTCCCTCTTCTCTGCCTGCTTGTCTTAGATTCACCCATTCCTTGCCGCCATCAAGAGGTGTTTTAAAAGAGAGACTGGCAGCGCTCATTCCCCGAGTTCCTGGTAAAGGAGGCAGTGACGGTGAGAGTCGCGAGCATGGTGTGTGCCAGCTGCTGTTGTCAGCCTTCACATGCGTTCGTGTGTTTAACCCGCCATGAAATGAGCAGCCTTATGATGTTTACTTTACAGATGAGGAAACTGAGTCACAGAACTTAAATAACCTGCTGAGGGTCCTTCTGAGAGTGAAAGACTGAGCCTCGACTTAAACCCAGGAAGTCTGGCTTCCGTTTCTGTGTTCTCAACTGTTCCTTGCATACTGATTTCTAAAAATAGCTGAACATTGCTTCAACTGTATCCAAGCCACATCCAGCCACCTCTTTGATGTGTATAATTGTGACCTTCAGTCAGGCAAGTCAAGGTCAAGACTTGTAGACTCAATCAGTCTGAGACATGCTGATCTGCTCTCTCTCTCTCTCTCTCCCTCTCTCTCTCTTTGTTATCTTTCAACTTCCTTGGAATTTTTGATTCTTCTTACTCTTAATTATCATGGAGAAGGACCAAATTTAGGTATTAAATTATGCTCTTTTGCAATCCCCATAGAAAGCAGCACACAGCTCTACTTGATGGCTGTTAGGAAAGAATTTTCGTGAAGATAAGCCTGTGTGAATCGATCTCAAAGTCAGTGTCTGCCCATCAAAGCCACGGAGGAGAACCCTTCCATGGGCAGAGCTCCTAAGACTGCTTGTCTACTTGTCAGAGCCTTGAAGACGCTCAGGGAGAAGTGGTGCTGTGTTCTAATCTTTGAATAACAGAGTTCACGAGCTGGCCTTGCCACCTCAAACCAACAGTGCAGTTGCAGAGACTGGACGGGTTTCTCCGAAAATGCAAACAGGAAGCAGCCACACATGAAATTTTCAACTCCCGAATGCAAGTTAATACATCAAGCAGCTGTACTGAATGTGACCGTGAACCGGTGTTCCTCTGAATGTGCTTAAAAGCACAGCCAAATTTGAACTTCCTGTATCCCCCTGCAAGCATCCTTGCAAATCTGGCCTCCTGGTGACGTTGGGCGCACGGAACATTTTTAGGATCTGGGGACATTGTGTGAAAGGAGAGGCAAAGAACAGGACAGAGAAGAATGACATGTAACAGCAACCAGATGATCCAGGGAAAGGATGTGCCATTCTGATGCTGAAAATGCCCTCTGATAAATGCGTGAAGTTTCCTGGACATTAAATAAGAACAGGAAATACTTCGCAGAAGACTTATTAATATAACAGCTATTGAGTAGTCCAGTGGTAGTGGGGTGGTGGATGAGGGAAGAGAAGTACAGGAATTTGTAACCGTGTGAAGCAGGGGTCCCAGATTTCTCTTTAACCCCTCATTGGCTAAAGAGGTGGACCCCAGGCGGGTGCATGGAGGCACAGCAAGAAACCGTTTGAAGGATCTTCAAAGTCCTTGGGATAAAAGTCCATATGAAACAATATTCAGGCGACTTCCTCGATGCTAGGAAGTCAGTTAGTTTTGTATTTCTGCCAGTTCTAGAAATAAATACAATACCTCGCATCTTATTTAAGCCTGTGATCTCACTTTGCCCTTCACAACAGCTCTGTGAGGTAAGTGGCCCACAATCTCCTTGACGTCTGTCTTACAGATGAGAAAACAAGTCAGAGCACGATGAGGGGCTCCATCCAAGCCTCGGAGTTGTTTACGCCTTGGGCCTGGGAGCCAGGGCTTCCGACTGCCACGTGGACGCCTGTCCCCCATAGTCACGCAGGGCAGGGTGCTCAGGTCTGTCATCTGTTTACTGTGACATGTATCTGAGAATGATGGGGCTTTTGGTAAGGGCTCAATATTGGGGTGAAGTTGAGATAGTGGGGTGGTCTCCTCACACCTGGGAGAGACAGTGCTCCCGGGGAGGACCGAGGGTGAGCCAGGAGCACGCGGGGCTGTGGGAGTCACCAGTGAGAGGAGAGTTCAGGTTGGTTCGCTCCTGCCACATGTTCGCTTCGCTCGTCCCCATAGCTGTCTCCGAGGGAGGATAAGAGCCGTGATTCATGAGTTGCTAAAGACTGTGGAGGAAACTGCTCTTATGTAAACACCACTGATGCGGAATAGCTGTAGAAAACCAGTTCTTCAAAGCTGACTTTTATTGTACTTTCAAACTGAATCCGTCGTCATCCCTCATCTCTGTTCTTTTCTTTTGAGAGTTTCATTTTTTTCTTTCTTTCCTTTCTCCTTCTTCTCCTCCTCCTCCTCTTCCTTCTTCTTCTCCAACACCCGTATCTCAGTAGCTTAACACCATTAGAACTTACTGACTCTCACATCAAACCTAAAATGAGTTTTTCCAGTCAGCAGGCAGCTCTACTCTAAGCAGAGGTGGGGGGCCAGGCTCTTCCATGCTGGGGCTCCAATAAGTCGCGGCTCCATCGCCATGAAACCTTCAAGGTCACGGTGCTCATCGCCATCAAGCGTGCAGAAATAAAAGGAGCCTGCAGCTTTGCGTGTGGAAAGGCTATTGGGGGCCCCTCGGGAAATGACACTACTGCTGCTGCTTCTGCTAGAGGCGGTCACAGGTTCACCCCAACCCACGCATCATGCACACTGGGAAGACGTGTAGCCCTGGGCCAGGAGAGAAGCAGGTGGGTTTGGAGAGGAGCCAGCGGTTGATCTGCACGGATTCCCTCGCTGAGTCCTCTTCCTACCCGAGTGGGGCCGGGTCATGAGCCATGAGGGACGGGAGGAGTGGCAGATCGTGCCGGCCTCCTACAGCATGGGAAGAGGAGCCATTTTTTTTTTTTTTTAAGATTTTATTTATTTGACAGACAGATCACAAGTAGGCAGAGAGGCAGGCAGAGAGAGAAGGGAGGAAGCAGGCTCCGTGCTGAGCAGAGAGCCCGATGCGGGGCTCGATCCCAGGAAGCCGGGATCATGACCCGAGCCGAAGGCAGCGGCTTTAACCCACTGAGCCACCCAGGCGCCCCAAGAGGAGCCATTTTGAATAAACCCCAAAATGCTGTAGATGCTCTTGATTGCAACGGGTCCTTTACATGGAAAAGAAAATTCCAAATAATCAATCTCATGCAAAAAAATACAGGAAAGTGAAAAGAAAGAAAAAGACCCACAGAGAACCACTATTACCGTTTTGATATGTTTGTTTGTTTTTTTTTAAAGATTTTTATTTATTTATTTGACAGAGAGATAGAGAGAGAGCACAAGCAAGCAGAGCAGCAGGCAGAGGGAGAGAGAGAAGCAGGCTCTCTGCTAAGCAGGGAGCCAACTGAGCCACCCAGGTGCCCCCGTTTTGATATGTTTCATATTAAATATTTGATATAGTTTCTTGCAGTTAATAGTTTTCAGGAGAATTTTTTACTTAAATAAATTTGTTTAAAATTTTTTTAAGGGACGCCTGGGTGGCTCAGAGGGTTAAGCCTCTGCCTTCGGCTCAGGTCATGATCTCAGGGTCCTGGGATTGAACCCCGCATCGGGCTCTCTGCTCAGCAGGGAGCCCGCTTTCCCCCTCTTTCTCTGCCTGCCTCTCTGCCTATTTGTACTTTCTCTGTCAAATAAATAAATAGAAAAATCTTAAACATTTTTTATTTAAGATACATCCACAAATGAACTGTATTTCTATATATTTTTACTGAAATATAGGTCGTACCTGGTTCTAATAGCGAAGTATAATTTTGAGTTCTACTTTTTTCATCCTGTAATAACACTTTACATTAATAAGGGACATATAGAATATAGAATTCATTTCTGCCTACATTTTCATGATCTTATTTAAGATTTTCTACGCTATTTTTCACCATATGTATAGTCTTCATATTTACAATCTTTAATATGTGTATTCTTTTGAGTTTCAACCCAGCCATAATAGGCTTAATTATTCTCTTTTTCTTAGATTTTCATTTCCTCTTCCCTCTCTGTTGTGGATGGGGTTGGTTCTCCATCCAAATCCCTTCAAATTCTTTTTTACATTTCTGTGTTGATGGAAATGTGAATCATTTAAGATTTTTTGGAAGGCTACCTAGTAGTAGATTCTATTGCAATTTCAAATTCATACACTCTTTGACCCAGAAGTCCCTTTTAGGGACTAGTGTTTTTATTTGTATGAGATAGATTCCCAGGAATGGGCTACCTGGAAAACATATTGAGGGATTATTCATAGTAGCAAAACAGAATGAAAAACAAAATTGTGGGGCAAAACAACAAAATCCCGGTGACAAAATGATTGTCCCAGTAATAAAATATCGTGTAGCCGTTAATGAGAATGAAATGGAACTAGACCAGTTCAATGGACAGGATTTCCATGAAGTATTGGTCAAACAGAACACAAGGAACTGTGTACAGTGTGTTTAGTAGGATCCCATTTATGGAAAGAAAACAGGACAAAAATAAAGAAAAAAAAGTCTGTGTGTAATATATAGATGAGCCAAGTGCAAATAAGATATATTCATGTCCTGGTCACAAACTTTATTTTTCAAGTCACTGGAATAGTGATATTCAAATGAAGTGTTATCTCTTCCTTTGGAGCAGGAATTACCCACCTCTGATACCTGGTGACAACAAGCATCTTAACATGAGGTCCGCAGACATCTATCTGGAATCCAAGGGTTAAAGGCAGTATTTATTTCAAATACACAGAAGTAACACTTTTTTAAATGAGGTGATGGTTTTGCTTTACATTTCCAGGATTGCTTTGAAAACTATTATGGTACTTGTTCCTGGGGGCAAATCAAAGAGTGAGACAGTGTTGGCAAGAATGACAAGAACTGACTTCTAAAGTTCTTGCTGTGTGTCAGCCAGTGGGCGAATTGCCTTAAATATACAGTCTTATTGGTTACAGTCCTGAGAGGTAGTGTTTCTGCATTTTCCAGAAAAGCCCGGAGAGATTAATATCTATCAAGTGTTACGTAGCTTGTGAGTGGCCAAGACAGACTTGGTCTCAGAGTGGATAATCTGCAGCCTGTGTGTCTAACCATCTTCCCAAATGACCCGCCTGTCTTTTACCATCTTTCTGTACCACAAACCTCTTCCCCTACTTGGCATGCATGCATTCTTGAAATACGTGGGTAGAGTTAAATTTTTTGCTTTCTTACGGATTTATATTTTAAAATTAGGTATGTGTCCCTAAGGCCTAAGTATTTGTCAAATGACATTATAAAATCACATGCAGACACACATATATGTATGTATGTATATGTACTATAGTCCATGTGTGTCTGTGTCTACGGAGAATGGGTGCTGTGAAGGGTATATGGCAGCTTTCAATGTCATTCTGTAGCTGGACAGTAAATTTACCTTCTCTTTTTGGTTCCAGACGGCAAAAAGGAAAATGAGCTCTGTGCTACTCATCCTACAGGCTTTTGCACTGCTTTGAGGATTTTGAGATACAGGGAGGAGAGATACTCACAGTATCTCTCCTCCCAGGAGAGGCTGAAAGGGCTGGGGGCAGCTGTAGGACAGAGGGACCTGGACAAAATCCGTGGACAGGAGGAGTTTGAGGGAGTTAAATCAAAATAATTAAATGATGTTTTTGTTTTGCATATTGACTATTGCCTGGTTCAACATAATGTTTTACCTCATAACAGTATTCCCGTTTTCAGTAAAACTTGTTATAAGTAAAATTGGAAATACGTTAAAACAATAGAATGGGATGATCTATGCTGCAGAATGGAATTTCTGTCCCAGATTTACAAGCACCAACAACTTGGTAAACAGAGAGGGTCAGTGACATAATCGCTATATATCTCTTTTACTTTGACTGGTAAAAATATGTGAGTGTTATCGGGCATATATAAAATATTTACATGTTATATTTCTTAACCTGAGTTTTTCCCAGTGTATTAGGACCCGTCTATTCAAAATTAAAAATCAGAAAATCCACAAATGACTTCTTATGCTCCAAATGTTTAAAAAATGCTGACTTTTCCCTTGATAAAACATAAACATCCTCCTTCTCCATACTCCCAAGACAGAGCTGGATTTTCTTTTTCACAAAGAACACCCCGGAGGAAGCAAGGAGCCTGGTCTCCAGAGTGTCTGTCTGCACATTAGAGCAGGACATTACGTTTGTTACTGTTCTTTTAATCCTCATTTAAAGACTCCTCTGGCTTTAAGAGATACAGGTAAGGGCTGGGAAGCAGGAATTCTTTCTACAGATCTAAGGAGTTCTGCTAATGAATCCTTCCTTAATTGCCTGAGGCGGGGCAGGGGGCAGATCTAATTTTTTTTTCTTTTTTTTTGTAGTATCACAGGGATAGAAAAAATTTTCACTTCCCATGCCAGCTCTGACAAGTGGGTGTTGTTTCCGGGGCTGAGACGCTTTTGGGGAGCAACTTCAACGTTGAGTTTAGTCAAAGTGTTCTGGGAAACATGTTTTTAAGTGGACCTCTGAGTTGACCGTATTTGGTAGAGTGACCCTGGGCAGGCATTTCTGTGGTTGCCATTACATAAAAATGTTAGATTTAAAAAATGTCCAGAAAATGGGGCGCCTGGGTGGCTCAGTGGGTTAAAGCCTCTGCTTTCAGCTCAGGTCATGATCCCAGGGTCCTAGGATCGAGCCCCGCATCGGGCTCTCTGCTCCTCAGGGAGCCTGCTTACTCTTCTCTCTGTCTGCCTCTCTGCCTACTTGTGATCTTTGTCTGTCGAATAAATAAAAATAAAATCTTTAAAAAAAATGTCCAGAAAATAGCTCAAATATAGAGTTAAGCTGGAAGGAAAGGGGAAGTTTTGGGTTTCAAAAACAAAAAGCAACTCAAACCTAAAGGGGAGGACTAGAGCTGATGTGGAGATGACTTTTGGGCAGGAGTCGACGTGGGCGGCAGGGCTCAGGGCCTGGGCACTAGGGTTTTGATGCTCAGATGGTGACAAGGCATGGTCTCAGAGGCTGAGACTGAGGCCCCCGATCTGGGACGCTCAATGGGCCACTGGCTTTTGAAAGGGGGATTGCAAAACCATCATTTTGGGGTCATACTGAAAACTAGGGTTTTAGAGAAGCAAAGCTTCAATAATTTCTCTAGTCGGACCCTGGCACAAGGAGGGATGTGTGGGATTCCAACTGAAAAATAACTTTAGCTGAAGATAAGCTTAAAAAAATGACAAACTCCATAAGGAACCAGGACACCATGATACAGAGCCACCAGAAAAAAATAAATGAGATACTGGCACCCAAGGATGGGAGAAAATAGAACAATCTGAAAGAGACATAAAATACAAATGTTTAAGATGACTGGAAGTAAACTATAGAAATAATGAGATAGGAAAACAACCCTATAAAAAAAGAATAAGCAGATTTGAGAAAGAAAAATGAAATTGTAAAAATGAGACATATTGAAGTTTAGAATTCAAGAGATGGGTCAAAGAACAAATTCGTTATAGCTGATAGGAGAATTCCTTAACCAGGAGGTAGAGCGCAGGAAATCACCCAGCAGAGAATCCAGAGAGGGAAGGAAATGGAAAGTTGAAGACAGATTCAGTGATATGGGTAATAGACTTAAGAGAACCAATACACAGCCAATTACAAGTTCTGGAATGAAAGTATTCAGAGAATCAAGGAGATGTGATATTCGGCGACAGAGAAGCTGATCAATTTCTTGAAGTGGAGAAAAATTTGAGTCCTCAGAACAAGGCAGCACTGTCTTCCTTTAGCAATTTCCCCCTCTCTATTATACTATTGCCGTCAGCAAAAATATACATTTTAATAAAATGTCATAGTGAAATAAAACAAATTCCCCTTGTCCCACACCCTCCTCCAGATGCTATGCGTTTTCTCTTCTTCTCACAGCGACACTCCTCTGAAGAGTTGCCTGTATTCCTCATCTATAGTCTCTCTTCTCCTAGTTTTTCTTGGAGCCCCTCTAATCTGGATTTCATCCCCATTTCTCCACAGAGTATTCACCCAAGATTTCCATATTGTTAATTCCAGTGGTGCATTCTCCATCCGCATTATGCGGATGTCTGAAGCATTCGGTAGAACTGATTGCTCCTGCTTCCTTTTTCTAAAAAATTTTTTTTAATTTAATTTATTTTATTTTTTAATTGAAATTCAATTAAGTAACATATAGTATATTATCAGCTTCAGAGGTGGAGGTCAGTCATTCATCTTTTATAACACACAGAACTCATTGCATCATGTGCCCTCCCTAATGTCCATCACCCATTTACCCCATTCCCCCATCCCCTCCCTTCCAGCAACCCTCAGTTTGTTTCCTATGATTAAGAGTCCCTTCTGGTTTATCTCCTCCTCTGATTTTGTCTTGATTTATTTTTCTCTCTCTCTCCCAGGGATCCTCTGTTTCATTTCTTAAATTCCACATATGAGTAAGATCATAGGATAATTGTCTTTCTCTGGTTGACTTACTTCGCTCAGCATAATACCTTTTAGTTCCATCCATGTCATTGCAAATGGCAAGATTTCAATTTTTCATGGATGAGTAGTATTGCATTGTATATATATACCACATCTTCTTTATCCATTCATTTGTCAATGGACATATGGAATCTTCTCATTTTGGGGCTATTGTGGACATTGCTGCTATAAACATTGAGGTGCAAGTGCCCCTTCGGATCACTACATTTGTATCTTTGGGGTAAATTCCTAGTAATGTAATTGCTGGGTCATAGGGTAGCTCCATTTTCGACTTTTTGAGGGACCTTCATGCTGTTTTCCAGAGTGGTTGCACCAACTTGCATTCCCACCAACAGTGTAGGAGGGTTCCCCTTTCTCCGCATCCTCGCCAACATCTGTCATTTCCTGACTTCTTAATTTTAGCCATTCTGACTGGTGTGAGGTGGTATCTCATTGTGGTTTTGATGTGTATTTCCCTGATGCCGAGGGCTGTTGAGCACTTTTTCATGTGTCTGTTGGCCATCTGAATGTCTTCTTTGCAGAAATGTCTGTTCATGTCCTCTCCCATTTCTTGACTGGATTATTTGTTCTTTGGGTGTTGAGTTTGGTAAGTTCTTTATAGATTTTGGATATCAGCCCTTTATTTGATGAAACATTTGCAAATATCTTCTCTCATACTGTCAATTGTCTTTTGGTTTAGTTGACCATTTCCTTTGCTGTGCAAAAGTTTTTTATCTTGATAAAGTTCCAATAGTTCATTTTTGCCTTTGTTTCTGTCGCCTTTGGAAAAGGACTTCTGAATACCTTATTTCGTGCTTTCCCAGAACTCACTACTCTTCATACCTTATTTTTCGCCATAGCACTTATCACTCTCAGACAGAATTTATATGTATGGAATTATGACGTAATTCTTGTTTCATCCCACCAGAATGTAAGCTGCTTGAACATGGAGACTTTGTTTGATTTGCTCTTTGCTGATCCCTAGTGCCTGGATCTGGCATGTAGTAGGTGCACAATAATTACATACTGAGTGAATGAATGAATCCTGAGCAGAAAATATAAATATAGATCCACACCTAGACACATCATAATGAAATCTACAGAACATCACATAACCAACAAAAACATTAAAAGAATCCAGAGGAAGAAGACAGATTACCTACAAAGAAATGATAATCAGTTGAGAACAGCATTCTCAAAACTAATACCAAAAGATGGTGGAATAATGCCATTAAATTATAGAAGGAAAAACAGTCAGTTTAGAATAAATATCCAGCTATGTTTTTCAGAAGTAAAGGTAGAATGAAGACATTGCAGATAATAATTTAGGGTCCCTTAAAGAGCTACTTAAAAATATACATGCCCTGCCTATTTACTTCCAGTAACTCCTTCCTGAAAATCAGACAAGCTAAATGGAAACACTGCCAAGCCTATTTCCCATTATATCAATGGGAAAAAAATCTAATTCATTATATATCAACCTGAAACCAACCACTAACTACTTTCCTAAAATACAACCAAACCACAGCAAAATATTGACATATAGCAACCATCAAGTACTTAAATAAATAAATAACTGCTTAAAGCATTATTTCCTGATTGCAAAATGGTGAATGTGGCCATTAACAGACACCTGTCTTGAGTAACTCTCTGATACACCAGTAACCTCTCTGTAGCACCAACAGCACGCAGGGGGACACTGCTGGCTCTCTGTGAGCTTTTCAGTGTCTTCACATGATTCTACCAATTATTTTTGGAATAAAACTTCAGACTATTTTTTTACATTGCTTTGTTCAAAGGGTTGATGAAATTTTGAGATGAACGTAAGTTTTCTTTTTTCTATAAAAACACTAGCCGAAAAACCACAGTGTTTAGAAATAAATATGGTTTATAAAATTTGGGAATTAAACACAGGAAAATGTTCATCTAAAAATCAGTTTCCAGGGCATTCCTGTATTTCAGTAGGAAGGAAATTGAAACCAATGGAAACAAAACAATTGGCAAACATATAAGTAAAATTAATAAGCTCTGATGTAAAAACAAACACACAAACCCCCAAACCAATAATGATAATACTAACTAATGAGATATGAGTTAAAATAAAGTGGAATTTAAACAATTGATAATAGTGTGACTGGCAGAGGGGATAGAGCCAATCGGTGACTTTTGAGTTTATCAGGTGCCCATGTTAAAAATTTTTAAATGGTAACTTCTTTTTTTTTTTTTTAAAGATTTTATTTATTTATTTGACAGACAGAGATCACAGGAGACAGAGAGGCAGGCAGAGAGAGAGAGGAGGAAGCAGGCTTCCCGCTGAGCAGAGAGCCCGATGTGGGGCTCGATCCCAGAACCCTGGGATCACGACATGAGCCGAAGGCAGAGGCTTTAACCCACCGAGCCACCCAGGCGCCCCTTAAATGGCAACTTCTAACAGAATAGAAATACAGTTTATAAATTCAAGTCTGTAGAGGGAAACAAAAGAGAATAAAGCAAGTTTGATTCTGTAAAACACAGGAACATGGAGAAAAAGATACAAGAAATACGGTATTAGAAAACACAGAAAGATAGTAGAAATAAGTCAAAATATCCGTAATCAAAATCTTCAGTTAAAAGACAGGGAATCTCAGATTGTTTGGGAGAATATGCGCAACCATATTCAGCTTATAAGAGACATGCCTTCAACGTAACGATGCAGAAAGATTAAAAAAAAGATGTGGAGGAATCTTGTAAACTATAGAGTTATTTCCAAATGGGAAAGCCTGTTAGTTATTAAAGTCCCATTACTCACTAGGTTATTCCATGATAATCTTTGATTGTCTCTCCCGCTGGAGTGTGAACTTTTTGAGGGCAGGAATCATGTATTTTCAACATTCTATCCTGTGCCTGACACATAGTAGGCTCTGAATAAATATTTGTTAAATGAACATATGAATAAATGAATGAATGAATGTACAAGACACTAGGTCGTCCTTGGACCTTGACTATTTCACCAGTGCCTGTGTTGGGGTGGGGCCGTGTTCTTTTCTTGAAGTTGGTGGAGTTCCATGGATATTATTTAGATGTTGTCAATTTTATCTTATTTTTTTGTTGCAGTTATTCTGAATATCTTGGTTGTTTTGAGCTACGTTAAGTCTTTATTTCCCATTTGCTTGCCCTCCTCATTCAACTGGCTCAATGTCACCGATTCTCTTCTTGAATATGAACTGATGCCAAATACATCAGATTTCGTCAAGTCTGCTCTGTGAGTGTATATTCTATCTTCTTTCAGTCTTTCTTATTTGTGTTGCCCAAGGTTGTGGTTATGATTATTTCTGAAAACAAAAATGTCTCAAGGCAGACACACCCTCGTTTGTAAATAATGGTTGTGTCACTTAAAGAGCATGTACAGCTTGGTAACCATTGGAATTAAAACAGTTTCTATCAACGCTCTCTGGGAGGCCGGGTAAGATCAGGGAGGCGTTTGGCTGGGCTTGTCATGTCCATGCTTGAGTCCCTGGGAGGAGGCTGCTTTATGCCAGCTTCAGGCAGGCGTGTGGAGAGTGCAGTGACAGTTCTGGTTCCTTCCTCTGGGAAACTAGAGACAGGAAACACTACATGACATGCTATTAATAAAGGACAAAATCACTTGATGGTAATTAATATTATCCTCATGACTAAATATAGGTGTTAGCCAAGCTGTTTGGGCCTGTTTGCTTCTTTTGGAGAAAATGTTATCTGGATTTGGCTTTTATCATTTTGCTCTATTGAATCCAGCTTTACATTTTTGTGTGTGAAATGCTCTCAGAACATTGCCTCATACCGTCAGCTTAATTCCAAACGATCAACGTCGGAGCTGAGACTACAGGACACCGAACATCTGGATATTCGCAAACATTGTTTTTTGTCTGAAGTTTTCATTTGTTAGTGCTGACCTGCCAGCCTTCCTTGAGACTTGAGTAACAAGCAGCAGCAAACAAACTCCCTAAGTAATCCACACAGGTGTTATTCAGACATAGAGTCTCTTCCCCAAGAATGAATTATTTGTTTAGAAAAAAACTGACCTAGGGCCGAGGTTGGGTGGCTCAGTGGGTTAAGCGTCTGCCTTTTGCTCAGGTCATGACTGTAGGGTCCTGGGATCGAGCCCCGCATCGGGCTCCCTGCTCAGTGGGGAGCCCGCTTCTCCCTCGCCCTCTGCCTGCTGCTCTGCCTACTTGTGCTCTCTCTCCATCAAATAAATAAATAAAATCTTTTTTAAAAATCTTAATAAAAAAGTGACCTAAAATGCTCCATTTCCATGTTCTGTATTGAAATTCTTGTTGTGCTCATTTGTGGACTCTGGGTCGGGCTCTGGAGGTGCACAGCTGAGCTGGACCCCTCCATACACACACACACCCCACAGCTGGGGTGGGGGGCGGGGAGCTCGTGACTGGCTTAGGAAAGGCCTGCTCTTGCTAATGCCCGCACAGCCAAAGACTCTCTTTAGCAGCATGAACCCAAATGGCAACTCTGAATTCCGCTGAATTAGACCCACATCACCAAAGAAAGCAGATCATGGAGCTGCTAAATGACCAATGGTCCCAGTGTATCTGGGGCTAGGAGGCTTCCCCGGACACAGGACTTTCAGTGCTAAAACTAGAACAATCTGCACAGACCAGCATGGCTGGACACCCTAGTGGGCCGCTGGGCCTTTGGGGATACTGGCAAACGTCACATGGAGCCTGTTTGTGATAACGCCAAGTGCCTTTCCTGTACCACCTCTCCTGCGCTGAGTTTGTTGAATTCCCTTTATAGTCAATAAGGTGCGTATTAGTTCTTTGGTTTTTGAAGCCTTTTGGTGCTTCAAGGTCTGGCTAAAATGTCACTCCCTTTATGAAACCTCCCTCAATCCAATTCTCCAATTCCAATAGACTGGTTTGGTACTACTGGAGCAGCCCCATGGTTCCCTCTGTGCTTCTGGAATCCAAGAAGCTTTTATGGAAGTTACTTGGGAAATGGAAAGCTTTTATGTAAGATGTAAGCTACTTGGCAACAAAATCTTACCTTCCTGATCTGAGGTTCTTGGTAGTCTATTTGTCTCAGTGATAGGAATATTCATAAATTTTTGCTGCATAAATATATTAATGTGTCCGATGACAGAGGGATACCCAGACTCTAAGGTGGCTGTTAGTCAGTAAATGATATATACACTACATTATCACTCTAGAATCTGAAAAATTCCTAAGTGCAAGTGGCCCCAAGGTTTCAGATAAGGGATGGTGGACCCGTACCTCTACAAGGGCACTGTTTCACTTGCCTGGCATGGAATTAATTATTTGCATATCTCTGAACCTCAATTTCCTCATTTATAAAATGAGAATAATAATATATGTTCTGGGGCGCCTGGGTGGCTCAGTGGGTTAAAGCCTCTGCCTTCGGCTCAGGTCATGATCTCAGGGTCCTGGGATCGAGCCCCTCATCGGGCTCTCTGCTCCGCAGGGAGCCTGCTTCCTCCTCTGTCCCTCTCTCTGCCTGCCTCTCTGCCTGCCTCTCTGCCTACTTGTGATTTCTGTCTGTCAAATAAATAAATAAATATCTTTAAAAAATATATATATGTGTTCTGAAATATGAAAGAAAAAAGTGTTGCAAACAAGCAAAAGGCATCATTACTGTTACTTCTCTCATCACCCTTATTCTAAAGTGCTTTCTATTTTATTTATTTTGAGTCTCTGCAAAAAACCACCTTTTTCATAGCTGGTGCTCAACAAACATTGTGAGACCTGGGTTGTAGGCATGTGCTCAAAGTGACTAATTCATGAGTGATTTTCTCAGTGTTCCATCTGGTAAGTCAAAGTTAACATTAAACTGAACTACAACTTGGAGGGGGTGGGGTAGAAAAATAATTGATCTACACTAAATTTCCAAAAAATAGCCAGAATGTGGTCACTAAAATGGCTCTGCCCTGTTGACTACATGCAGAACCTGGGTCATGATGTATGGAAGTAGCTGCTCAGGGGCATCCTTGAACTTGAATAAAGGGAAAATTTAATAGACCCTTTAGAACACAGAGCAGTAATGTACAGAATATCTAATCTGAGGCTGGTAAGAAGATGCCACAACAGAAGACGAGCTTGTTTGAGATTCAGCATTTAGAAATGAGGCGACTCATTTACAGCAAAGCAGTGTTGTCAAAATAGAAATTTGACCGGAATAGTCTTATCCAAATAGTTGTCCTTTAATTCAAATACAATCTGCTGCGATCTTAATCATGGGACACTATTTGACTGGTTCAACATTAATGCCAAGATGAAAGAAACTTGGAACAAAATCTCTATGTTTTCAAATACTGAGATACCTGATATCAGGAAGGCATTGTTCTTCCTCCTGAGCAATCTAGAAAAATAATTGTCACCCTTTTAAAGTCTGTTTTTTCCTATATGACTTGCAAACATCAGTAGTGTCTTTTTCAAATATGAAGGCATTGTGTAGTAATTAGAGTTCAAAGAGACTATGGAACCTCCTAACTCATGCAGAAATTCCTTCTTTTATTGTTTGTTTTAAAGATTTTATTTATTTATTTGAGAGAGAGAGAACAAGGAGGGAAAGGGGCAGAAGGAGAGGGAGAAGCAGACTCCCCGCTGGGCAGGGAGCCCGATGTGTGACTCCATCCCAGGACCCCAGGAGCATGACCCGAGCTGAAGGCAGACACTCAACCGACGGAGCCACCCAGGTGCCCCAGAAATTCCTTCTTTAAAGAACACCCTTCCCAGATAGTCGGTCACCTTCTACTTGGCTTTGTTTGGGATGGAAGATCATTGACTCCCGAGGTAACTTTGTCTTCCAGCAACTCTGACTTTTAGAAAATGACTCTGACAAAATCTCCCTTACTTCCTATTCTAGTTTCAGTTTTGCCTTCTAGAATGTCTGAGGACCAAATGTGTTATTCTTCTCATGAAGACAGTATCAGCTTAGAGTGTTTAGCTACAGTGAACAGAATCCCTAGCTGCCATCGTTAAACAAATAGAAGCTTGTCTTTCTCACAAAGCAAAGTATCTGCAGGCCGACGGTCCAGCTGGTAGAACTCTTTAGGTGTATCTCCCAACACTGTCATTCTTAGCATGTTTTCTGCTGTATCCTCAGGTAGGAAGAGAGAACTCGGCAGTGAAAGGCATGCCAGTCAACCCTTTTCTTCTCAAAAGGTAAAAAGAAACTTTTTTTAAAAAAGATTTTATTTATTTGACAGAGAGAGATCACAAGTAGGCAGAGAGAGAGGAGGAAGCAGGCTCCCCGCTGAGTAGAGAGCCCGATACGGGGCTTGATCCCAGGACCCTGGGATCATGACCTGAGCCGAAGGCAGAGGCTTAACCCACTGAGCCACCCAGGCACCCCAGAAGAAACTTTTCTGAAAGCCTGATTTATCCGACTTTTCCTTAGTCAGAATTGGGTTCATGGTCACCCCTAGACTGGCTGTGGGAGGTGAGATTACTATGGCTGGTTGAGATGCACCATGCTTCTCCTTCCAGGACCTGGTGGGGCCTCTTCTTTCTGAGGTCAAGGGGTCTTTGCAGCAACCTACACAGATCTGTTTGGTTAGTGGGGACAGGGAGCGGGGAAGGTGGAGAGGATGGACAGTGGTAGGCAGGGCCACGAGAACAGAGAACAGAATCTGCCACAACCACACTTCAACTATCCAAAGACTGCTCTCATATCTCCCTGTAAATTTCTCTCTGCAAGGTTAAAATGCACTGTTTTTTCCCTCAATTCTCCTACCTATTTTTGTTGGCCTCCTATCTGTGGCTCTAGTGTGTGCCTGGTGCCCAGCCCAGTCTTTCCAATGCGCCTGGCACCAGTGCATGGACTACCTCTCGTGGGCAGTCTCTGCGTTTTCCATTCATGTTGTTGGCTTTTGTGGCAATCATTTCATGGGCTGGCTCCTACAGAGTTTGCTGTCAGTTCTTAGGAATTGACATAGGAACTGCCCATGAGTCAGATCATATTCAGTATCTGTGCAATTGATTAAAAAAAAAAAAACTAAATGAGGCCTACAATGTGCTGATTTGGGGGAATGAATGTATTAAAATACTGTAAGAAGTTATTTTAAACAGCTGTTCACTAATAAAATATGTTGAGAAGACTATGACATGAATTTTATGGAGCCTTTTTAAAATTTTCTGAAAAATCCATAGGTACCATTGATGTATTTATTACTGCATATGGATTTAAAAGAAAAACTGTCACTTCTTTATGTTTCTTTTTGCTTTTCCTAAAACACTTTTTTTCTGGGACATTATTGTGTGCTATGCCCAAGCCACACCAAATCAATTTGATTTATGCTGTAACAGAGTGGAAAATAGAAGTAAGGCACAATGACTTTAGTATGTTCAATAATATGTGTATCATGGAGAACTACTACTTTTGGAAGTATATTATTTCATGAAATTTTAGGAAATATGGAATTCTCATTCTAGGTGCTTTTGGGTCTAAAGCGTTTTTATCCAATATAGGATTAGTATGTCTTGAAAAGCAGAAGTGTTAACAGTTATGCTGTAACGATCACATTTGGTTTTGTGATACCCAGCATATATCCAGTCATCTCTAGGGTTGTCATAAAATATTTATTATCAATGTCAATGATTTCACGTCACTTTAATTATATATAGATGAATAGATGTAGATAAAGCTCCATAAAATAGACGACAGGTAGAATTTGAGTGTAGAATGGGGAATGTTACGAAAGTCTGTATCCAGAATGGGGTACCAAATATCCAAACCATTATAAATCACAGTTACGTATTGTAATGTGGCTTTATAAATATTGCAATTACTCACTCCCGTAATAAGTGTGGGTCGTAAGGCGTGTCAGGAATATGTTCTGAACATTACAATTGCTTCACAATCTGTAAACGATTATTCTTATTGAATCTCTAAGAAGCCACAGAGACCGTGACAAGAATATTTATTTCACAAAGCTTCTGAAAGCTTTCTAAGCAACCTGGAAAGAACAAAGTTGGCTTCCAAAAACCCACATCCAAAACTGAAAGAATCATGTGTTTGCAGACTTTTGAAAGTATACCGTTGTTAGAGGAATGTGAACACGATGGTATTCTGTGGGATATGCCAATGTGTTGAGATGAATATATAAAATAAAAGGCTAAAAAAACCCCAGAATTCGAAACAACATGTACCCAGTACTTACTACCATGTGAAATAGACGTGTAACATCAGAAATAGTCAGGGAACATATAGAGATATAACTAATAGCTTAACGTTGTGTAGTTTCTCTCTGTATTTTTCAAAACTAAGTTACTGGCTCATTCTGGCTATAGCTAGGTGAGGAGAGTGGCAACTTTTGTCCCTGAAAAACAATGATGAGCATGGACAAGTGAAAAACAACCAAGAATGCATTGAGCACTCCAGAACCCAACTAAAGGTTACAATTATCTGAGAAGTGTTTATGTTTGAAACGCTGCTAAACATGGTTCAAGAAATGCAGTTACCCGTGGCAGTCTGGCCCACAGATGTTCCTGTCTCTCCCTCATTCAAGTCTCCACAAGCCCAGTCGATGCTGGGGTTCCGCCAGGGCCGGATTTTGCCAGGTGAGTCCTGCCAGCTTCTCTACCAGTCAAGAGAAGCTCACTTGATTGACTTGGTGGTGTTGGTGTTGGTGGAAATTACCATCTCAGAGGCAGGTGAGTGACCATGCCGATGGCTACAGTCTGAGGTTGCGGTGATGTCTGGGACAAACATATTCCTGCCCAAGGCTGCCTGAACACATGGCAGGACAGGGAAAAGGCTCAAGTCAGCCATAGCCCCGACAGACCCGGAGCCCATGCACAGGCACAGAGACCAAAAGGGCCCAGTGGAAAGTAATGACTGGGAAGACTTGAAAATGACTCGATCTTTGAATTTTCTGCTCTACCCACACACAAATCCGTTGATATAGCACAGTGGCTCACTGGCTTGAGATGGTCGAGTGTGATCTCTCTCTAGTCATTGGATGACCATTATGCTGTGCGAACATGGGAAGTCAGGCTTAAAAATAATAAAGAAAATCAATGTAGCCGAAAGTTGTTCTTTGAAAATAGAGGAAAAAAAAAGGCAAACTTCTAGTTAGACTGACCAGAAAAACAGAAAGAGGACACACATTTCCAAAATCAGGAATGGAAGAGGGGACATCATGCTGCCCCTATAGAAATCAGAAGAATTATAAGAAGGGAGCCTGGGCAGCTCAGTCACTTGAACCTCCGCATCTTGATTTTGGCCCAGGTCATGATCTCAGGGTTGTGAGATTGAGCCCCACGTCGGGCTCCACACTCAGGGGGGCGTCTGCTGGAGATTCTCTCTTTCTGTCCCTCTCCCTCGGCCCTTCCTCCTACTCATGCTCTCTCTCTAAAATAAATAAATCTTTAAATATATAAATATATATGAACTATAAGAAAACATTACAAACAAGTTTATGCCAATGAATTAAAAAACTTAAATGAGTGAACTTTGGTACTTTGCATCTTTCAAGGAATTGATTCCTTTAATCAAACATTTAAGGAAGAAACAATATCACTTACATGCAATGTTTTCCAGCAAAATAGAAGAGGAGGCTCGTGTTATGAGGACAGCATTACCCTGATATCAAATCTAGACAAAAATACAGCAAGAATAGAGAACTACAGACCAATATTCCTCATAAACATGGATAAAAGCATCCTCAAAATGTTAGCAAATTGAATCCAGTAATGCAGTAAAAGAGAAACACATTATGACCAAGTAGGGTTTATCTGAGGAATACAGCCTAGTTCATTCAATATTTGAAATTTGGTCTGTGTAACCATGATATTAACAGACTAAAGAAGAAACACCACATGATTATCTTAATAGATGCAAAAATGCATTTGGAAAAATTCAATGTCAATTTATATTTTGAAATATCAGGAAGTAGAGGGAAATATCCTTAAGCTGATAAATAGCATCAACAAAAAAGCCACAGCTAACATA
This sequence comes from Martes martes, assembly GCF_963455335.1. Classification (NCBI taxonomy): domain Eukaryota; kingdom Metazoa; phylum Chordata; class Mammalia; order Carnivora; family Mustelidae; genus Martes; species Martes martes. Next base: position 48,296,156 of record NC_137901.1, on the reverse strand, counting down.
CTTAATGGTGAAAGACTGAATGCTTTTCCCCTAAGATCAGGGATAAGGCATCATACATAAGCCACCATGGGCAAGGAAAAGAAATAAAAAGCATTCGTATTGGAAAGGAAAAAATAAAACTGTTTCTTTCTTTTTATTTTTATTTTTATTTATTTATTTGAAAGAATATGATAGAGAGAGAGAGAGCGAACATGAGAAGAGGGAGGGTCAGAAAGAGAAGCAGACTCCCTGCCAAGCAGGGAGCCCAATGTGGGACTCAATCCTGGAATTCCAGGATCATGACCTGAGCCTATAGCAGTTGCTTAACCAACTGAACCACCCAGGCACCCCAATAAAACTGTTTCTATTTACAGATGGTGTGATTATCTGCATAGAAAGTCATAAGGAATCTTCTAGAAAGCTCCTGGAATTAATTATCAAGTTTAGCAATGTTCACAAATACATGGTTAACATACAGAAACTATCATATACTAATGTACTAGCAATGGACATTTGCAAATAGAAATTACAACAATAAGACCAGTCTAATAGCTTTTAAAAACAAAATACTTAGTTATGAATCTAGCAAAATATGTGCAGGTTTGGCATGCTGAAAATGACAAAATATTGATAGATTTAATGCAATCCCATGAGTAAATGTAAGACAAAACCATAAAACTTTTAGTAGAAAATCTCTGTGACCTCATGTTAGGCAAAAGTTTTCTAGATATAATAGTAAGACCATGATTGATAAAGGGAAAAAATTGATAAAATGGACTTCATCGGAATTAAAATCTTTTGCTCTGAACAAGCCACTGCTAAGAGAATAAAATGACCAGCTACTGACTGGGTGAAAATATTTAAAAAGCATGTATCTGATAAAGGACTTATATCTGTAGTATATAAAGAGCTCTCAAAATGCAATAAAAAAGAAACAAACTCTCAATTATATCAATTGGCAAAAAAAAAATGTAAACACTTCACCAAACCAGGTTAGAATAGTAATTAAGTACATGGAAGGAAGTTCCATATCATAAATCATAGGGAAATGCAAATTAAACCACAGTGAGATACTACTAACCTACTTATTAGAATGGTTGCAATACTATCAATCAAACAAATAAACCTGAGAAGACCAAGTGCTGGTGAGCATTCAGAGTGAGTGGAACTTTCATATATTGCTGGTAGGAATGCAAACTAATGGCCATTCTGGAAAACCTGTTTGGCAATTTCTGTAAAGTTAGATACGCATTTACCAGATGACCCAGCAATTATACTCTTAGATATTTAACCTATAATTATAGTTACACAAAATACTAAATAAATATAGTTACACAAAAACCTATATGTGAATATTTATAGCAGCACTATTCATAACAAGGAAAAACTGGAAGTAAGCCAAATGTCCTTTTTGTTTGTCACCACATTTTTGGGTGTCACAGGTCCTAGCAACTAAGTGTATAGAGACCAATATGCTGCTTAAATATCTTAAGTGTTCAGCATGGCCCTCCCCCTCAACAGTCAGTTATCCAGCCCCAAATTTCAATAGTTCCTTTGCTGAGAAACCCTGCTTTAAGATATCTGAGAGTACTTGGACCATATTCGGTGGTGCTTGACGATTCCCTCTGATTCCTTTTTATGGTCCCATCTTCCTTGGTCTCCCTCATCCTGAATTCCTATTTATTTCTACTGTAGAACTCTTCAGCTATTCCCTTTTTTTCTTCTCCTCCCCAGTGGATTATGTTTTCAGGCTCATACTGCCATCTCAAGAGGTTTAATAAAGTATCTTCCTAAACAAATATAGTACACTCTGTAAAAGGAATTTTATTGCCATTTGTTAAGATAACAATCATTTTCAGCTTGTTATACTCCCACACCCACTGAGTTATACTTAGGATACCACAGTGGATGTGTTTTTGTCACACGTTTGTTTCACTTAATAGAGTATCATGAATATTTTCCCATTGCTTACCTAATAGGATACTGCTGGCCAAATGTTCCTGGTTCTCCCTTCTTTAAGGACGTAACAGGATCACGCCTCCCGACACCCTTGCAATGGGCAGGGACATATACCTAGTTTTATTAAATGATTTGAGAATGGAATTGACACATAATTTCCAGGCCAGAGTATTTATTGCTTATTTGATAACTTTCAGAGCTCTTTATTTCTCTGTGGTAACTCAACTAGCAATGTTGGAGATCGGAGCTTTTCCATCAGCCCTCATTGATATGATGTACGTGTGGCATGAGAAAGAAATAAACTTCTATTACTTTAAATCATTGGAACTCGGAGTGTTTATTTCTGCTGGATGACCTAGCCTATCCTGATTGACACATCTGATACCCACTCATCACTTCCGTTTGGAGGTTTACTTCTGATCATCAGATAAAGGCAACTATATCCAAGATCAAGGGGGTTTGTCTTCTTTGGTCTACCCTACTAATTGCCATCATATTCTTCTTCCAGTGGTTAGTTTAGGGGAAAGCATATGACTTTCTTCTGAGGCAACATGGGAGGTCAGCTGCGGACTCCTGAGAAAAGTTTCCCTGATCCTAGATGAGAGACCTGAAGAGACAGTCCTTTGAGCTTCTGGACATTGCTGTATTTGAACATGGCTCCTGGAACCTTGTTGCCATTTTGAAAGAGCAAAAGAGAACCCCCTAAAGCAAATCTGACCCACTAAGGATGGCAGAACAGAGTGACGGAAAGAACCTGGGTCTTGGTGACATTATTGAGCCGGAAATCTGTCCTACCTCTGGACTTCCGGATGTGTGTCATAATAAAAGTCCTTATTTTCAAGTCCATTTCAGTGTTTTATGTTACTGAAAATATCCAAAGTGATCTATCGTTATGTTGACTTCCGCGATGTTGATTTAATTGTCTGTAAAACATGTCTAGACTATAATATATTTAATTAACTTCCTGTGACCAAACATTTAGGTAGTTTTCCATTTTCAGACACTAATAAAAAGAGGGTCCCTCACTGCAAATAGTGCCAAATAAAAGTTACAAGCATTTTTCTGCTTCCTAAGAGTGGGAGGCCTGCATCCCTTTGAACCAGATCTTTATTCATTCACCCACTCATTTCTATTTTTTGTGGGAGTCTCAAGATAGAACAGTAATTTAGAACTGACAAGATCCTGGTCCTCATGTAGATCATAAAAACTTACGTTCCTTTGATTTGGTAAAACCAACCAATGGTGCTTTAGTTACATAAATGTGAAACTAATTCCCACCCACTGGTTCTTGGAGAAGGATGACAGCCAATGTACTAGACTGAGAGATGAAGTGTTTTGATTAGAAATATAAAGTAAACATATATTTTAGTATAAAGAGTTATGGCTCCAGACTTTGTAACTTCTTAGGTAGATACACAATTTTCCATGTATGATTTAAATTACCTATTCCTTCAAATTATTCTGTTGTTTTAAAAACCAATTAATTGAGGCATAATTGACAAACAGACACACAACTTGATGTGTTTGGAGATAGGCATACATCCATGAAAGCATCATCATGATCAGTGCCATAAACTTATGCACCACCTCCAAAAGTTTCTTTCCGCCCCAGAAAACAGAACACAAAGAGTTATCAGTGAATTATTACCTTACACCTGTTAAGATGGCTATATATATATACACATATATATGTGTATATATATATATACATATATATGTGTATATATATGATATAGAGAAAAGGGAACGCTTTTACACTGTTGATGGGAAGGCAAAATAGTACAGTCACTATGGAAAACAATACGGAGGTTCCTCAAAAAATTAAAAATAGAATAACTATTTGATTAAGCAATCCCATTTCTGGGTATATTTCCAAAGGAATTAAAATCCAGATCTTGAAGAGATATCTGCAGTCCCATGTTCATTGCAACATTATTTACCATAGCCAAGATATGGAAACAACCTAAATGCCTATCAACAGATGAACAGATGAAGAGAATGTGAGACGAAGAAGGAAATCATGCCATTTGCAAGAACATGAATGGAGCTGGAGGAACTTATGCTAAATGAAATAAGTCAGAGAAAGACAAATATTGTGTGATTTCACTCATATGTGAATATAAAATAGTCAAACTCATGGAAGCTGATAGTCAAATGGTGGCAGGGGGAATGGGGAAACAGGGAGATAGTGGTCAAAGGGTCCAAAGTTTCAGTCATGCAGGAGGAATAAGTTTTGGAGAACTACTACTATTCAATGTAAGGCCTGCTCTTAACAATTTGTATTGTATGCTGAAATATTTGATAACAGGGTAGGTGTTATGGTAAGTTCTCTTACCACAAAAGGAAAAAGCAAAATAGTAATACTAATAATAAATTATTATTTCTTTGAAGATTATATATTCTTATCGCCTATTGTGTAGGAAAAGTTGAGGACTGGACTGGTAGGAACAGTACATCTTGCCTGAGTATATGGGTCTAGAGGGAGAATACTATAAAAATAATTTTATTATTTTTTAAATTTAATTTTTAATAATAATTATTTTTAAAATAAAATTTAATTTACTCTTAAAATTTTTTAAATTTAATTTTTAATAAAATTTAATTTTATTATTATAATAATGATTCCTGAGAAGATTGAGATTTTAAAAAAATAGCTGTCTCCACAAACTTTTTTTTCCTCATTCTATGAAGATTTATCATTTTCAAATCCCAGTGAAAGGGACTGGAATAAGTTACCAATTTTGTTTCCCATTATGTACCTTAGAGATACCTCAGGAAAAACTGTCGGACACAACCTAATAACGTTTGCAGAACGTAACATTGTGGTGACCGCACCGAGGTTGATGGTTACAGGCATATTAAACTCTTCAAGTATTACATGGTTACACCCTGTTTATACAGGACATTGGTCCAATAACAAAAATAAAGAACAGCAGCTGGAAATTTATCTCATTCAATGTTCAGAGATAAAGGGTTAATCATTCATTCCATTATTTTCTGCAGATATGTCCTTTTTTCATACTGAAATCAGATGGCAATTAAATGCGGCTGTTTTTCCAAGCTATTACACGAAAAGGATACGGACGACCATCGCCCTACAGCATTCCGCATCATAAGGACCCTTCGGTTCACCAGTTCTGGCCACTTCCAAAATATACCCAAGAACCCAGTTTTATTTCTGTCCAGGAAGCTGGGTGCCAAGGATCAGATACAAGCACAGGTACATTTAAGCAGCAAGATTATGGTCAACAGACTCTGAAAATGGGAAATGGCAGACATAGCGAGGCTGGCGAAGCCCCAGGCCGGGCCCCGGGCCCAGCCCCGCCCCCTTCCCGGCCCCAGCCCCGCCCCCTTCCCGGCCCCGCCCCCTTCCCGGCCCCGCGTGGAAGAAGCATCTACACAAACTTAATGGTGCATTAGCAGCAGCTGTGGCGTCACCTGGAACGTGGAAATCGGGAGATGGTTCGACATTCTGCTTCCCCTTAACTGCATGTTCTTGGACAAGCCACCCTGAGTCCCCATATCCTCATTAACCAAATGTAGACAAAATGAAAGCATTCACGTTCTTGGGTTATTTTGAAAAAATAGCATCATAATGTATGTGAAAAAGCGTTACTAACTTAGCAGACATATTGTTTTTAGTTACTGCTTGGTTTAGGGGGTTAGTTAAATGAAAAATACTTTGAAGGTTGAGTTCCCAGACGTGTCATAAAAAAGATGTTTCTATTTTTTATTATTCAATAATACATAATCATCATTGAAAAGTAAAAACACCCAACATGTGCATGCTTACACAACCTCACCCCGCCAATGTCAGTGTCTGCTGGTGTTTCACTGACGCCCTCTTGCCCTCGGCTTCCAGGCAATGGAAGGAAGTGACTCTGTACATCTCTTCCCATATGGAACATCACCTATCAGCACTATCCTTAAACCCTCTGTCCTTGTTATCCTTCTTAGGAAATCCTCCACTCAGGTTGTGGTTTGTTTTTTTTTTTCTAGAAGTTGGAGCATTTCTTTTACAAATATTTAAATTATTAGTCCATCTGGAGTTAATTTGACATAGGGTGGGAGAGATATGTCATACTTTTGCAAATGCTAATCCATTTACAAATAGATATCTTTGCAAATGGCATTCAACACCATTTATTGAATGACCCTGCCTTTCATCACTGATTTGAGTTGTAAATTTTTCCATATTCTAAGCTACTAAATATATTTGAGAAGGTTTTTGGATGAGACATTCCACTGAATTATCTGTTCTTTGCCCAATCACTCCCACACATTTTGATTAACTTTGTAGAAACTTTCTTGTCTAATGAGTGAGGCCCTCAAACTTTCTTTTCCATCATCTGTTGGCTTTCTAGCATGCTTTCTCTTTCTGAAGATCTTTAGAATCTTTTTATATTCACCCTCTAGACACCCATGAAAATACAGAAAAATCTCCAAACTTTCAACCGCATAAACATTTAAGGTGACAGACAATATGATACCAGAAGCAGGATGTAGGATTAACCTCCTATCCACTTGAAAGTTCCCCTAGCCTTGCGGCTCTGACTGTACATACCTTTATGACTGCAAGTAATTTGCATTTATTTTTTTAAACGTTGGCTTCCCCATCAGAGTCTGAGCTCATCTGAGGCAGGAGGTTCTTCTTAAATATCTTCCATACCATTGCAAAGGGATCGGGACACAGTAAATGCTCAAAAAACATTTAGGGAATCGATTCATGGTACACAAAACCCTTCTGCTTGGCAATTCCCTGGCTGTGCTTTTCCTCTCTCTTTGCTGGAGGGCAAGGTCCTGGGGTGCCCAAGGCTCGCCCAGCTCAAAGATGCCTTTCCTCCCCCACCTGGCTCCTAGTCAGCACTCCGCAAATGCCGACTGCTTCCATTTCCGTGCCCTCTCTTCACTTCCCTCTCCTGTGGTGGTTATTGGAGTCTGCTAACATTTCCCTAAGAAAACCAGGCGGCTGCCGGGTGGACGTGACCAGTGCAAGTGAAAACATGGCTCCACATTACTAGAGCTGCCGGGCCTGGGTAGAGACGGACTCCCTGAAATGATCTTATCTAGGCCCGCTTACCCCACCTTATTTTTGTGAAAGAGTACAGAAACGGGACCTTCAGTAGGACTTCGAAGTCTGAAGTTTCTGGAGGTGCTCAGGAAGCAGGGGCAAGTTGATGGCCCTGGGTGAGGAGGCCAGGAAGGGCACAGTATTCTTTTTTTTTTTTTTAATTTTTTCAGTGTTCCACCATTCATTTTTTATGCATCACACCCAGTGCTCCATGCAATCCGTGCCCTCCATAATACCCACCACCAGGCTCACCCAACCCTCCACCCCTGCTGCCAAAACCCTCGGTTTGTTTCTCAGAGTCCACAGTCTCTCATGCTTCCTCTCCCCCTCCGATTTCCCCCAATTCACTTCTCCTCTCTTTCCAGTATTGTTTTGAAGTGGGTCTCCCTGGGGTTCGCTGTAAAACGTCAGGGGCAGCTTTCCTCTGATAGCTTCCGGGTACCCTACACATGTCAAAGGAAGAACCAAAGGTTTTCTCTTGCTCCACAGGCTGAACGGGTCAAACAGGTCACAGAAGACCCTCCGCGTACGGACAGCTGCGGGAGACGCTGCTGGGAAACAGCGGACACCCGGTGTAGAGGTAGACTTCTCATTTGTGGTCACGGGAAACTCTGGGAAATGTCACATGTAAAGGAGGAAAGAAACTAAAATCGTGTGACTGAGCTCTCTCTCTACTGTCTTCTCACATTTTCATAGCAATTGGGGGGGGGGTGGCTTAAGGTGGAACTTATGAGAATTTCTAAAACCCACGGGAAATCAACCCTAAGGCTGGAGAACATTTGGAGGCTTCTCCTGCTTCTGCCAAGGACCCTTTTGCCTAGACAGAGCCAGAAGCCCTCCAGGGGATCTCTAGGACAGAACTCACATGTCCTGGGCTCACACAACTGTTCCTACCCTTCCTTCAGGGGCTCCTTCCCAGAATGCGTGCAAACCTTCCCGGTCCCCTGCAACACAAGGCCAGGCTCTGCCCTGGCTGGATCGCTGTCGACCAGCAGCCAGGGCCCAATCCAGCTTCCTGCTCTGCTCGTTTTCCTGGTGTTTGTTTGCAGAGGAAACCTTGATCGCTCAGATTATTCTCTGAGGCTCTTAGGGAATGTTTCTTCTCTTGAAGGACAGACACAGTACAATGCTTTCTTCTCTAGCATATGGAGCAAGGCTTTAGGGACTCCTCTTGGATTGGGGCAGGTACAGAGAGCTCAGGGGTCTGGGGTCAGCAACCTTAGCGGTGGCCACACTTCCGTCTCTTTAGGAGCTGACCTTGGACCTCAGGTCTTAGGAGGGTGCACCTTGCAGTCTGGAGAATGGCCTGGCCTCAGTGTGGGCAGTCAGCTTTGACCAAGCCTGCAGCTTTGCAACGGAGGGGGAAGAGATGAGAGGTGCCTGTGCTGGTTCTGCAAATTAATTCTGGCACCCGATGGGGTGACAGGTTATAGCTAGATCCCCCTCTCTCCTGTACAAGAACAGATAACAGTTGAACATCATATGAATACCTGTGCCTGGTTCTTGGTGCCCTGGAGGTGAGTTAGGAACAAATGTCCAAGCATTTTGCCTGCTCGGGTCCACTTGTGCTCCCAACTTCACAGAGGAAAATGACGGGTGTTTCCCCAGTGCCCACACATGCTTGGCCTCAGATATTACCTTGGTTCAGTCTTACAAACCATAGCACATTGTAACATAGGCAGTACATGCGCTCATTTCCCCTTTCCTTTCCTTTTTGTTATTTTTACCACTGAAGAAACCGAGGTCCAGAGAGGTGTAGTGACTTGTCCATGGTCACAGAGCAGAACTTGTATCATGTCCTGTGCTTAGAAGGAGGTCTGTAAGTGTTTGCAGGTGGTGAGATTTAATTTAAAGCCAAGCAAAAGACAGGTGCCTTTGTGGTTTCTTCCATTCATTATTTATTTGTTTACTACTTCTCAGGACCAAAGCCTTAAGTTTAAGCATCCAGCTAATTCATCATTCTTTGTAAGAGCTGTGTCTGTTTCAGCTTAGAATTTTTCTCTTTTGCTCCCATCCCCATTGCTTTCTCCCCTAGAGGCACTACACGCCTCCGTTCGGCTCATGTCCTAGGGTGTGTGTGCTTGAAAATACACCTGTAGTATCATTTTACATAAAAATGTGTGTTAGACTGTAGGCATAACATTGTTCTATACGTTTTATTCTATTTCCTCTATTTGTTGTTTAAAGATTTAAATTTCTAGGGCACCTGAATGGCTCAGATGGTTAAGCATCTGCCCTCGGGTCTGGTCATGATCCTGGGGTCCTGGGATCGAGTCCTGCATTGGGTTCCCTGCTCAGCGGGGAGCCTGCTTCTCCTTCTGCCTCTGCCCCTCTCTCTCTCCAACTTTCATGAATAAATAAATAAATAAATAAAATCTTTAAAGATTTACATTTCTCCGTGTGTGGCTTTTCTGTCCATCTAGTTCATTGCTTCCGAGAGCTATGTTGCATTCTTTGGCATACATCCGCATTCCCCCAGTGATGGGTACTCTGGCCACGGCCACCTCTACCTCTCTGCTACACAAATAATGGTGTTGAGCATCCTTGAACATGTGAGAGCTTCTCAGGGGGAAATATCAAGTCTCTGTACTTTCTGTTGCGGGTTGAAGCATGAAAGGAGAGCTGGACAGCTGGAGATGGTGTCATATTTATTTTAAATGCAACCAATAGGAACCTGGAGGGCATCCCCCATTAAAGGGACTACTCTACAAAGAGAACCATTAAAATGAATGTAAATCACAGTAGCCTCGGGGACTGTTTAATAACAATCTGACTTTTTATTGGGTGAGCAGGAGATGTGCCAGCTTTCTCCTTACAGAGTCTTCTGGATCTTTTGTAGAGAGAGATTCTATCTGAAATGCTATGGAGATTACCAAGGGCAGAGGGCTGCTCAGGGAGTAATGGCCATAAATCCAATTAGTAACTCACTTTCTCTTTTGCCACAGGCTCCATTTCGCCCAAACACATGGAAGATAATTCCATGCTCTGGAACCTGTTAAATCCTGGGGGCGCCATGATATCATGCCACCAAGACACAAGGGTTTCTTGCTTGGACTGGAATGACACACACTAAACCACAATTGTTCTAGAGCAGAATGGTGTGGGTGCCTTGCCACACTTTATTCTGTGTGCTTGTGTATCATTTCCAATAAAAACGTGTTCCTGTCTCGTTTGTGAAATAAGGAAATGGAAGAAAATTTGAGGGATTTCTGAGAAATTTAACAAGATCTTTAGTTAGGTCTTTAGCAAGATCTCTAGATCACAGGAACCCCACTTATTTCCGGGCGAGGGTACTAAGGGAGCAGGGACACCAAGAAGGTTAGGGATCCTACTCGAATGAGGACAGCCGGCACAGGGGAGAGAGCTTGTGTCCCTTGACTCTTCCACTTCAGTCCTGGGTCAGTGAGTGAGATCAGTCAGCAGAGCCACCAGGGGGTTGAGGAGCCCAAGGGCTGAGCCAAAGAAGGGTCTTGGATTCCGGACCACTGCTTGTTTGAGAACTGGCATCCTTCAGAAACCAGATTCTTTAATGACAAAGCTTTATGATCCGAAGCAAAGAATTGAGATACCTGTGATAAAAATAAAATGCTTGTTTTATTTTAATTTTGAGGTTTAAAAAATACCATATAACTGCTTCACTTCTGTTTTCTTTCAGCCAGAAGACAATGCATGTTGAGAACAGATCATCTAGAGGATGGACACACTCCTACAGGGTTCTTTCTTTCTCTTGTTACCTCTGTAGTTGTTATGAAGATGCTTCTTTGGGTTTGTAGTTCTGTTAAAACTTTGATTGAAATCAAGATCTGAATGACTAAACAACACACTTTTTGCACAAATTTACGGAAAAAACACGAAGGATTTGGGTTTGAGTCCTTGACTTGTCATTTACTAGTAACCTTGAATAAGTGATCTAACCCTCTGAAGCTTTAGTTTATTATCTTAAAAATTATATGCATAGTATGTAATTGAAAAGGTTGTGAGGATTAAATAAGATACCGTAGGGAGAGCTTTCAGTACAATGGCTGGCATATAGTAAGCTCTCAAGAATGATACCTAAAGTATTAACAGGCACATATTTATTATGATTACTTTCCCTTGTATGACTCCAGGGATCCATGAGGTATTTGTTAGGTACATTAATATCCTGAATTCTTCAAAAGCAGAGCCTGAGGCAAGAATTTGTGAGCAAGATGTTTATTCAGAAGGTGATCTCAGGAAGTGCAGTAAAGAGAGTCCAGGAAGAGAAGAGAGCCAGTAATTTTACCTCTATTATAGGTAACTGGACACAATCCTGGAGGCCTCCCAAGGGACTGTGTGAAATGTACTTCAAAGAGCATTGGATAGGCATCCATAGTGTCTGCCACAACTACATAAATTCAATCTCCAATTAGGTTTTGAGTATGTGTCACCGTTGTATTGAAACATCTTTTTTTGTTGTAAATCAGACGGTGGTCTCCATTTAGCTGACTTTCTCCATGTTTAGACAGAGCCACTCTACCACAGTGATCTGCTTTGCCAGCTCCTTGCCCATGACCTGATGTAGGGCATGGTGTAGGCTGCAAAATGTTTCAGCCTGATAAACACATCTGTGGCACTAAGTTTAAATTCACATGTCTACCATTCCATTTAAAGTTGGCGTAGGTTATCTCTTAGACGCCGGTTCTCAAACTTTAGGGACAGGAGCTCTGGAAATCATGGAGCTCTTACAGAGAGCACCACATTCATTGCAGAATACCACACGATTCTGATACATTTCATTCCAAAACCTGAGTAGAAAAAATGATCGCAAGAAATATGACCATATTATGAAATTATTAACATGGACATGCAAACACACATATCAGTTCAATGTAATTGGCTCTTTATGAGTTTCCACTAGTATTTGTTTGCTAATTAATCATTAACTTGTTATCTGCTGGAATTTGCTAGCAGATAAGCAATAATAGTAGGCACTGTAGGTATCCGAAAAACATGTGAAGAGAAAATTAAAATTGAATAAAATTTTACCTGTTTTTGCATTAATCTGAGACAAAGAATCTCTAACTTCCTTTCAGGAACAAGACCCCTCTGCCTAATTTATCAAACATTGGCACTCAAGAACCCACTTAAAAGTCAATTAAGTCACTATAGTGCCATTTTAAGGCAATATTCACCAATCAAAATGAGGACAATACCGTGATTCCAGGCTACTTGGAAGTTTCCAAGAGAGGCAGAGCACATAGAAGCTATGTCATAGCCACTGTAGAAATAAAATGTGAACTTCTGACCAAGATAGAATATATTGCTTGTTTTAGGAGAGCTTTACTTGTTTTAATATTTTGCTCCAAATCAAGCAATAAACAACTGAATATAACTAAAATAGCCACCTCCTTTGTTTATACTATTCCTTACTTCCAGACACCCATTTCCTAAAACTGGAATGCCTTCTACCGTCTTTACTTAAGGCTTACCTCAAGTCCCTTGTCCCCACAAAACCATACTTCAGCTACCTGCAATCAGACCCTCTCTGGAATTCTTAGGATACTTTCTGTACTGTTCACTCGATCCTCAGTGGTACCCTATATTAATATGTTAATGCTCTCTGTCCCTCTTACATACGCACGCGCACACACACACACACACACATACACACTCCATACACCCCTCCTATCTTTCCTAACTAGACATAGTCCACATTTTATCACTGTTTGTGCCCAGCCAGCGCCCTGTACACAGTGGGCACAGGCAAATATATTAGAACCACATAGTCAGGCATTGCCCCAACATATTTGCAACCCACTCTAAACAAACATCAGTGTTTCTCAAAATTGAATCATGTAGAGATGCCTTAAAGAAGAAGAAATTCGTGCACCTTTGGTGTTGGCTTAAAACTTTTACGTACTAAATGTGTTTGAGTATAAAACAAAACAAAGCATACACTCCTTATGTTTGTATCTTCATGCACCCATGAAACTAAAAGAGTTTACAACTCAATGCAAGTAAACCCAATATATTCGAATTAACATTCTTATGACAGATGATGCTGTTTGGCTGAAACTAAATTGCTATTCAGGATGTGAATATGATGCTGATAAGGCAGCTCCTTACAATCCAGCACGCTGCTAGGTAGGTTTGCAAAGTGACTGCTCCATTTTCCCACCCAAGGCACTGGGAAGCCTCCATGTGTACAATAAAACACCATGTCATTTGCACTCTACTTGGCCCGAATACATCATTTATGTATTAATTCCAACTTCTCTTCCTTTCTTATTTACCTGTGACAATGAACGTGCTTCTTGGCATCAATGTGGTCTTAAATACAGATACTGTGAAATCATACGGCAATGGTTTGTTGTACAGTGGTCATCCAAATGACAATGATGATAATAATACTAATAGTTAAGATTTCCAGACTAGTTACTATGTGTCAAGCACTTTTCTGCACCTAGACTGTCCCATTTAAATTCCCATACTCGCTGCTTGAGATAGATGTTATTGTGATTGTGATTTTACAGATGGGAAAATTGGGGCTCAGAGAAATTCAATAGCATTTTCAAATCCATCCCATATATATAGAATTTCAACCCATAATGTTTGACTCCAGAACCTGAACACAGTATTTTTATTCATTTGTTTAGTTTATCATTAAAATGAACACAAAATTAAAACCACTGTTGTACAGAATATCACACTCCAATGTTCGATATTTCTATACACCCGCAATTCATCATATGCTCAGTAATTATGCCTGTATATTTTTTTTGAACCGCTAAGTGCTGGTGTCATTATAGCTAACTAAAACTTAGCTTCATGTCCACAACCAAAGAAGTGCTTTACTGATGAAAATATGTAACTTGGGCGCCTGGGTGGCTCAGTGGGTTAAGCCTCTGCCTTCGGCTCATGTCATGATCCCAGGGTCCTGGGATCAAGCCCCACATCGGGCTCCCTGCACAGAGGGGAGCCTGCTCCCTGCCCCCACCCCTGCCTGCCTCTCTGCCTACTTGTGCTCTCTCTGTCAAATAAATAAATAAAATCTTAAAAAAAAAAAGAAAAAGAAACTACATAACTTAATTGTAGTTCTCAATAAATGTAATATATTCGAAAGAGTTGAAAAAAAAATGCGTTTCATGCTCTTCTATTATACTGATCAGACAATGTCTTCATTCAGAAGTCCATTGACTTCCCCAGTCCTCAGCTTTGGTGCAAGCTGTCAAGGACAGCAGAGTGGAGGGGACCTTTAAGGCAGAAGAATCTATGAACCCACAGCTTAACATGCATAGCCAAGTTCTTCTGAAACTGGAATTTGAACTTTTCTTCCAGCTTACTGATTCAAATTCTCCAGAAGTCAGTATGCCCTCACCCAAACTGGGAAATATGCAGACTTCTTTATGCCTTCTGACTGCCAAAATAAACAAAACAAACTCTTAAAACATGACTTATTAACAGCATCCTTCCTTGTTCAATGGACAGGTTCAGTCAGGAAGACATCTGGACAAGAAAAGGATGTACCTTGGGCTGCACCCGCCCCCACCCCGAATTCAGCAACATAGGACTGTACATGTTTGGTCAAATCTCCTGCCATTCTTTTAAAAAAATAAATAGTGTGATTAACTAACTTATTGGTTTCTGTTTCCCAAGTAAATAGGCAACTTAGGAATGAGGACAAAGCTTGTACATTTTAGACCTGTAAGGACAGGGATAAATTTTCTCATAATACTACAGAAGATGTTTTCTGTGATTTATCAGCTTTCTACTGTATTTGCAACACTTTGCACTGGCCAGTGCCAGACCCAGTGAAGTATAAGACAAGTTCTCTAAGCTTAAGACTCTTAAAAGCGTATTTTTACATGTGGAGTCATGCGCAGCAACCAGAATAGCTACATTCAGACTTTGGCTACTATTTCTTCCACCTTCAAAACAACTTGGTTAGGTAAAATGTGAATTATTACGCTCACGTAGACAAGGCTATTAGGGCACAGGAGGTGAAAGCTAAGGTCATACAACTAATTACGGCTGAGCCAAATCTTCAAGTTAGGTTGCTTTTTCTTCGGTTTCTCCCTCTAGACCAAATTTCCGCTTTAGGGCAATGCAGAAACGTCATTCTAGAAGGTGTTTAGATTTATTTCTGAAGTTGATCTGGCTCCATCATGAATATTAAAACAAAACAAAACAAAACAAAACAAAAGCCACACCTGATTTGTAATTGGAGCCTGGAGTATCACCCACAGCCTGAGCTGATGATTTCGTTACCAGCTGCTGGAACACTTCAATGGGAAGACGTGAAATTCCTGCAGGAAATGACTCCAGGCAGCTCTGAATTAGTAAGGAAATTAAATGACTAACTTCAATGTTTCCTGGTTTTTGTCTATCTTAATTAACAATTTATTTTGGTAAAGGAAAAATTGAACAACTTTTTAATAGTCAACGTGTAAAACTTAACTATCTGTTTATAGTAAAAACATGATTCCCAGGTCTGTTTTTATTTAAAGAAAAGGAACACATTTTTGAATAATTTTCAGTAACCATATTCATTAAATGGTTCTAAAAAAAAAAAGAACCCAACAATTACAGCATATGTGTGTGGGAAATATCAATTTCCTTTTCATATTTCCCAAAGGTGCACTTGAGAAAAATGTGTTGATTATTAACAGGGCTAATATTTTTGTGGTAATGTTATTACTGAACATCTACAATAATTGGAGTTTGGAATTGACAGAGGGATTGTAGCCAGAATATATTGCTGATTTCTAGTCACATTAAATATAGCGTGGACCTCATTGAATATTGTTAGGACTTTTTTTTGTTTTGTCTCTGTTATGACTTTTGATATATATTTTGATATGACTGTCACTTTGCCCTCATTCACTTATTCAACAATATTTACTGAATGTGTGCCAGGTGCCCAGCTTTCTTCTAGGAGCGAAAAATACATGATAAATTAAATAAAGCTCTTGCTCCCATGGAGATCATGTTCTATGTGAGGGAGATGGAGATACCAAAAAAGCAGGGAAATCTGTCAGGTAGTAGTGGTAAGGAGATGAGAATGATGGAGGCCTTCTTCTTTTAGTGGGGTGGAATCAGGGAACCAGGAAAGTCCTTCATCGGCTCTTTGTAGAAACTTGATGACTTACCACATTCTTCATCATGGACAAGTACCATGGCATCCTGTCCTATCCCAGACTCCACCAATGTTTAGGATAAACTTTTGGGTTCAAGAATAATGTAAAGCAATTTCAAGAAAGCTGGTTTTTATACCTGTGTGAATTTTCTCTTTCCTTCTAGTGTTTTTTACTATGTAATAATATATATAGTATATATATAATAATATATATATGATATATTATTATAGTGTATATATAATAGTATATAATAATTATTAGGAATGAAGAGAATGAGGCAAAATTCAGATGCTCATAACAGAGCTAGTTTGCGGTATTGCCAAATAAACTTGTATGCAAACTTCTCTTCCTGGTTAAGTTTAGAGGCACCTACTTTATTTTTACTAAATTTAAATAAACCAAATTCTATCTGATGTCTCCAGCATGACTGTGAACAGCAACAACAGGGGGTACCTTGTGTTGAACAATATCATATACCAAGTACAGAACTTCTCATATACGTTTTTTTCTTACTGTCACAAGAGCCCTGTGTATGGGTATGATTGTTCCCATTTTAGAGGTAAGGAAAGTGTGACTCAGATAGGTTACATATGTTCCCGGAAGTTCCAGAACTAATCATGCCACACAGAGTTGGAGTGTTAGGTCACTTCTGCCAGATCTTATGCTGCCGTGAGGAATGAAAGAGATTATCTAATCTAACATCATTTTCCATATGGGCAAATGGAGACAGCTCTGGGGACCTGCCCAAAGTGACCAAGCCAGTGAGCTGGTGGCAGATTTGGAACTAGCTCAAGTGACATGTGCTGCCTCCCCATGAAAGCTGTGAAAGCCATGCTCTGTAACTCACCGCCTTTCCAATAAATGTCTGGACAGCGGATACTCACCTGGGACAAAGGTGAATCTTGACCCCTCCCTCATACCATACTTCAAAAAAATCAATTCCAGGCAGATCAATTATCTAAATATGAGAGGCAAACGACAAAGTTTTTATCTTATTTTATTTATTTTGTTTCTATGTTATATATATATTTTTTTAGAATGATAAAGATTTTTATTTTATTTTTAAAATATTTTTTCTCCTGTCCCATTGGCCAAAGCAAGTCACCTGACCAAGCTTAGAGTTAGCATGGGAAGGAAATATGGTGGCATAAATACAGAGATGCATGAAAAATCGGGCCAGGATTTATTCAAATTGGACAAACATGTATACACCATACGACTCAGCAATTTCACTCTGAGGTATACACGCAACAGAAGGGTCTACATGTGCTCACCAAGAGACATGCACATGAATATTCCTGGGAGCACTATTTATAATACTCTCAAACTGAGAACAACTCAAATATCCATCCATGTAGAGTGGATAAGCAAGCATACTGGGCTTTATTTATGCAGCGGAACAGTATACAGCAGTGAGAATGAATGGACTGCAACAGCATGTAGATAGATACATAGGTAGGTAGGTAGATAGATAACAAATAAACAGTAAAATAAATCTTTGGAGTTAGAAGTCAGGCTGGTGGCTACCCTCAAAGAAAAGCAGTGACGGGAAAGGAGCAGGAGGGGGCTTCTGTGGTACAAGTCATGTTCTATTTCCTAGTCTGGGTACTAGTTACATTACTGTGTTCATTTTGAGAATGTTTATTAAAATGGACCCTTAGGTTTTATGCACTTTTCTCTATGTGTGTTTACATCAATGCAATTTACATAAAACTAGGATTTCATCTGTGTTCTGTTTTCCTTTTGAAAAACTCGGGTAGGGGCACCTGGGTGGCTCAGTGGGTTAAGCTGCTGCCTTCGGCTCAGGTCATGATCTCAGGGTCCTGGGGTCGAGTCCCGCATCGGGCTCTCTGCTCGGCAGGGAGCCTGCTTCCCTCTCTCTCTGCCTGCCTCTCTGCCTACTTGCGATCTCTGTCTGTCAAATAAATACATAAAATCTAAAAAAAAAGGAAAAAAGATAAACTCCGGTAACTTTAATTCCATAGATTGTTTCCTCTGTGAAGGTGGTTGGAATTTAACATTAAGAAGCAAATTAGTTGTATCATCATTATAGCCACCGCTTAGTTCTGTTCAATTCAATTCAACGATTCAATTCAATTCGATTCGATTTAGTAAAATGGATTGCGAGCTCAAAGCGCTGTGTCAGCACAATGGAAACTAAAAGGAAAATGAGGTCTCTTTGGTTGCTTTTCAGACCTCATTGTGCACTTGAGTCATCAGGGGAATGGTAAAATGTGCCGATTCCTGGGCTCCACCTCCATAGATTCTGATTTTGTAGGTCTGGGATGGAGACCAACATAGAACATTTTTCATTAAACACCGTAGGTAAAATTGATGCTGTGAATGTTTGGAGCCCATTTTAACAAAAACTAGCAGGAATCAATAATCCAGTGGCAAAGAAATTTTGTATTCAAAAAAATACTAAGTCAAGATACAAATTATAATAGAACTATAAAGAACATGACATTGAATGGAGGTATTACAACTTATTAAAAGAAGCAAGATTGAGTTAAATTTGACTTTGAAACAACTAGGGCATTTATGGAAAGGTTATAGATTCATTCAATAAAAATATACCAAGAACCTACTATATGCCAGATACGTGTCTTCAGTAGTGGCGATATAGCAGTGAGTAACACAGACCCAAGTCTCTGCCCAGTAGAGCTTATGTGCTGCTGAAGTCATGTGCTGGCGGAGAGGGCAGCCTCCACAGGGGAGTACCAAGAAATAAACTGGGAGAGGAGAAAGGAACAAAATTGTAGAAGCTTTTTTGCATCTAGTAATATTTTTATATTCTTTTTTTTTAAAATAAGATTTTATTTATTTGAGAGAGTGAGAGAGAGAGAGCTTGAGCAGGGGGAAGGGTGGAGAAAGAGGGAGAAGCAGACTCCCCTCTGAGCAGGGAGCCCGATGTGGGGCTCCATCCCAGGACTCTGGGATCATGACCTGATGCTTAACCAACTGAGCCACCCAGGCGCCCCCAATATTTTTATTTATATATATATATTCTAAGCTAAAACAGTTTCTTTCATTCCTTGGGTTTCAAACCTCTCTATATCTAAACTGTTTTCGTGTCATCCTCTTCCTTTTGTGATCATTCAGTCACACAAAACATTTTTGCAACCTCATTTACCTTTGTTGTTTGTGTTGACCTCTGGTTTCCCTCCAGCTTCATCACATCTTCTTTTGTTATTACTGTCTACAAAAAAATCCAGAGCATACGGGGTAATCTCACAAGAATTATAAGAAGACTGCCAATTACCTCTAATTCTATGACATAGAACATTTTCACAAGCATCTTATAAGAGCTTTGGCTTGACTCCTCACTAACTGTCATGCTCTCCTACGACATACTCCCTGCCATCACTCCAGGAGTTCGTAGGTGTAAGGAAGAGGGTGTTAACCACTTTCTAATGTCTACTCATCTACCAAAGATCTGTATTTCAGGGGACACCTGCCGTCCTTATTCTGGCTACCTACTTCCATAGACCATTCTTCATGTGTTATGTAGACATTTGGGGGAGAGTTTTGTTGATGTAAGCAATACCAGTTCATTAGGTGTCAGTGGAAAAAGCCATCACCTTGCAGTTGATGATAGTGATTCATGCTTCAGACTCATCAGTACAGACAGTTCGTGAACAGCAGTCACAAGGCACCTGACACATTTCCAAAGCTTGATGAAAAAGAAATCATTCTTTATATTCAGTCTTCCACTCAGGGTTCTCTCCATGTGACAGGGTCTGTCTGTCTTTCTTAAAGATTTTATTAATTTATTTGACAGAGAGAGATCACAAGTAGGCAGAGAGGCAGGCAGAGAAAGAGGGGGGAGCAGGCTTCCTGCTGAGCAGAGAGCCCAATGTGGGGTCCCATCCCAGGACCCTGAGATCATGACCTGAGCCGAAGGCAGAGGCCCAACCCACTGAGGTACCCAGGTGCCCCAAGGGTATTTCTTTTTTTTTTTTTCCTTCTTTTTCTTTAAACTTTATTATGGTAAGAACACTTAACATGAGATCTATCCTCCTAGATTTGTAAGTGTGGAATATAGTCTTGTTATCTATAAGCACAATATTGTACAATGGATCCCTAGAACTTACTCATCTTGCATAAATGAGATTTTATAGCCATTGATTAGCAACTCTCCATTTCCTCCACTAGTCCCTAGCAACCTACTCTTTGCCTCTCTAAGTTTGACTGTTTTAGATACTTCATACAAATGGACTCAGGTACTATTTTGTCCTTCTGTGACTTGTTCATTTAACGTAGTGTTTATGAAGGCCATCCATGTTGTCATGTATTGTAGGATTTCCTTCTTTTTCAAGGCTAAATAATATAATAATACATTAAGTACATATCACTTTTTCTCTATCCATCTATCCATCTATCAGACATTTGCATTGTTTCCACTTCTTGGCTACTGTAAATAGCTCTGCACTGAACATGGGAGGACTAATATCTCTTCGATAACATGATTTTTCAATTCTTGGGGTAAATACCCAGAAGTGGGATTGTTGGTTCATAGGGTAGTTCCATTTCTAAGTTTTTGAAGAACTTCAGCACTGGTTTCCATAGCAGGTGCACCATTTTACATTTCCACCAACACTGTTGGGGTGACCACGCCCCTGAGCCCTGGACTCCACTTTTCCCGGATTCTCAAGCATCCCTTCTCTATCTTGCATATTCAGTCTCTCTTGCCTGTAAACACCTGCAGTCTGCTCACAAACACACATCTAAGGAATATTCCCTAAACCCTGTTATTTTCTTAGGCTCCTTGAGAATGTGGGAAGTGCCTTCCTCAGCGGTAGGTTTCTCTTCACTAAATCACTGCCCATCTGCCTCCTCATCCCCAAGTCAATGCCTGTGCATAAATGCCAAATAAGGGAAGATGTCATGAAGCCACCGGTCTCTCACCTTCTCTTCATCTCTAAGCCCACAGTCCTTGTAGCCTCATCTTCTGGCTTCTCCTGAACTCTGACTCCCGGGTGGGATGGCTGTCCTAGAAGGTGGCACCCCCACACAGGCCTTAAAAGGTGTTGCATCCACTCCAACACCCCAGTCCGGATGAGGTCAGAAAACACCTTTTGTCATTCCCCACACCACAACCTAGACCAGCCAGAAACCTTTAAATGAGGCGGAACAGAAGATCTGGGGTAAATAACTCATGGAATAACCTGAAACCAAATTATCTGCCCAGTGAAGAAGGCTTCCTCATAGACTTTCAGCCTGAGGATGCCTCCCAGCTAGCTCCTGTGGTAAAGAGCAACTTTCCTCTACATAGGAGCTTCTTCAAGTCCTTCTCAAACTCCTTGTGAAGTCCAGACTCAAGAAAGTGAGGCCAAGAGATAGCTAGCAGTCCTTCCTCCTCTCTCCTGCTTGCTTTCTGAGTTTCATTGTCCTTGCTGAATGACCAGCTTCCCTGACACCTAAAAGTCCACCCCACTCATAAGATACGGGGAAGGTCTTGGCCCATGGCCTGAATAGACCAACCCTTCCAACACGACACAATTAACACAGCCTCTATAGGAGGTTGCAATGCAACTATAATTTTGTTAGAGAATTGCCATGTAAGACTGTCTTTGGTCACTAATTACTAAATTCACTGGCCTCCTCTTGGTTTTCCTTCTCTTCTGTCTCACTGAGGCACTGGACCCTCCTGCCCCTGTTTGATACTCTTTCCTCTCTTGGCTTCTGTGACACTGTTCTCTTCAGGTTTTCTCTAAACTCTCAGACCACTTTCTCTCTGTTTTTGGTGCCTGTACTTCCTCCTCTTACACCTTGGCGTTGCCCAAGATTCTGTTCTTGGCCCTCTTCTCTTTCTCTTTCCAATCGCTGTCCTCAACTGAATAGGTGTTTGCTTTAGAACCCTCTAAATGGTGTCGGAACATTGGAAGAAGCATTAGTGACTGTTGTCTGGGCAGATACTATTTCTTTCTTTGCAGCACATCGTCCTCCTTAGCCCCCCACCAAGACATCTCCAACACCACCCTGAAAAAAAGTATTCGTTCCTTGTCCACCTCCCCCCACTCTAATGTCACTACTTCCTTTGACTCCAGGATGCATTTTAAACATTTTATTGCATGAAAGGCACCATTCCAAGGTATTCCATCCTCACGACACACGTATTGACTGGATATGATTATCTCCAGGCTTTGCGGAGGCCCAGTGACCTGCCTAGTGTCACGCGATTACTGAGTGGTGGGCCTGGGACTCTGAATGTAAGATAGACAGCCACACCACCTTATTTGTGCCTTGTTGGGGTACCTGTCTTACTCTGCCTTCTCTACTTATATTTGCAATTATTTAATCCCTTTGCATGCAAACTCTTGAGGAACTTATTTTTCCTGGCATCAGGCTTACAATTTGGAATTTTGGAAGATAGTCTCAATTTCAAATATTTTATTGCAGCATACAAATAAGTACTTTTGACCCGATTTGGGGCTTGTAAAGTGTGGTCAGTGTATACAAATGCCTTGAGTATTGCAGGAAATCAATAAACAGCTATAAAATTGAATTGAATAATTTGGGAAAACAAGCCAGGCTTATTTCAGATTTGCGTGAAAGAGATAAAGAGAGAGAGTAAATGATCCCAATCCAAATATAATGCTTTATTAAAACAACAGACATAAATTTCAAGTGGTCACTGATTACAAGCACCTGTGTGTGCTTCCCAAGACTGATGCAACAGAGAGTAAGAAAGAGCAGCTTTCCGCATCGTTTCACTTCCAGTGTCAGAACAGAGGGGGAAGAAACATCTGACCATGGTCTAACTCCTCTGTGCCTGGTCTGCGACTATCTGTTCTTTCATAAAATTGTTGCTCTTGTCCAATTTCTCCCGTTTAATTCTCATCCTTTAATTTCAGGGTGAGTGTATCTGCCAGTTTGTAAAAACAAAACAAAACAAAAAACACTAGCATTTTCTATTTCAACACTCAAGGATGCTCTCAACCTGCTTCTTATAGGAAGTAGGCCTTTTCCTAGACATTTCTAGAAATTTAAAACCAGAGGTGTGAACTTATTTTTTCACTCAATTACCTTTCATACACCTTTCCCAGAGAGAGGCCCCTGTCCTCACCTGTACCATTTCCCAAATCAATGGCATGGATGGCCAAGGGTTAATCTCATCAGAACAATGTGAATTCTTACTAATTGGAGACAGACCAGGGTGTACTATCTTTACCATGACCTTTTCTCCTAGACCTTGGGCCTCTTTCACTTCAGAGTTCAGAGTTCAGCTTCTGCTCTTAAATCTCAACAGGGAGTTCACTTTCTTCAAATACCAAACTACAAGTGACAGTTACCCGAGAAGGATATCTGCCATTTTTTTGTAAGTAATTGTAGGGTTTTCTTCTTACCCTTGCACTCTACTGGTGTTTTACATTCCTATCATTCGACATCCCCCACTTTGAAGTAAGATCAGTTTTTGTCTTAACGGATGAACCAGAGAACAGTTCTCAGAAGGTCTGACCATGCAGCAATAGAGAGATTAAATCACACAAAGTGTTGTCATTCAGCAAAGCCGTTTACAGACAGAGCTATTCTGAAGCCATTAAAAAATGCTATTCATCTCGAACTTGCCATCTGCCTTCTGTTTCTGGACTCATCTATTGCGTTAGCTAAGAGATTAGTCTCAGCAGCCAACTTCCCTCTAGCTTTCCCGTGACACTCGGGGAGACTCTTATGGGAAGAAGCCCATTTATTTTAGCTGAACGACCACATGGCTAACTATACACGGCAATTATACAAAGCAAATGTATCAACTTCTGCCATAGGAGGCAGGAGTTCCCTTTCTGGTCATTAATAATGAACACTCTTCAGTAAGTAGGAAAACATTTACCAAATAAAATGGCCTATTATAGATGATCCCCCAGGCAGCTGAGAAACCGCATGGCCGTTGAGGACAGACAGAAGCCAATGGGGCTGAGCTGCCTCACGACCGTGCTTGGTTGTCCTGGGAGCATCTCCAAACCGGCAGAAGATGTGACCCGTTGGCTCTTTGTGCAGAAATGTCTAGTCCGAAAAGAAGTGGCCTGGTCTTTCTATATTGCAATTCCATTGCTTCCTTTCCTGGCAGCTGCATAATTGGGAATGCCGTGAAATCAAAACAAGGAGCAAGTAAATTAGAGCCGGGAAGTGTCAAGTTGATCTACTATAGGCTTTTGGGGGCAGGAGTGCCGGGCAAAATCAGAGTTCTCCCGGAGTCCCCTATCACCACCTCACCCACCATTTAAAACACTTGTTCCTTACACTCCCGGAGCTCTCTGGAGGCTCCTGTTTGCTCTAATGCTTGGGCTGACTTGGTTCACAGTCACTTATTCAGCATACTCCTTTACGGGCGTTTTAATAAACAAAATCCCTGAAAAGGTGCTGACATTTTAATGCCTCCTATTGATACTTTATATTGAGGCAACAAGCTCTGTACTGCATTCAAAGCCCTTCCAAATCCAAATGCTCGGGGGTCTTAGCTACCTCGCTTGCACATGGGGTGTAATTAAAAGAGACACGGAACACGTGCACTTACACCCCGCTCTCATATTGAAGACAGCTGACCACTGCCTAATTAATTTCAACACCCTTATGAGGTAGGTATTGCCCGTGCTTCACAGATGGATGACTTCAGGCAGTGGGATGATAAAGTCCAAAGCCTCAGGGCAAAGACTGTGCCTTTGATGAATTCTGCAAAGGGCCAAATGGTGATAGAGTAATGGTTAAAAAAAAAAAAAGACAAAACACATTAATAATCGTGTGATGAAATCTGTGGCTTCTCAGCTGGTCCAAAATGTAACCTAGCTCAAGTGTTTTACCAAATTCCATTAACAATTTGGTCTACTCGATCATAGTTTTGTGAACTGAACACATGCATGTATTCCTTCCAATAGACCACAAAGGATGGGATGATAAGAACCAGCTTGGCAACCATACGCTGTTGTTGGTGAACTTCAAAGCACTTTAAAAACTTTTGAAATGTTATTAAGTCTTTAAAAATGTATTCACGAAATACGTATTCATTGAGGGCAATTATGTGCAAAGCACTGAGCTGGGTGTTCCGTCTCTTTCTCACTGGACTTGCTGTCCTATGGGAAATAAGACATAGGCAATCACCTACAGGGTAATCGATGCAAATAAGGGTAAACACAGACTTATGGGAGTGGATTCCCATAAGGGGCACCTAATCTAGGCTTGGGGAGTAGGAAAGTCTTCCCAGAGAAATTGTATCATACCATATCTAAACTCATAGCTTAAGGACGGATAGAAGTTAACCAAGGGAAGGAACAGGACTTGGTAGTGGCATATTAAGCCCATGGGCTGCCATTACAAAACTGCAGAGCAGACCATAAAGATACAACATTAGTAAGGGCTGCTCAGTTGGCTTAAGCCAAGTATGTGCTGTTAAAAACAACTCTTTTGTCCCTCTACACCTTTACAAGTGTGGTCTCCTTCTGAAGGATATGGTCCAAGCAAGTGGTTTCAGAAATGCCACTGATGAGAACACGGAGCCTCTCTAAATGCTCTCAGGAAATAAGTATAAAAGGCAATTAGTGTTAAAATTGCATGAAGTAGTTCATACTTCTAACTTTACATTTCTAGAAATGTCTAGAAAAAGACATACCTCCCACAAGAAGCCGTTTAAGGGAGCATACGAGAGTGGGGCAGATTTCCCTTAGAAGCTAATGGGAAGCTTAACTGATCATAAAGACAGGAGCAAAAAGAAAGAAAGCAAGGGAGGGAAAGAGGAGAGAGAGAGAGGAAGGAAGGAAGGTAGGAAAAGAAGGAAAGAAAAGAAAGACCTGGAGCCCAGTCCATATGTGATATGACTAATCAATCTGCTAAAAGAATTTGAGAAAAAAAAACTTCTGAAAGAAGCAAATAAAAATTGACCCTTAAAATGGATTTCATATTGGTTCATTATTCATTATTTTAACTATTTTCTTAGTTTATAAGAGCATAGTTCAAGGGGACCTTGGTGGCTCAGGGTCCTGGGATCAAACCCTTGTGTTGTAGGGCTCCACACTCAGCGGAGAGTCTGCCTCTCTCCCCCTCCCTCTGCCCCTCCCCTTGCTCATGTGCTTGCGTGCTCTCTCTCAAGTAAATAAATCTTTAAAATAAAGGGCACATTTCATAGAAAAAACTTAGTAGTGGTCATTCAACAAAAGCAAACATCCTTTCTCTTCATTACACACAATGTCAGGCACAAGTAACTGAAAGGACATTTTTAATTTCATTCAGGTGACCTCTGGGCAAAGTTGGCAAAACAGATACAAGATTACAATACTTTTCTCATCCTGAGCTTAATGAAATAGAATGGACAATAGATAAATAACCACAACAAATGATAGAGTTTGTATCAACAAATGATACAACAAATGATACATACATTGCTTTAACTTTGGAAAAGTGTCTAGAAATTGAAGACTCTGGAAATTGATGCCTGACCCAAAATATAGTCCCCCCAGAAAGAATTCTGTGGAAATGATGCACAGACATAATTAAAGAATCTTATTAATTTTGTCTGCTTCCATCCTATTTGGGGAATGGGATATGCCACCCAGGGGTGAAAACGAAGCATGCCCTTTCCAGGGAGAAGCAAACAGGGCCTTAACTGCACAGGAAGAGAAAAGAAATAAAAGGAAAGCCACTGAAGATGGTGATGGGCCAACGGAAGCTGCGTAGGAAGCCTCAAGGATGGAGTAAGGCTACATCATGTTCAGATCCCTTACTTTTATTTTATTTCACTCAGGCTGGGAGTGAGGAGCCACTCACCCCTGGGGAGAGGTTTGTAACTGTTGAATTTTTTTAGACCAGGGCAGATTGTCTCCAAAGGAAGCAATGCTTCGGTGGCTAAGCTCAAATGGAGAGTAAGACTCTAAAATTTGAAGGCATCACTCAGGGGAGCAAGACACACTAGAACTTTTAGCAGAACTCCAGGGAAAAGGACTGAACCAGAGATTAAATTCACCAACTGTGATTAAACACAATCCTGGATTTACTCTTTCCTCTTGCTCCAGCAAAAGAAAAAGAGAAGGTGGCACAAAAGCTATTAGCACACAGCCAGAAGATACAAGATGGGGAAGAAGTCAGAGAACTATCTGTAACACTTGGCCAGTTAAAATATCTGGATGCAGCTGTCCCTATCAAATAAGTATAAAATAAAAAGAGATGCCGCCACAACGATGCAGGGACACTACAGTAGAAAAGGGAAGAAGTTTTGAAAGGCAAATGAACAACTCATTCTCGAAATGATGAGAGAACAGGAGTTCTCTCTCAAAGGACTGAAAGAGGATAGGAAATCTATAAAACAAAAGTTTCAATCTAGATCTGGAACTTTCTTGGATTAGAATGAAACATCCTTTTTACAAGTTACATAGTATCTATCCCATCCTCTCCATCGATGCACATGGATGAATGCTCGTATTTTTGTTGTTGTTTAGTGACTACATTAAAATTTAAAGGCCTCTGTATGACAACAGCATTACAAAGATGAAAAGAAATAACAGACTTGGAAAATATATGCAACATATATAAACCAACAGAAGAATATTAATTAGAGTATATAAAGAACTCTGACAAATCGTGAAGAAAACATAATGCATTAATGCCGGCAGAGGGGGTGTGTGGAGAGGCAGGCAATTCCAGAAGAGGAAAAGCAAATAGGACCATGCATATATGAAATGGTAATCAATCTTGCTAATAATAAAGCCTGCAAATGACAACAACCAGTATGCATTCTGCTTCTGGAAAGATGAAGTTAAAGTCCATCCCCTAGTCCTCTTGCTAAGAACAGATAAGAACCCTGGACATTATATGTAAAAGAACGTAAGAGGACTCTGAAAGGTGGAGAGAAGGCAGACCAGCTAGAGACCCCAGAACGTAAGGAACCACAGGGCAGTGAGCTCTCTGGGTTTTTTTCTTGCGTCATACATCCTGACTGGGTGCTGGGCGAGTGGACAACCAGGACATGCCGATAGTCACGGACAAGCAAAGCCCTTCTAGGGCCTTCTTCTAGAACCTGCTTGCTCCAGGCAGACCAGGAAAGGACAGCCTTTGAGGATAAAACCTTTTACACAATAATGCTCCACCCCAGCCAGACCCCCTGGAAAAAGCTGGGCCCCACCCCACATTGCCAGTAAATTTCCACTCTCCAGGAGCTCCAGTGGACACCATCTGTCCAGTGGACACCACCACAGCCCCTCCCCACCATGGGATTGCTGTCACTGCGGTCCAGGTAAGAAGTTGGGACTTTCTTCCCCACTGGTGGTGATGAGCCCCCCCTCCTCCCCATCACTGGGACACTGGGGGGCCTGAACCCATTCCACACTCATATAAGAATTCATATCTAGAATATATGAAGAATACCCAGACCTCAACTGTAAAAAAAACAAAACAAAACAAAACAAAAACCTAGCAATTCAACTAGAAAATGGGCAAATGGCATGAAAAGACACTTCACCAAAAGCAAAATACAGATGGCAGACAAAAGGGACATTTAATGTCCCTAGCCTTTAGGGAAACGACATTTATGCCCACAGAACAGCATTCCTGCACAGCAGCTAGAAAATCTAAAATAAGACCTACTGACAACCAAACATTGGCAGGAACGTGGAGAAACTGGATCCCTCATACATTGCTGGAGGGAACGTAAAACGGTACAAGCACCCTGGAAAGTAATTCGGCAGATTCCCTGCCACCCCCCACCAAAAAAACCCTAAACCCTTGGGGTGCCTGGTTGGCTCAGTCACTGAAGCGGCTGCCTTCAGCTCAGGTCATGATCCCAGGGTCCTGGGATCAGGCCTCGTGTGGGGCTCCCTGCTCCATGGGGAGTCTGCTTCTCCCTCTCCCTCTGCCTGTGGCTCCCCTTGCTTGTGCACACGTTCTCTCTCTCTCTGCTGAACAAATAAATAAATAAATAAAATCTTTTAAAAAACCAAATAAAAAAAAAAACCCGCAAAAAACTAAACCTTTACCATGTGACCCAGTAATGGTGCCCTTGGCATTTATGCCAGTGACGTGAGAACTTGGGTCCCCCCACAGAGCTTTGCATGATGTTTAGAGCAGCTCTATTTTCAATAGCCCCAAACTGGAAGTGACCGAGAGGACCCACGGTGGATAAATGATTAAACAAACCTTGGTAATCTATACCAGGTGATACTCCTCAGCAATAAAAAGGAACAAATCATTGATAAAAGCAATAACTTGGATGGATCTCAAGGGTATTCTGCTGAGTTAAAAAAAAAAAAAAGGCAATCTCAAAAGGTCACCTACTGCATGATTACATTTACATAACATTTTCAAACGACACATAATTATGGAATGGAGAACAGAGTAGTAGTGGTCAGGGGTTAGGGATGGTGGAGGAGGCAGGTGTGTGAATATAAGAGGCAGAGAGGGCGATCTCCGTGGTGACAGAATAGCTCTGTATCTTGGTTGTGATACTGTCCATGAATCTACGTGTGGGGTAAAATGACATAGACTCTACACACTTTATACCAATGTCTGTTTTCTGATGTTGATATGATCCTATAGTTCTATAAGATAACAGCCATTGGGGGAAACTGACCGAAGGGTACACAGATGTCTCTGTTACCTTTGCAACTTGCTGTAAATCTATAATTATTTCGAAATTTAAAAATCCCAGTGGAGTATTTTTAACCCATCAGATTGGGAAACACTTTAAAATTTGATAAAACTATTGGCAATCTATTAGAGAATAGGTACAGTCATTCCAAATGGTAATTGATAATGTCTATTACAGCTACACTTAGATACTCTGCCAACAGATTTTAGGTGTTTCATCTATGCACACATCTATGTACATCTTTGCAAATCCATGTGCATAGGAAGCAGAAAAAGATTCCCTGCAGCTTTGCTTGTAAGAGTAAGAAATTAGGACAGCCTCAGTGTCCATCAAAAGTGGAATATTAAGTAAATTATGGCATACTCATATAATTAAACATAGTAGTTCAAAGAAATTATGTTCCCTTGTAGCAACATGATAAGATTCCAAAAATACAATGCTCCTTTAAAAAAGCCAATTACAGGGGTGCTTGGATGGCTCAGTGGGTTAAGCCTCTGATTTCTTGATTTTGGGTTGGGTCATGATCTCTGGATCATGAGATCGAGCTGTGGGGCTCTGCACTGGGAGTGAAGCTTGTTTAAGATTCCCTCCCTCTGCCTCTGTCCCCCTCTCTCTTCCCTCTCTAACAATATATTAACAAACAAACAAAACAAACAAACAAACAAATAAATAAATAAGCCAGCTCTCCAACTACAGAATGACATTTATGGGATAACACCATTTTTGTTTTTATTATAGGATTTTATTTATTTATTTGAGAGTGAGAGAGACAGGGAGAGAGTGCGCGATAGAGCAAGAACAGGGCAGAGGGAGAGGGAGAAGCAGGCGCCCTGCTGAGCAGGAAGCCCTTATCAGGGCTCAATCCTGGGACCCTGGGATCATGACATGAGCCAAAGGCAGACACTTAACCAACTGAGCCACCCAGGCACCCCGGAATAACATCATTTTAAGGAAATACATAAAACATACACTTCTTTAGGCAAATATATATGAATTAAAGATATCAAAGTCAAAGGCATAAAATACCTTACACCAAATTCTAACTGTGCTCACATTTTTAAGGAGAAGAGGGGACCATAAGGAGAGTATATTCACCAGGCATCACTTGGGTAATCAAAGTTAATATGACCTTTGAGTTTCTTTTTAAGTTTATTTTAGTTTTTGGTCGTACAAGCAGTTTACCCCAAAACAGTGGCTACTGATATGCTGATATTTTTCGTTTTGACTATTTTCTTGTGCATATTATAACTAGTTGTGATAATGTGTGTGTGTGTGTGTGTGTAATTTTGAATGCCGCATTTTCAGAAACCTAACAAAAGCATCATTCCATGGCATAAACATTACAAAGAA
Organism: Martes martes; assembly: GCF_963455335.1. Taxonomy (NCBI): domain Eukaryota; kingdom Metazoa; phylum Chordata; class Mammalia; order Carnivora; family Mustelidae; genus Martes; species Martes martes. The sequence continues at coordinate 48,265,132 of NC_137901.1, read as the reverse complement.
ATTATGACAATACTTATTATTTATTGAGTGAGTACTATTTGCCAAGTTAGCGTCCTATGTGTGTTACACACCATATTCCTAAATGTCACCACAATCCTATAAGCTGTTATTCTTTCCATTTTCTATGGATAAACTAAAGATTAAAGTGGAACTAGAAGAGCTTAAGCAATTTGCCCAAGGTCATAAATTTGGCCAAAGAGCCTTGCCTTACATCCAAATAAGGTGCCTTCAAAGCTCATGCTAGGACTTGAAGTTAGCAGTCTTGGTCCCCTGTAGATAGTTGGACAACAGTAAAGCTGGAACAATTCCCTGAAGCTAACTGTGCTGGGGCGCCTGGGTGGCTCAGTGGGTTAAAGCCTCTGCCTTCGGCTCAGGTCATGATCCCAGGGTTCTGGGATCGAGCCCTGCATCGGGCTCTCTGCTCAGCAGGGCATCTGCTTCTCCCTCTCTCTCTGCCTGCTGCTCTGCCTACTTGTGATCTCTATCAAATAAATAAATAAAATCTGAAGCTAACTGTGCCGATTCCTATGATTCCCTGCCACTTGGATGGACCAAGAAGAGAAACAGCCAGCTTGCCTTTCCTCAGAAGGGAAAAGGGGAACGTCACAACAAACCTTTCCCTTGAGTTGCCAAACCTTGATAAATATCATTCTTCTTAAGCACCCATATCGCCACTGTTTACCTCAGGAGAGAGCTGAAGGAAATTGTAGATGCCTCCTGACAACAGTCAATAGGTATCCAAGAGAGAATATGGAATCGCTTCCGTTGACAGACACCCCTCAGAGAGGTGTGATGACTAACAGCCTTACATTGCTTTCCGGGTCCTCGCCTAACTAGGAAACCAGCAACAAAGGCAATGACAAGAGCTAGTACTTAACAGAGTACTTATATGTGCATATAGGCCAAGCAGTGTTCCAAGCAGTATCAATAGGGACAAATGACAATAGCATCATGCATAGTACAGTATTGTCCGAAGCAAGAACTTGATCTCCAAATACTGGCATAATTTTTAAAAAATTGGTCAAGTTCTTGAGAATATTAGCACACAGGCTCCACGCAAAGCCCTACACAGCTGTCATCCACACACCTATGGTAGAGAAACGATGACACTGCGTTTCTGATGTGTGACTATAATGATATAATCCACCTGTGCATGCTCAGAGGCAGCCATGAAATTAATATTTCTTGCCCCCTGTAGGAGTTACAGCCTGGATGGCAATTCTGAATGATTAACTGGAACACAGATAAATTGCTGATACAGAGGCAGAGGTTAGTTCTGTGGGTCCATGTGAAGCTTCCACTACGAAGTGGGGGAAACTGGCCAATCTAATAATGTGCGTCTTATCTATTGTGTTTATGGTTTAATTTCACACAAGTGCTGACTATTAGCAATATACTCCTTGCCCTGAAGAAATAATTATACAAAAAGAGAGAGAAGGAGCAAGCAAAAGTGCTCATTCAGTCTCACCTGTCTTCTTGGAGGAAATAGGAATGTTATCTTCTATCCCTTGAGGGTAATCCGTGAAACAAAAACTCTTCTTTCCAAATAGTAGTTGACCCATAATTAGCCCCATTTCTCCTGTGGAGATATTCAATATCATGTGTTTTTTTCCACTTTACAAATGAGGGAATTAGTGGCTTGCCTTCTCTTACACAATCAAGAGTCAGCTCTAGGAAGTCTTTGACCTCAAGACCAAGCCATTCAGCTAAAGTGGAAGGCTGAGCAATGATCTAGCTCACTTGACTAAGGACAAAGACATCCAGTATAGGTCACTGGGACCAGAATTCCAAGAGGACGAGAATTGCTTCGGAACCTCAACTCATAGATACCTCCCCAAATGCCCTAGAAGAGTGATTCATATTCCAGAAGAGGATCCTCCCAACCCCTTACCCCCCAAGTAAGCATATAAAAATATCAGGGAAAGGTGGAAATTTGCATTGAAAACGAAAGTCAATTTCATGCATGAAAAAGGAAAGAAGATGTCTTTTGATTTTATACATGAAAATAAGCAATCAAAATCAAAGTCTCTTTGAGGATAGCAAGACATGTTTTGTTTTTTCCAAAAGTGGTGTTGGTTTAGAAATACTGCTCTAAAACTTAAACCTTCAAGTCTAGATTGATGTTTGGTGTGTAGGAAGCTCAGAGATTAGGCATGCAGGCTTTGGAGTCGGACTGTCTGGATTCAAATCCTGGTTCTACTGTCTGCGTGATAAGTTGCCTTAAACTTTCAAAACCTTCATTTCCTCACTTGTAAAGTGACGATGTAGTAATAAAGGTGTCTTGGGAATCAAATGGTATGATGTAAGTTAAGTATGTAGAAAAGTGTCATACATATAGGAAGTGCTCAGTGATTATAGCCATTATTATCAAACCATTACTTGATTATTAAATCATTATTATTGAACCTTGTTTATTAAACCATTCTGTGATTTCCTGTTTTGTCCTTGTTTTACTAAGTCTTTCTAGGAGCTTCAAGTTCTTGTCAAATGTTCAGGGCTATTCAAAATGCATTTTCTCTACTTCTAAGAAATATATAGGGTTAGTGAAGTTCACCAGACATAGTCCTGGTGATACAATAATATACTTTGTGTTCTCTGTATCTCTCCCTATTTATAATGAATCAATTTTTGAACAATTTTTCCTATCACCCACCACGATTCAGATGCTGTTAGTTGCCTACCCAACGCCCACTCGCCAATCCTACAACCTTGTTATTGGAGTCACTGTTCATCTTCCCATTGTCATGCGCCCCAGGGGTAATTGAACCTCACCCCCAGATATAGGGGGTAGATGCTGGGTAGTTTAAGCTAACCATGATAATTCCATTTCCCATGCTGAATCTCAGACAAAGTGAGAGAAAAACTCAAATCTCTTCATTAACCATTAGCCCCAGAATGCTGTTGTTCATGGGAAGATAGATGTGAGCCATAGCACAGCAAACACCACATAGATCCAAACAAAAGGCACTACTTTTAAACTTCTAATCCTTTTCTTCCTTTACCTCCACCCCCAAATTATTCTCATTTTTTCTGTAGCCCAGTTCCATTTGAATAAACACATAATTGCTTTCCATGAGTCAAAAATAAAATAAAATTAGAAAGACTATGCTGAGAAGTCATTGGGATCCACTATGTTCTTTACTTCTAAGAAAGATGCATGGAAAGGGACGTCATTTCTTCCCCTTGTCATTGTCTTGCTCTTGCTTGAACGTGACACGTGAAACTGCTATTGCCATCTTAAAACCATGAAGATAGGCCAGGTGAAGGCAAAGTTGACAGCAGAAGGTAGCTTCATGGAAGGTCTTAAGAACCGGGGTCCTTGATCATGTGCTCAGCCCCTGATTGCACCAGCAGGAAGCCCTTACTGCTGTTGGACTTATTCTTAGAAATAATGTTCTTACTATTTAACCCATATTGAGTTAGTGTTTGCTATCATTTGTAGCCCCAAGTGTACTAACACATGCTGTATAAAACCTGCACTGGAACGTCTTAAAAGAAGCTGGAAGTCAGAAGTGTCTCTTGTAGGGTCTTCACATCACTCTTGATTTCCTGCAATAATTTCAAGCACATGAACTCTAAAGTAATTCTGCCAGCTCTCCTTCCAAAATCCATCAGTTCAGACACTTTTCCTCAGCTCTACTGCTATCACCCTAGTCCAAGACCCCATCATTTCTCTCCTGTACTATGGCAATAACCTTGTAGCTGAACCACCTGCTTCCATGCTTGCCCCCATTCCTATAATCTATCCCTTTTAAAATTGAGATAAAATTCCCGTAACATAAAATTCATCATTTGAACCACTTTAAGGTATACAATTCTTCGTACTTTTTGTATATTACCAATGTAGTGCAACCAATCACACTATCTACTTCTAGAACATTTATATCATCCCCCAAAGAAATCCGATGCCTATTGAAGAATCACTCCCCATTTACTTCTCTGTCCAGCCCTCGACAGGCACTAATATGCTCTCTTCTTAGCACAGCAGTGGCTGGAGTGATGTTTTTCAAAGATCAGTCAGATCATGCCACTTCCTTGCTGAAAACTCTCCAATGACTCTGAATAACTTTCAGATTTTTAGCTTGACCAAGAAGAACATTTGTGGCCTCCAGAACCTCCAGGTTGTCCGGGGTCATTTTGTGGTATTTACTCGCTGGGATCTGGCCACACAAGCTCTCTACTTGTTTCCTGAGCACACCAGCTGATTCCCACTTCAGGGTCTTTTCTCACTTCCTCCCATTCTTCAGATGTGCTTCCCCACTTTGCAGGTGGGTGCCTTCTCATCATTCTGGTCACACTTGGAATGTCCCTTTCTCAGGGTGGCCTCCCTCACCACACTGTCCTTCAGCATTCTTCCTAATCACACTCATTATTATCTGAAATTATGATGTTTGCATCCCTTTTTTTTGGTAATTCACCAAAGTCCACAGTTGATTAAAATTTCCTTCATTTTTGGAGTGGCTGGCTTGCTCAGTCAGTAGAGCATGGGACTGTTGATCTTGGGGTCATGAGTTCACATCCCACGTTGGATGTAGATATTATGAAAAATAAATAAACAAACAAACAAATAAATAAATAAATAAAATTGTTTAGCTTCTGCCTAATGTCCTTTATCTCTTCTAGGATCCCAACAAGGAGTTCACATTACATTTAGTTGTCATGTGTCCTTAGACTTCTTTTGGCTTTAACAGTTTCTCAGACTTTCTTTATTTTTGAAGACCTTGACAATTTTGAGGAGAACTGGTCAAGAATTTTGTAGGATGTCCTTCTATTGGGATTTGTCTAATATTTTCCTCATGACTCGACTAGAGCTGTGGGTTTCTGGAAGATAACAGCCCAGAGGTAAGACAGCATTTCATTATATCAGGTCAAGTGTTCACATTCATTTTTTTTAAAGATTTTATTTATTTATTTATTTGTCAGAGAGAGAGAGAGAGAGAGCACACAAGCAGGCAGAGTCGGAGAGAGAAGGAGGCTCCCTGCTGAGCAAGGATCCCGATGCAGGACTCGATCCCAAGACCCTGGGATCACGACCCGAGCTGAAGGCAGTGGCTTAACCCACTGAGCCACCCAGGTGTCCTGACATTCATTTTTTATTAGCTGGTCACCTGTCTCTCCCCTGTTTGAATGTTAAGTTCCATGAAAGTAGAGACTATTCTGCTCACAGTTTTATTTCTAGAACCTTGAATAGCATGTAGCCCATAGCAAACCTCTTTAATTATTAGTTGATGGGATTAATGAATAAACTAGAAAAAAAATAACCGATACACTGCCTACTGTTTTTGCATGTGAAATGAAATATGGGTCAAGAAGATTCGTTGAGCATAGGTCAAAGGCACTAAAACCCTTTCAAATAATCTGGCATATCCGTGAGATAAATCTAAACCCTCATGCGAATAAATAATTAACTTGAGGCCAATGGCACACTCAAAATCATTAATGAAAATTGATTTTCCTTCTCTGTAGGGCTGCTTCTCTCTGCTGTACCACAATCCCCTTTACAGAGCCAGCCACAGTTCATTGTGTTTTATTTCACTTCTACCCAGGGTCTTCTTTTTCTTGAATGATGCTAGCCTCTGAATTAAAAAATATGTATCTATTTGGTTTGATTGGCCTATACATGAGAGGGTGTGGGTGATTTCATGTAGGTAAGTTTTGAGACACAAAACAATGAGCTCATGCATGATGGGAAGCTTGGTTTGCCCAGGAGAAAATTCAGGAAGATGATTACTGAGCCCCTGTAGTTGAATCAAGAGCTCAGCCAACTGACTTCATAGATGTACAAGAGCAGGAGGAGGAGTCTGTTGGCCGCCAGCTAAATGTCTTTCCAGGAACATGGCGGAAACTGATTAAATATATATACCATCATATGAATTGATAGAAGGAACCTGGGGGAATGTCTCCAGCCATTAGAATACCAAACACCAATGGGGGCTCCCTGGTGATCATGAAGGAAGTTTGTTTTCTGGCACTAGCTCTGAGAGAATAAAATCCCTGAAAGGAAGAACTATTTGTATTCCATTCAGATTTCATTTAACCTTTTCTTCTGGAAGGCCCAGTAAGCAAAGGCACATTTGTCAAGGCTTCAGGATGAATGGGGAAAGCTTTTGTGCATTAAACTTGCAGATATCTAGAAGGACTTACTGGAAAGGCAGCCCTGGGGAGGGAGTAGGAAGACATCCATGCTAACTGGCCAGGCAGTGGGGGTTCTCAGCTATTATCACCTCCATTGAGTTAATTTCCTGACTGTGCATAATCCCCCAGTCAATTGAATTGAACATGAATTCCCTAGGTAATTAACAGCATTGGGTGTTACTGGTCAGAATATTTATTTTTCCTAGCATCCTTCAGAGTATGTGACTTACAGATCAAATGCCATAGAGTTATAGAAGAAGTTTAACACATTTCACTTAACTAAAACTATTATGATGTTTTGTGTTTCCTTGAATCTAAGATGCCATTGATGGTGGCTCTAGGGATTGAATGCACAGCACATTGGGGGGAAGCAATCACAAGACCTGTTCCAATTTCAGAAATGTTAACATGTAGGAAATTTACAATAAAGAGCTGAAATCTGGGCTGTCAAACAACAACTGAGTTTCCTAGCACTTCTCAGTGACCCCAGTCTGAAGAGCCCATCCATCTCACTGCTAACCACGATGTCTCTTGGGGGCTGGCATCAATTCTTAGTGTTCCAGATCTTCTAGGATTCCTCAAATTTAGCTGATCTAAGAGGCTGCCTCCCAAACCATCTTGGTACCACCTCCCTTCTAGTGAATCTGCATGCTCAAGCTGGACCGTAGTGGTGGTCTGCTAGCCCTCTCCATCCCAGACCCTACTCTAGAAGGCACAAGAATCCAATCCTAATGCCCCTGCTGGCCACTTTCAGTTTCTCACCTATCTGGTTTCCTGTTTTGCTACCATTCTCCATAATGCATCCTTTACTATATTCCTAATACCCTTCCATTTTTACCAAACATAGGCATTCTTTCTCTCATATAAGCAAAGAAGGATACTGGGTTTTTCCATGTTTGCTGTAGCATTCTAAAGCAGCACTAATACTACCACATCAATGGTTAGCATTTTTTGAGGACTTACTGTATACCGGACACCTCATTTTATGTATATGACCTCATAATTCACTATAATTCTCTGAGGCCAATACTATTATTATCTTTTCTTCCAAACAAGGCAAGTGAAGTATGGCATGTAGGTCATTTGCCCACACTGATACAGCCAGAAAAGGAAGAGTCAACACTCCACCAGGTTTCCCTGGCTACATAGAGCCACCTTATAGCCAGTGCTCTGCAAGACTTCCTTTGCTAGAGGTGTACAGCTGTTGTACAAACAGCCCTGTGAGTGGGCTCCTTGGTTGGATGGAAGGGTGAAGGGGTGAGAGTATTTGAAGATAAAGCCCAGGTTCCCGGTATGGATAACTGAGTAGACAGTGATACATTTCATCCATGTTAGAAATTCAGAAAGAGGTTCTCAAGGACTTTGGCATTTACCTTCTCCACCATGAATCCTGTCCCCTTCATGAAGAATTTCAAAGTCCAGCTCACAGACTGGTTCAACATTCCAGCCAATCACATTCTTGACTTTGTCTAGTGACCTTCTCTTGGTCTCCATTTCAATCATGTGCCCTCTTCTTCCTTGCCTCCCAGAACTTCCCCAGGAAAGAAATCTCACACTGAAAAAGGAGATCTACCCACCTTGTCCTGCCAGCACCCTCACCCTGGCTACTCACAGAACATGTTTTTCTCCTTCAGTAAGACCATCATGACTTCATCCAATCTTTCTTTTCCACATGTATAAACTCTACCCTGCTTACTTCTCTTCCAAACCTGCCAAACCACCTGGGTCATGATTCTTACTTACTTCTGCAGTGTCTTCTTTTGCCATGGCCTTGTCTCTCTTTGTCTCATTATTCTGGGCAAAACAAGAAGAAGAGAAATGGTCACATTAGATGTACACAGATTGTTCTAGGATGGAGGGATTAAGACAGTTTTAGTTCTAAGGATTGTACCAGTCTCTTGGGTCCCCATGACTCTGCACATACTGTTTCCTCTGCCTGAACGAGAAATAGAAATAGAAATAGAAATGGAAATAGAAATAGAAATAGAAATGGAAGGATACCTAGAAAGTTTTAAAGCACATGTCTAAATAATAATTTAAAAAAAGAAATCAAAGGATAAATTATCTAGTCTACCCTTTCAAACTATAACATGAGTATTATCATCTCTATTCTACATAAAAGAGTTTTAGAAACTTGAATTTCTTTTCTTATTTAAGGTTACATAGGTAATAAGGAGAGACTCAAGTCTCAAACATAGGCTTTCTTTTTTTTTTTTTTTAATATTTATTTATTTATTTGTCAGAGAGAGAGAGAGAGAGAGGAGCGAGAGTGAGCACAAGCGGGCAGAGAGGCCGGCAGAGGCAGAGGGAGAAGCAGGCTCCCTGCCAAGCAAGGAGCCCGATGTGGGACTCGATCCCAGGACGCTGGGATCATGACCTGAGCCAAAGGCAGCTGCTTAACCAACTGAGCCACCCAGGCGTCCCTCAAACATAGGCTTTCTAATTTCAGTTCCTATTTTCCTATGACTCTGTCTTATCATCTTCTGATTCACTAATCCCTACTTGTGCTCTAATACTTGCTCAGTGTACCTGTTAGGAGAAGGTACTGATGACCACCTTTTCTGGGTGTCGGCTGGACTCGGTGCCCTCTCTGAGATTCCCGAGTACCTGTGCAATCCTCAGACTTAGCTCTTTCTGCACCATTTGGAATGACTAGATAGAGAGGTCAAGATCATACTCATTTGTGTCTTCAAGGCCACCTTGGGCTTACTACATGGTAGCCATTCAAACAATATTTGTTTCCCTTCCCCAAAGCTCTGCAAAGCCCCCACGGGGCACTGAAAATCTGCTTCATCTTTTCAGGACCATTCAAACTCTAAGAACCACACTTAGACTCAAAGAACCAAACTCTAAGAGCTTCCAAGTCCTTTCAAGACCTTCAAAAGCTTTCAAGCCCATGCTTTCAGGAAGACTTAAACATTCACCTTGGAAAATTCTAATCAGTATTACAAATGAGTAAATGAGTAAATGAGTGGGGGCGCCTGGGTGGCTCAGTGGGTTAAGCGTCTGCCTTTGGCTCATGTCACAATCCCAGGGTCCGGAAATTGAGTCCCGTATTGGGACTTTCCCCTCCCCCTCTACCTGTTGCTCTCCCTGCCCGGGCTTGCTCTCTCTCTCTCTCTTTCCGTCAAATAAACAAATAAAATCTTTTTTAAACAAACAAACAAATTAAAGGTATGCTTTTCTGGCCAAGCTGAACTACAAGTTTTTACATCACACCTGAAAAACCTGTTAGCTGGGGAGGAAATGAATCTCTCAGCTGTTCAGTGTTTGGCCCTGGCTTTTTTAAAAGCCCAGAAGTAAATTTTACCGGTACAAGCAAAGGCCTGATGATAGAGAAGTCTCCTGAGTAGAAGCAGCGATAGCAGCAATGGAGCAAAAGAACTCTTTCCATGTATTTTTTTCTTAAAAGAACTGGCCTGCCCGAAGCCCTGCTTCGATGACTCATTGATCTCCGCCTGTGGCTCCTGCCAGAGCCTCGCCGGCGGGGTTTCTGAGTTTCTGGTGAAGTCTCCAGTGCGCCGTGCAGGAAGTGAGGTCATGATTGTTTTGGCAGTTTGGGTGGCGTTTGTCCCCTGGTAGCCGCAGAAGTTTATCAGTAGGTTTAGCCTTTGCACTTTGAGAAACCAACTATTATCTCACCCACAATTTAGAATAATAAAAAAGTCCATGGCAGCAAAACGTGCAATAAGTAAAGATAAAGAACAAACGAGGGAGAATCCGGTGTTCCTGTTGACATCGGCCCCCAGAGCACACATCCTATCCTTGGTCTGAGAGAGTCCAGCAAGAAAGCTCCTCCTGCCTTCTCTTTCTTTCTGGCATTAGCTTCCAGTGAAGAAATTTTTCAGAGGGCGGCTGGGAGCAGAGAAACAAGGGGACAACTTTAGTGAATAATTTAGATGCAGTTGCTTCCTTAAGTGACGCTTCCTAAAGTGTCATGGAGACCCGTAGGTTGAGGGAGACCAATATTCTTCGTCCTAGAGGCTCGTCTCATCCCTGGGAGCTGTAATCAGAGCAGCTAAATGACGGAATAAGGCCTCAACAGTAGTTGCTAGAACTGACTGGAAGAGCCTGGGGGACAGTCACTGGATTTCTGATTTGGTTCGAAGCCTGAGATTCTATAAGCCTATGCATTATGACAGGATTCTCTTTATAACATTTTGCCCTAGAGAAATCTCCAAGACCAAAAAGTATGTACATAATGGAAAGTATGTAACTAAAAAATTAGAAGAAGTCATTTCAAATCTTACTTTAAATGTCCAATACAAGGGAAAAGTAACATTACAGTGTCATTTAAATTATCTAAGATTAGCTACATAGCTGAGACACTACACTCTTATTAATTGGAAAACAAACACATAGATAAAAGATGTTGAATACCTTGATAATTTACAATCATCCCTCAAGCAGGTGGAGACTTTTTATGAAAATACAGTGATTCTGGCTTGACTTCTTCACGTGTCTCTGTTTAGTTTTTAAAATCTGGAATGTATTGTGGGACTTTGAGCATGTGCTTATAAACCCAAAGCATATATTTGCATTTATATTTTGGGGAGTCTAAAAGTTATTGACAAAAATGATTGAAGATAAATAATGTTGAAAGATAAAAGAGAAATTTGCTACAAATCATGGATCTTACAAATCATCTTGTTAACTTGATGTTCTGTGAATCTGCTCACCCTCAAATCTCTTTTCCTTCTTTTTCTCCATTGCCCTGGCCTGGAAAACCCCCAACCTGAGACAGACTCATCAAGCCACTGTTCAGGACTGCACCCTCATTCTCTCACCTAGTGGGCCGGAGAATTCACTCACCTAACCTTTATGTTTTTCCACCCTCCTCCTTTCTAGTTCCCAGCACTGTTGACCCAGTGGCCACTCCCTTCTTCTTGACTTCTTACCACCATTTAAAATTACACCTTAAAGTTTTTTACCTCATAGTTTCAATGAAAACTAGATGGGTTTTTTTCCCTCCTTTTTAAGGGGCCATGATAATATTTTTCGCAGAAGTACAACGCAATGATTTTACTGATGAACAAACCACTCACAGAGTGTATACTCTTTCAAGTTTTAGACAGAGCCCTTCTGACACTGTCTCAAATAGAAGACCTTTATTGTCACTGTAAATCTAGAGTCTTCGAACTGTGGTTTCTGAGGACTGGAATAAACTTGAGAAGAGGTCAGTAGGCCCTGTAACCCTCTGTGTCTGTGTGAGCATTGATAGTCAGCTGACTCCTCCTCATCACTCCTCAGAGGTTGAGACTTGAGGAAAGAGGTGGGTTCATTCCACCAGTGAATCACAGGACTTCAGAGAGAAATTTATAAATACCTATATAGTTTCCACCAAGGTCTAAGTGGGTGGGGGTGGGGCAGGGGAATGCCCAGTCTCGGGGTGTCGACTGACAGGGAGCAGACAAGATTCATGGGCCTACTTTCTTTGTGAAAGTGGAGTTTCACAAATGCTCTTCCAGGACCCTTCTGGTCTGCAAATGTCTGCATTCATTTCCAGTTACTCTTCTTCAGTGTCTTGTACAGCTATTGTAATTTCTAACTCTAGGAAAGAGTATGAAGGACTTGTCCTTGCCAGTAGCCATGAAGGAAAAAGAACCAGCCCTCACAAATGAGTTACTCACAATGTGAATTCACTGAGTAAATAAAGGCTGAATGATAATGGGAAGAGTTACTCATATACCGTAACAGACACTCACTGCCATCTGGCCTCTTCATGCCCACATTCTCCTTCCTCTAAATGACGTTAATGGGAATTAATACATATGTATTAGGGAAAGGAGAGGTCCTTGGGGACATGAGCAAAATATCAGCCCAGTGCTTTTTGCTAGGTAGACATCAAGGGTGCTTGGGGAAACACTGAGTAATGGTTGAAAGATAAATTACACATAGACTAGTCAATATTTTGCCAACTACTCTACTTCTAAATAGAACACTTCTTAGAAAAACAGTGGCATCTAGCAGTTCAAACAGTTGCATTCTGTTGTGCTGTTTTATGAGGCAATTTCTTTCTATGTGGTCTTTCACACAAATAGACAGCAGGCACATTTTTCATACTGACAGATAAAATACTTCAAAATTGTTTCTGCAGGAATAGCAGTTACCGAGTGGAAAACCAGCCATCACACAAGGCAATGCTTGATGAAGAATGTCCCTAGAATATGTGATGTGCTTGGACAGCCTGTGCTCTTCTAGCCTACCCACTAAGAGCAGAGTACTTGAACAGATCTCACGTGCCGTCTCTCTTATTCATATCAATGCTTTCTCAAGCTCGTGCTATTAATTATTTATACAATGCCCATATTGTGAAATATATATCATGCATTATGAGCACTAGATAGTGCTTCTTGGTGGCTTATATCACAGTACTCTATCAAACCACTATATAAACAACCTCTCTCATACATAGGCTTGCGTGATTACCCTGATAAATTGATCTTGTTCAGACCCTGTGTACATATTAGTGCAATGTTTTATCAGTATATAGATATATACACACACTCAATATTCACTGGTGTTAAAATAAATATTGTGACTTTGCGGTGAGGGAGGCCATGTTGCATCAGATGGCCCTTATCAGCCATGCAGATGGGAGTGCGACAGCTTGCAGCTTGCTTGTCTTACTGTTTGGGGTGCTTCCCCTTCTCATCTAACCCAGAGAAGGGCTCTGTTCTTCATCAGATCAAAATCCTGTGGGATGGTCTTAATCTGTGTCTGGTGGACAAATCCGAAAGTATCTTGCCTATTCCGTCTGTCTCGTTTGACTGAAGTCTTTCCTCTGTTGATTTGCATTTATTGACCACTTAGCAGTGTATCACGAGCACTGTGGAGGAGTATTAAAGAACAATAATCCTTTAAAGAATGTAAGCATGGATTGTTCAGGATTGAAATTAATTTTTTTAAAGGTTTATTTATTTATTTTAGAGAGAGAAAAAGCAAGCGTGGTGGTAAAAGAGAGGGAGAAAGAGAATCTCAAGCAGACTCCACACTGAGCTTAGAGCCTAAAGTGGGGCTTGATCTCACAACCCTGAGATCATGACCTGACCTAAAACCAAGAGTCCAACGTTTAACCGATTGTGCCATCCAGGTGCCCCTCAAGTGTGGTTTCTTTTGAAAATTAATTGATAGATGTACTTTTCTATACACGTACTTCAATAGTTTTTTTTTCTAAAATAAGAGGGCTATAACTTGAATGAAATATGGAATGCTTTGCATTTTCTATAAAAAAGATAGCATATACTGGAACATGACAAAGATGGCACTTTTTTTTAACTAAGCTCACTTATGAATTGACACAAAACAATTTTGTAATTAAAGTATTAGCAAATCTAATCTAGCATCATATTAAAGGACTAATGCTTCAGGAAGCCATTAATGATTTAATATTAGTAAATATAAGAATATCATGATCACATCAATAAAATTTCATGTTCATCTTGTAATGTCAAAAGGCATTTAACAATGTTCAATATTCATTTGTGATAAAAACTTAAACTGCATATAGATTACTCCCTCAACATGATTAAAAAGTTATCTGAAACCAAGTAGCTTACATCATACTTAAAACAAAACAATGGAGTAGTGCTTTCCAAATATATTTTGTCAAGGAACATGATTTAAATCATAATATATTGAAGTACTACCAGTAGGAACCCATGACATATATATAATACTATGTTAAAATGGGACTTTTCCTGTTGACTCAGAGTTTCAGCTGAGGCCCCCAAATTTGAGAACAAATACTACTATTGTTGAATATCTCCATATCTTGCATCCCTTGGAAGATGCTAGATTGTCTACGCAGGCAGGGGCTAAGAAATTGTGAAATCATCTGCCAGCATTAGCCCATCATTCACCTCTAAGCTATAAAAGAGAAGACAAATGAATCATTGTAATTGAAGGTGCCTGTGTTGACTATTTTTTTTTTGGAATGGTTAATTGGCTATGTATTTCTTTTGTGGAGAAAAGAAAGAGGGTCCTCAAGTCAAGAAGTAGGGCTTCAAGAGAATCTTTTGAAAAGTTTGACATGGGTCGCCTGGTTGGAGAGACCAGAGTTGGGGTCTGATTGATGCCTGAACAGTTTAAAGGGAAGAGGCTGTGACTAGTCAGGAGCTCCAAGATAGCAAAGACAAGGGAAGATTTTGTACTGGAAACAGTCTAACTTCCTGAGCTGAGCAAGGCAAAGAATGTTTCAGTTCCCATGGGCCAAATGGAATGGAGCTGGACTGTATCATCTTGAAAGGAACTCTGGCCATTGTGATTCCAAAGGAAATCATGGTGCTGGTCATTAGCAGTTGGAAGAATGGAGCTGTTGATGAGAGATCCTAACAACATTCATGGTGGATTTCAGAAGAAGAAGCCTGAAGAACTCTCAGGAGAATACCAAGAATCAACGTGTCATTGTAAGTCTACCATATGGAGAGTCTACTCCAGGTTACAATTGCAACAGTCAAGCAAGATCTTTTTGTTCCTTAGCTGTCCTCCCTTCTCCTATCTTCTCCAAATTCCCAGCCCGTGCCCAACCTGAGAAGGGTTTAAAATAGCAACTTGCAGGTAGATGAGGTGGTAGAGCCATATATGGCCAAAGAAGTCAACCAAAACTCCCACTCCCTCTGCAAGCTTCCAAGCTACAGAAAAAGGGGTCATTTTTACTCAGATGACAAACTGGAGATATGCAATCATGATACTAGACTGAAATTTCATTATCTGGAAAAAAAAAAAACAGATACACTATGGACATGGTTGAGATTTAAGGAAGGAGTGGGGAAAAACAATTCAAAGAACAGCTTTGAAAGGTCTATGGTGGGAAAGAATAAGGTTGTCTTTTCTTAAATCCCTGCGCATTTTAGCTCATTTCAAAAATACATGCACATACTTATGCATTTCCAAATACAGAAATTTTATAAGAAATTACTAAAAAGTTGACTGATAGACATTTTAAAACATTAGAACAGAACTGACACCAGTGATACCTTTAAGGGAAATAATTTTTAATTGTTACCTAAGCACAAAATATATCAATATAAATTAAGGACTCTTTTATTTTACATTTTGTGCTATCCAATAAGACACAAGTGATTAACATTTTTAAAAAAACATTGTTTTTATATCTTTTCAGGTCATATGCAATTAATATGAAGACTACTGTTGCTGAATGGAATCCTCAGATTAAATACTGCATTACTTCTACCTCTGTATTTTGTTTTCACTACATTACATGAATGACATGGACATTGTCAATGCCCAGAAGTGAAAAGGTAATTACAGTACCTTTTTCACAGGTACCACAGGTAGAACAGGGAAGAAGATCATTTATAGCAAGATTGTCTTCCCAAGTACTCTGAAGCTTAGTGGGGTATAATGGAGATTTATAGAATTGTTCTATCCCACAATATACACTGAGCATGGAGTACATCTCTAGTTATAGTGGAAAGAAATCCAAAGGACACACAACTTTTATTGTCCCTTGTTCCCTGATATTTATTTGTTCACACTGAGTATTGTTTCTTCTTGGAGAGTTTTCATCCGTGTTTCTAGAAACTACGGAATGAGATAAATAACCTTGTCTTTGATGTATTCTGACTGTGGGCCTATTTGATTAAGATAGTTTGAAACCCATGAGACTGATTTCCTTTTATATAGCAGGCTTTCTTTGACTAGTGCAGAACTTCATTGTATAAAGAGAATAATAGCTAATATTTGTTCTTCGTTAGTGTCAGACAGTGAGCTCCAACTCTTACAAATATAATTTAATTGAATCCTTCGACCTGTGGTAGATGCCGTTCTTAGCCCTGGATGAGGAAGCAGAGGAGCAGAGAAAGTAATTTGTCCAGCCAAACTCCACCACTATTCTATATGGTCTTCAGTAAAAAAAACAAAATAATGCAGAATCTTAAAAAAGTTACTTAATAAATAACAGCACTCAAATAATAACATACACAAATGTTTATAACATGATCAGTCATTATTATCATAAGAGTAAATGAGGCTTCTGTAACAAATGCCATCACATGCAACTTTCTAGTGTTCTAAAATATCTAAAATATACGTAAAATTTAAGTATTTTTATTTATTTATTTTTAAAGATAATTTATTTATTTATTTGACAGACAGAGATCACAAGTAGGCAGAGAGGCAGGCAGAGAGAGAGAGAGGAGGAAGCAGGCTCCCCGCGGAGCAGAGAGCCTGATGCGGGGGCCCTGGGATCATGACCTGAGCCGAAGGCGGAGGTTTTAACCCACCGAGCCATTCAGGCACCCCTTACGTATTTTTAAAAAGATTTATTTTACTTGAGAGAGAGAGAGAGAGAGAGAGAGCAAGAGAGTAGAAGGAAGGGCAGGGAGAGAGGGAGAGGGATAATCCCAAGCAGACTCCCTGCTGAGCAAGGAGCCCCACAGGGGGCTCAATCTTAGGACCCTGAGATCATGACCTGAATCAAAATCAAGAGTCAGATGCTTAACCGACTGAGCCACCCAGGCACACTGAGCTTTTTATATTTTAATTTAATTTTATTTTGGTAGGAATACTTAACATGAGATTTACCCATTTAATAGGTTTTAAAGTGCACAATACAGTGTTGTTATCTATAGGTACAATGTTGTATAGCAAATCTCTAGAATTTATTCATTTTGCATAACGGAAAATTCATACCCATTGAATAGCAACTTCTCATTTCTCTCTCCACCACCACTGCCCCCCCCCCCAGTCCCTGGCAGCGACCATTCCATTCTTTGTTTCTATGAGTCTGACTACTTTATGTACCTTATATAATAAGTAGAATCCTATAGTATCTGTCTGTATATCCTATAGTATCTGTCTTTGTGTGGCTAGCTTATTTCCCTTAGCATAATGTCCTCAAAGTCCATTCATGTTGTCACATACTTTTAAGTCGGATAACATTCTGGGGTATGTATATACCACATTTAAGAAATCCATTCACCGGGGCACCTGGGTGGCTCAGTGGATTGAAGCCTCTGCCTTAGGCTCAGGTTGTGGTCCCGGGGTCCTGAGCCCCGCATCAGGCTCCCTGCTCAGTGGGGAGCCTGCCTCCTCCTCTCTGTCTCTCTCTGCCTGCCTCTCTGCCTACTTGTAATCTGTCTGCCAAACAAATAAATAAATTTAAAAAAAAAGAAAGAAAGAAATCCATTCATCTATCCTTGAATGCTTAGGCTGTTTCTACATCTTGGTTATTGTGAATAGTGCTGCAGTGAATACAGGAGTGCTATGATCTCTTAAAGATCCTGATTTCAATTTTCTTGGATAAATGCCCAGAAGTGAGATTACTGGAGCATAGGATAGTTGTATTTTTAATTTTTTGAGAAACCCATACTATTTTCCTTAGCAGCCAGACCATTTTGCATTCCCATCAACAGTGTATGAGGGTTCCAATTTCTCCATATCCCTGCCAACATTTGTTGTGTTTTGTTATTTTAATAATTACCATCCTGACAGGTGTGAATTGATATCTTATTGTGGTTTTGATTTGCATTTCCCAGACAATGAGTGACAATGAGTATCTTTTCATATACCCGTTGACCATTTGTGTGTCTTTGGAGAAATCCATTCAAGTCCTTAACCTGTTTTTCAGTTGGGTTAGTTTTTTTACTATTCAGTTATAGGAGTTCCTTATTTTGGAAATTAACTTCTTATCAGATGTAAGGTTTGAAAATATTTTCTTCCATTCTCTAGGCTGCCTTTTCACCTGATTAATTTTTTCCTTTGCTATGTGAAAACTTTTTTAGTTTGATGTAGTCACACTTGTTTATTTTTGCTTTTGGTGTCATATTCAACCAATTGTCAAGATCAATGTTATGAAGATTTCCCCCTGTGTTTTTCTTCCAGGACCTTTACAATTTCAGGTCTTATGTTTAAGTCTTTAATCCACTCTAAGCTAATTTTTGTTTATAGTATAAGATAAGGGTCTGACTTCATGCTTTTGCCTTTGGATATCCAGTTTCCTTAGAACCATTTGTTGAAATGACTGTCCTTTTCCCACGGTGTATTCTTGGCACCCTTGTTGATGGATTTATGGATTTATTCTGGGCTTTCTGTTCTATTCCATTGGTCTGAATATATATCTTCATGCCATACTGTTTTGATTATTGTAGCTTTGTAATATACTTTGAAATCAGGAAGTGTGATGCCTCCAGCCTTCATCTTCTTTGTCAGGATTGATTTGGCTATTTGTGCTTTTTTGTAGTTCCATAGGAATTGCACAACTTTTTCTTTTTTTTTTTCTTTTGCACAACTTTTTCTAATCTTATAAAATTGTCACAGGGATTTTGATAGGGATTGCATTAAATTAGTAGATTGCTTTAGGTAGTATGGACATTTTAATAATATCGTCTTCTAATGCATGAACATGGGATGTCTTTCCATTTGTTTATGTCTTCAATTTCTTTTAGCGCTATTTTATAGTTTTCAGTATAAAAGTCTCTCACTTCCTTAATAAAGCTTATTCCTAACCATTTGATTCTTTTTGATATGACTTTAAATATGACTATTTTCCTAATTTCCTTTTCAGAGTGTTTTTTTTAAATTTTTTAATTTTTTTATAAACATATAATGTATTTTTATCCCCACGGGTATGGGTCTCAGAGTGTTTGTTTTTACTGTATGGGAACATAGCTGATTTTTATATGTTGACTTTACATCCCGCAACTTTACCAAATTCACTTATTTGTCCTAGCGGGGTGTGTGTGTGTGTGTGTGTGTGTGTGTGTGTGTAGTCTTTAGAGCTTTCTATATATAATATCAGGTCATCTGCAAGCAGGAACAATTTTACTTTCCCCAGAGATTACTGAAGGTAGATCATTGCATAATAAAGTTGGTATCATAAATCATGGGGGAAAGAATAGTTTATTCAATAAATTGGTTGGAATATTTGGCTATCCATTTGTCAGGAAATATCCATATGTCAGGAAACATTCCTCAAACCATACACCAAAATAAGTTCCAGATGAGTTAGCATTGAAATGTAAAAAAGTGAACCATAAAAATCCTAGAAGAAAATATAAATGAATGGTAAGGACATAAAAGGCAGAAGCCATGCATTTTTAAAATGACAATACAAAAATGGATGAATTTCAAAACCACTGTAAACCAAAATGAAAGATCAACAAAAAGCTCAAGGATAATTGCAACTTTCATAGTAGGAAAGGGATCAATATCTTCCATAAAAAAGAAATTTCATGACTATTGCAGTAGACAAATTTCCAATAGTAAATTGTACATGAACACGTGTCACAAGACGAAGAGTACCAGCTATTCTACTAGCAGTTAGAGAAATACAAATAAAAGCAACAACAACAGAGAGATCCTTCCCAATTGTGAGGATGAGGACAAGGAGGAAATGGCAGGTCAGCCGGGACCTGGGGGGATAGAGAAGTCAGGAAGTTGGAGATAGAAGTAGGGACTGCTTCCAGGCAGATGGAAGGACACGGAAAGGCAAATCATGCCGGGCTTCTTTGGGATGTGATTAGTAGTATAGTGGAACTAGGTATTTGGGTGGTAGAAGAGACCAGAAAGATACAGAGGAAGTATTCAATGGTGATATTTATTATTTTCTTGAAATGCCTTACTGATTTTTAGGGGTTGCCCAAGAATACACAAAACTCACCACATTCACGTACAACATAGAATGAAAATAAATAAATAAACAAACCATTCAAAATATGCAGTTTCCCAGGGATTTTTGTATTTGTAGAGGTTTTTTTTTCTTTCTAAAGATTTTATTTATTTTTTTTTTCAGAGAGAGGGGGAAAGAGAACAAGCAGGGGGAGCAGCAGGCAGAGGGAGAAGCAGACTTCCCTGCTGAGCAGGGAGCCTGACGTGGGGCTCAATCCCAGCACCCTGGGATCATGACCTGTGCTGAAGGCAGATGCTTAACTAGCTGAGCCACTGAGGCATCCCAGTTTTTCTGGAGTTTTTAACTAAAAGATGAAAAAATGTCACGGTCGGGCGCCTGGGTGGCTCAGGGGGTTAAAGCCTCTGCCTTCAGCTTGGGTCATGATCCCAGGATCCTGGGATCGAGCCCCACATCAGGCTCTCTGCTCAGCAGGGAGCCTGCATCCTTTTCTCTCTCTGCCTGCCTCTCTCTGCCTACTTGTGATCTCTGTCAAGTAAATAAATAAAATCTTAAAAAAAAAAAAAAGAAAAAAAAATGTCATGGTCTATAAGGAATGGTTTTGAACCCAAAGGGCAGTGGGTGGACTAGACCACATCCACTGTGTGTTGTTTCTACTCCCAGGGCACCTGATGCCAGGATGCCCAGTCACTGTTCTCCAGGAGCAGAGACTCCTCTGGCCATTTTGGTCAGTGGATCATTTTCTTTCCTGGTAGGGTTTGGGTGCCATCCTGGAGCTCAAAGAATAAATGCCATTCACAGATGAGTGAATGTTCTCCAGGGTTCTTTAGAAGTTCATTTTCAACCTGTTATTTCAGGGGACAACTTTATATTTGCAGTAATCTGGAAAGAAGTGAGCAACTTCTAAAAGTTTTCTGAAGACGAGAAGTATGGGGAAGAGAGAGTTGATGAGAATGAAGCAAATACATGAGAACAACTGCAGAAATGTCAGTCCTGGGAAATTTCTTTTTCACACTGGCCATCACAGGAGTCTGCTGCCTATTTCTGGGTGGGTGGGAAATGTCAGCCCTAATGAAGATACCCACGGCCTGAGATGCAGTGGATTCTCAAGGCAGATTTCTCCATGTGGCCACTGACAGTCCTGAGAGGATATGGCCCAGTCAACTTCCTTTACACTAGTAGATCGTTGCTGCTTTTCCCTTCTTTTCAAGGTGCTTTACAATAAATTAGATTAATTAACTGCCTAGGTATTCATGTCACTATGAGAAGAATCTCATCCAACTCTCCTACAAGGATCCTTTCAAAATTCCTCAAAATTAGGATGTACCTCATTCCTTAACAGGGCTTTTTCACCTTCACAGCTCTGCCTTGGAAATTAAATTCAGCCTTGCAAAGAAGAATGCGTCTGTCTCTTCTCTTCTTTCTTTTCAGGAAGGGGTATATTACACGGGCCTGTTTATATTGATAGTTTAAAGCCAAATTGGCCCCCCATAATGATTCTTAGCTAACAGATTATTGAGAATGTGTCGGTGACAATAAGGTATGCATCCCGACCTCTATCCCAAAGTTTTATAGAGAAATTTTAACAAGATTCTGCCTCTCTGATTTCCCAGCCCAGCAATACTGAATGATGGCTCAAAGACCGATTTCAATGTTCAATTTCAAAAGCACAGTTTTGCAGAAGTATTCTCCTCACTTCTATAGCACCCACACAACTACCTTGAAGATTAGAAACAAACCTTTCTCTCTGTGCCTTTTCCATAGCCAACTGTGACAGGAATATATTAAGCACGCAATAAACATTTGTTATAGATTGAACCTGTGGGAGCAATAATCGCTTTTCTTGAGTACCTGCATATTTCAGGCCAAGTGAAATCTTGGATTTATCCACCCTCTTCCAAAAGAAACAACCATTGTGGTAAGATATTTGGATTAATAACATCATTTCATGTTTTAGTTTGCATAGTGCTCCCACTCCATCAGTGAGCCGCCGTGCAACAAAGCCTCCTTATAATGTTTTCCAGAAGGCCAAACCTTTTCAAACATGAAGAATTAAGTCCGGTCGATTGTAAGCTACTCCCAAAAATTAGTTAGAACTTTGTGAAATTTCTTTATTAATGGCATTGAATTCATTCTCCACCAGCTTGAAAATACATCACCTTTCTCTGAAAAGCCAGCAGCAGATTATTCGCTGGGTCTGATATAATCTAATAAGACAGGACACAGAAGTTAAGGGCAAAAAAAGCAATATGGCTAACTGAAAAATGCTTATTTTATGAAATCTTGGATTTCAGTGACTTAAAATATTGCTTCTACATAAAGATTGGCATCTGAAGGTTTTTTTCCACTGTAAAAAGCTGTGGAGACAGCAAACATACCGTTGTGTGTGTGTGTGTTTTAGAGATTTCATTTATTATTTATTTATTTATTTAAGAGAGAGAGAGAGCGAGAGCAAGAGAGCACAGCAAGAGGAGTGGAAAAGGGAGAGGGAGAAGCAGACTCCTGGCTGAGCAGGGAGCTGGACAGGAGGCTCTATCTCAGGACCCTGGGATCATGACCTGAGCCAAAGGCAGATGCTTAACCAACTGAGCCACCCACCTGCCCCCATACTATTTTTTAAAAGGTTTTATTCATTTGAGAGAGAGAGCGATTAAGCAAGTAGGGGGAGGGATAGGTGGAGAGGGACAAGCAAACTCCCCACTGAGCTCAGAGCCTGACTTGGGGCTCGATCCCAGGACTCTGAGATCATGACCTGAGCGAAATCAAGAGTCGGTCACCACCAACTGAGTCACCCAGGTGCCCCAAATATACTGTTTTGATCAATAAAGCAACAAAGGTTCATGAAGACCAGAGGTTTAGGGTGACCAACTGGGCTGAAGTGTTTTTCTGAGAAGCAGAACTTTTGGTGCTAATACTGAAAAGTCCCTAGCAAACCAGTACAGTAGGTCACCCCAGCACAGAGCACTGAGAATCCTTACCCTTGCGTTCTAGCCCCAGCCCTACCTGTAGGTTAGTCCCACCCTTGGCGGCAATATGGAATCCTCTTTCCTTTGGGAGATGACAAGGATTTGTCCACCTTGATGGTATTAGGACTTCACATTGGAGCACAAAAGAATGGGCGGGGCGGCTCTGTGTCCAGGGAACTGACAGAGTGCAGAAGCCTCCACACACATTCACTCATTTAATTACCTCACCTCTCATGACAACTCAATGGGTTAGGTATTTGTGATATTGTGATCATAATAAGAAATATATATTTGGTCTTCATCCACATTCCTGGCACAGAGCTCCTAAAACCCTTGGGATCTCCTAAATGAAAGGAGTGGGAAAGTCTTCTGTTATGTTAATAAGGTGACTTTTGGAAAGTCCCTAGGTGACTAAGGATGGGGTCTGGTCACCAGAGGAACCAACCATGTAATTAGAGACTGGAACGTTTGGTTCCACCCTGTGATTTCTGAGAAGGGGAGAAGATTAGAGAGTGAGTTCGATCACCAATGGCCAGTGACTTAGCTAATCATGCCTAGGTAATGAAGCCTCCAGAAAAAACCAGAAAAGGACAGGGTTGGGAGAGCTTCCAGATGGGTGAGAAAGTGGGGCCCTCAGAGAGCGTGAAAGCTCCAAGCTTTCCCTGTACATTGCCCTATGCACCCCTTTCATGTGGCTAGTCCTCATTTGTATCCTTTTATAATCAACTGGTGAACATAAGCAATGCTTCTCCGAGTTCTGTGGGCGGCTCTTGCAAGTTAATTGAATCCAAGGAGGCGGGAACCTCCAATACCTAACCTGCCAGGGTCAGAAGCACAGGTGACAACTTGGACTTGTAATTGGCATCTGAAGTGGAGGGGGGTTGGCACGAGGCAGTCTTGTGGGGCTGAACCCTTAACCTGAGGGACCTGACACCACCTCCAGGTACACAGTGTCAGAACTGAGTTGAGTAGTAGGACACCCAGCTGAGGTTGGAGGATTGCTTAGTGGTGTGAAAAAAGAAGCACACACACACACACACACACACACTGGAATTGGTGTCAGAATTAGAGTGGTATTCTTATGACTCCCACCTTTTGTGAGAATATGAAGGAAAAGGGTTAAGTAAAGCTCGGTTGGGAGGGGGAATCACTCAATCAGAGCAGTGAGCTGATAGACCATAGCCGTCCCACCCTTGGCCGGTCTTTCCTGACAACCCCCCAGGGCTCCGTCAGAGAGGGCTGGAAGAAATCTCAGAAGCCAAATCTGCTGCGTACTCCCAGGTCAGGCACTGACTGACCACACTCAGGTCCTCACAGAGCTGTGAGGGGCTGCCCCATGGGAAGATCCTGCCCTTGTTCTCCAAGAAGAAGAACCCCCGTTTCAGGGTGTGCGTCCCAGTGTGTGCCCCACAAAAAGGTGAGATGCAAAAAAAAAATATTTAGAACGATGGGCTTTTTCATACAGAGTTTGAACACTTTCAACCCAGAGTGACTTCCCAAAACCTTGAAGAATGAGGAGGCCAGGACTACTCACTATTTAATCCCCTGGGGAGCCAGTGCTCAGAAACCCCCTGGGGGGAGAATCCCCCCAGGAAAATGCAGAGCAGGAGAGGGAAGCCCAAAGGAGGAAAGGAACAAAGGTTAGTCCTGCTGGCAGGGAGAAGATAAAGTTGGGGGTGGAGAAGGAGAAAGGTAATGTCAGCCAAAGGCAATAAACAGGCCTTCCACAAAGTGCCTCAGAGCAACACTGGGGAGTCGAAGGAAATTAGCCCATTAATAAAGGAGAAGGGAAGGAAATGACTGCTTCAAGAATGTCTGGGGCACTCAACTATTTAAAAATATTTTTAGTAGGAAAACTAAAGGGGCCCTGCAGAAAGAGCAGGGGATCCGCGTGAACCTGACAGCCTTAAGAGCTAATAATGCTATGTGAGGACAGCAGAGAGAGCCGAGAAGCCAGGGGCCCTCCTGTCAGGCAGGTGAGATAAAGGAAGCTGTCATCTTAAGGAAAAATCTGGCAAGCCCGTCATTTTCCTGGGGAGAGGACATTATAGTAGCAAGAGGATAGGTCTTGCATGGGTGTAGATATGCCAGGTTTGAGTTCTCTCCCTAGTCCTGAGACCTCCGGCCATGTTCCTAGACTGTCCACTTCCAAGTTTCCTCATCTATGAACACTTCCCTCCCGTGCAGGTTCTCAGCGGGATCACAGGAGAGCACAGAAGGCTCCAGAAATGGCAGCCATCGGCCTTACCAGGTCCACGACCTCTTCTCCATAAAACCCCAAATCCAGGGGTACCTGGGTGGCTCAGTGAGTTAAGCCTCTGCCTTCGGCTCAGGTCATGATCTCAGGGTCTTGGGATTAAGCCCCGTATCGGGCTCTCTGCTCAGTGGGGAGCCTGCTTCCCCCTCTCTCTCTGCCTGCTTGTGATCTCTCTCTCTGTGTCAAATAAATAAATAAATACAATCTTTAAAAAAAAAAACAAAAACTCAAATCCAAAAATCTGAAAACCAGAAGGGTTTCAATAACTCATGTGGCAACAAGAATGTCATCTGGAGTTATTTGACAGTCCAGGGGTGCCTGGGTGGCTCAGTCAGTGAAGCGTTGGACTCCTGATTTTGACTCAGGTCATGATCTTAGTGTCATGAGATCAAGCCCGGAGTCGTGCTCTACGCTGGGCAGGGAGCCTATTTAGGATTCTCTTTCTCCCTCTCCCCTCTCCTCTCCCACTCTCTAAAAAAATAAAATAAAATAAAGTTCTTTGACAGTCCAAACTAACCTGAACTGGTTATTTATGTTTTATATTTACATTATTCATTGTATTATATTGATACTTATTTATCTCCTATTTATTATATTTTTCATATTTATACTATTACTTATATTATTTATGTTGTTATACTAGACAGACTATTTTATATTTATCCCACTTAATGTGAATATATATTTAGCTATGGAAATATTAACGTGTTTGATTGGTGGGTTCTGCTCCAATGGGAGTTGTCACATAACATACAGCATATGCACATTTCTTCCCTGAAACCTAAACAATTCTGAATCACATTGGTTCAAAGAGTTTTGGAGAAGAGCATACGGATACACACCTTGGTGAGTCTCAGACCCACCCCCTCAGTAGGAGCGACACAGCTCTGCCATGGAATCCTGACCTTACAGCCCAAGTGCAGGGTCGACCTCAGACTAAGTTCCTCCCAAATTCCATGAGGCCTTGACTCCGCCAGGCCCACTCAAGAAAATGGCAGGGGGGAGCCTAATTTATTAGCTGTTAATGTTGTTACACAACAAACTTGATCTCTGAGTTGCAAAAACCCAGTTGGAAGAGGTAAAAGTGTAGAGTGATCATAATGACCAAAGTGTTAAGCCCAGAAACTATATGAGTTTCATGGGAAGAAGTTTCCAGAAGTCAGAATGACACTTGAAGCTCTGATTTTTTTTTTTAAAGGTACTACTTTTATTCAGCATTTGGTTCTTTTTCTGTTGTGGTTTAATTTCAGTCTCATCAAATTCAGCCAGCATTTTGAGTATAAGCATATCTTAAGTAAGCGGAAAATTGGATAGACAGATACTAGGAAGGAATATGCTCAAACTGGGTGGTCAGGACTTTGTGGGGTAAGGCGGGTGAGGATGGCAAAGGGGAGGTAAGATCGTGTTAACCAAGGAATCAGGCAGGGTGAAATGGGTGTAGAGCAAAGAGGTGTGCGTGAAGGGAGGCAGGACCACCCCTGCCAGCTTGCCCCGGGCTTCTCATGAACGGCTGAGTGGATGTGTATGGACACATCTGTGCTATGTACATTCCTTCTGGTCACATCCCACCCCTCCCCAAGTCTCTCTCTCCTTCCCCACAAACATACTGTATGTCTACCTCTTCACCCACCATGCTGGAGTGGGAAATGCACATTTAACAGCTCTGTATCTCAGGTACGACAAGGCACAGGTAACTTACTACCCGAGCTTACCTCGAACACAGCCCTGTGTCCTCTTTTCCTGTTGCTAAGGTCCCTTGCAGGGGGCAGGATGGACCAGTGGTTAGGAGTGTGGCCCTAGCCCCGTTGAGTCCTAACCCCGTGGGAGTCTGGTTATTACTTAATATTCAGTCTCCCCTTCTGTAAAATGGGACGATAGCCATAGTACTTTTCTTGTGGAGCTTTATGAGACTTAAACGAGACAGTTCTTGTAAAGCTGGCCACAGGACCTGGCACGGTGATTTCTCCATGCATGGGCTCAGTGCCCTCTGCTCGCAGCCACTCCAGGGCTCCCAGCCATGCCACGTGGCCTGTCTTGCACAGACATCTCCAATCCCCGCTAAGACAACTGAACCATAAATAAAAACCGTATTTTCTTGTGAGGTCTCCTTGGCCGACAGCTGTCAATTGGGGGATTCATTATGTTTTTAATCACATTAAGCCCTCAGTCTCCAAATCTCTCAACTAAATTGCCCTGACACTTCCTGCTTTCCCACAAGCAAACTTACTCCTGGCTTCCTTGTTCTTGACCCTCTTGCCGGTTGCGGTGGCGTCCAAGGCGATCCTAGTTGTGTGCATTTGCTTCAACGGGACACAGAGTGGGAGCTGGGCTGGGTCTAAAAGCAACATGGCGGCTCCACATCTGAGTTGGTTGCCCTGTTGGCGTTGTTGCAAAACTTCCAAGTTTTATTGGCAGAAAGGATTCCAAGAATCTTTTTTCAGATAAGAAATTCTGGAAGAGAGACCATTGAAATGATATCCTTTAGAATTTGAAAAATGCTTACTTGTCTTTCTCCTACTATTATTTATGTACTTCTTACTTATGTTGAGAGATAATTCTTTGATTGTTGGGAACTCTCTTTTATTCCACACATCTAGGGCAGTTTTAGCATCAGAAACAGGGAAGAGCAGTAATATAAGATTTTATGTATCTTACAGGTATAATTATGTATAACTCACTTGTGTATAATATTAATTCTCTTAACATAAGAGAATTCACTTATGTATTCATTCACTCACTTATTTGACAGGGGGTGCCTGGGTGGCTCAGTGGGTTAAGCCTCTGCCTTCAGCTCAGGTCATGATCTCAGGGTTCTGGGATTGAGCCCCACATCAGGCTCTCTGCTCAGTGGGGAGCCTGCTTCCTCCTCTCTCTCTGCCTTCCTCTGTGCCTACTTGTGATCTCTGTCTGTCAAATAAATAAATAAAATCTTAAAAAAAAAAATTTAAGAGGACTCAGAATACAGCTGGGGGTGGGGCTCCTATACCACCCTGGTCTCTGCCTCTACCTTCCAAAGGCTGGTCAAGACACAGCAAAGGCATCCCTGAACCTGGCCTTTGGGGAATGGGAAGCACCAAATTCCAATTCTGAAATGAGTACTGAAATCACTTCAGTAAAATGAACATTAAGGATAAAAAAATAGAAGACGCCAATTTTAAGGGGTAAGAAAACAGATGTGTGGCACGCATACCATACATTTAGCAAAATAAGAAATTTCTTCTTTCAACACTGACTAGGATGCCATCCTGAGATAATCACACCATCTGTCAGGCACGGTGGCAAGCACTTATGCCCTTCTCCTACTGTAAATTCTGCAAGGTGCCTATGATGTTGTGTGTCCCGCCTCCTACAGAAGAGGAAACAGGCTCAGAGAGGTTTAGGGGCCAGTAGACAATGGGGGCCAGGATTCAAGGTTAAGACTTTGTCTCCAAAGCTGGTAACTTGCCACATGTCATCACACCTTTTTTTAGGATTGATTGTTTTAATCATAACACAAGATCAACAGTGGATGTGAACATAATGACCAGCTTTTCTTCCTTCTTTTTAAATTATGCTGTCTCCTGTTTCCTGATGATCCCCTTTTGCAATTTCTATTCATTTACTAACTTATGTATTCCTTCATTCATTTATTTGACAGTCTCATGCGTGCACACAGACACACGCACACACAGAAGAATTACTAGTAAAATCACTGTCTTGAAGAATTTACAGTGGACTCTGTTCAAAGTTTGCTAGTGGAGTTTGCTATGAAGGATAGATTCATGCATTTTACCAGAAGATAAGACCAAAAAGAAATAGAGGCAACAAAACAAAACAAAACAAAAACAGTTCACAGACAAAAGGAAGAGATGACATCCCAGCACTAGAAAATGCTGCTCAAATTAATTACTATTTATGCTTTGTGGTTGCCATTCAATGATCTCCCCATTGCTTGTAGGCTGTACTGCAAACTCCTACCAAAAAAAGCTTCTCTGTGCACAGGGTAGAGACAAATTCACTTTCTGTTTCTCATAACAAGGGAATCAGCATCTGTTTGGTGCCATCAAAAGTCTTCTAAAACAACACAGTGTTCCTGTGCATTTTCTGGGAGAGGGCAGAAGAGGGTTAGTGTGTTGCTGGACTGAGGGCCATGATAACTGGCTTCAAATATTTAAAGGGTGTAAATGAAGACTTGACTGCTTTAAGACATCCTGGTACTAACTTAGTTTACTAAAGATGCAGAAGAGTCTGGTGAGGCATTTCTGAACTCCAGACCCCCCAGAAACTTTCTATTTGGAGCCTAGAGGACCTAACCCAGAAGAGAGTGGGCCTTGGGCTCTGAGTGGAGAACGCCCGGGAAGATAGTATAGATGAGGAGGAGACCAAGACAATGGTCAGATAGCCTGCTTAGAGACTCCGGAAGGATGAGGATTGAAAGTTAATGGCGTTCTAGGAGAGTAGAAAGTATTCATTGACACTCCACTGAAGAGAGAAAAAGCAGAAGGACCTCCAGTTACAGTAAGAGCAGAGAGGGGAGAACTCCAGCTCAAGAAGTGTACGGTTGATTCGGCTAGCCTATAATAGCCAGCCTCACTTTTTTTCATTCTCCTCTGATCTCCACCTTTCCTCTGCGTTTCTTTGGAACTTCCCATGGAAGCGTGGGATGAGAAAGAGTAAAGTCTCTCAAAGCAGTTAAATTGTATTCCTTTTTGGCAACTCTCCGGAAAGGCTTTCTAGATTAATTTAGCACTATTAATTATTATGAAGTTATTAAGGTTAAAGTTTCTTGGAACACTTATGGATATCATTTATCCAGATAACAGGTCCCAAGTTTATGTGGGTAATTGGATTTTGGAGATACATACTCTAATTTGGGAGTGGAAGACGGGTCTTATTGCATAACACAATGGAACCATAAGGAAAGAAATGTTAAATGTTATCATCCAAGATGAAGTCTAACTCTACGGAACTCAGATTTTTAATGACCTATAAATGCCCTCAGAAAGACAATGAATTGATGAACTCTTTAGACAGGTGTAAGTCGCACAATTAAGGTATTGTAACAAACCAAGCCAATGACAGGGCCTTCCTAGCAGACCCAAAACCAAAATCAAATAACCCAAACCAAAAACAAAAAACAGAAAAATACTCCCTCTGGAGCAGATGTCATGGAGATGAAGAGAACTTTCCTTATGCCTTACGTAAGAGGTGGCTAATGATTTCTTTACAAATACTGAACAGCCTAAGTCCTCGACAAGAGGAAAAATGTCTCAGTTCCATCCAAATGCTATAAATGAAGTTAAATGGGAACATACGGTTATTTAACATTTCTATAGGACTGTCTGTTTGCCAAAAGATTTATAATCACTTGTTCCTTAATATTCATAACATCCCTCTAAAGCACAGTTTCCCATACTGGGCCTGTGAGGCCGTGGGGATGGTGGAAGAATTCCAAGGGAGTCATGGGGATTGGAGCTGTAGTATTTCAAACAGCTGTCTGGTGGCGATGGAAAATTGTGGGCTACAGGAGGGAGCTACAGAGCTCCCAGCACTCTGCGTTCCCTGGGCAAGTCTTCCCCTTGGACCCAGGTCTGCCTCCCCGCAACTTCCTAGGCTCTGCCCACTCTCCTGCCCTCCAGAGCACCCGGGGCACCTGAACCTTCCAGGAGGGTAGTAGAAAAGGGCTTTGGGGTCTGCATTTGAATCCCAGCTCTGGTTCGTACTAGTTGGATGGCTCTGGCACGTGTTATCCATTGTGAACCTTGAGATCTACAACAGCAAAATGTTGGCTACTCATACATGCTGTGCAGAGTGATGATAAAGTGTGAAGGAGAAGAATCATGCAAGCTTATTTCACTTAGCATCATGTTCTCAAGGTCCCTCCATGCTGTTACACATTGCAGAATTTCTTTCTTTCTTAAAGGCCATATAGTATTCCACTGTATGTATACACCACATTTTCTTTATCCATCCACCTATTGGTGGATATGTAGGTTACTTCCATATTGTGGCTCTTGGGAATAGCACTACCATGAACTACAACTAGAAGTGCAAATATCTACTTGAGGTTGGATTTCAATCCTTCTAGATAAATACCCAGAAATAGGATTGCTGGTCATATGGTAGATCTATTTTTAATTTTTTGAGGAGCTTCTGGGCTGTTTTCTATAGTGGACGGACCAGTTTGCATTCCCACCAACAGTGTGCAAAGCTTCCAGTTTTTCCACACTTGTCTTTTTTTTTTTTTTCAAACAGCTATCCTGACAGGTGTGAGGTTATATCACACTGTGGTTTCCACTTACATTTCTCTGATGGTTAGTACCTGTAATTGCCAATCACGTGTGGTACACAAAATAAAAAAAGAAAGTAAAAATTATTTACACAGATAAAAATAAAATATAAATTGGGGGGCCTGGGTGGCTCAGTCAGTTAAGTGTCTGACTCATGATTTCAGCTCAGGTCATGATCTCAAGGTCCTAGGATTGAGCCCCACATTGGGCTCTGCACTCATTGTGGAGTCTGCTTGTCCCTCTCCCTCTCCTTCTCCCCCTGCTTGTGCTCTCGTGGACTCTCTCTCTCAAATAAATACACAAATAAACAAGCAAATAAGTAAATAAAATGTAAAATGATTCCAATATATAAATTTAAAATAAGGGAATAAATTAGCTTTTATTCCCCAAAGCCTCAGCTTTAGCAGAATTTGGTGACTTTATTTTCTAGGATGGTCATGCTTCCTGGACAATATAATTGAAATATGATGAGATTTTTCTAAAGGACTATAAGTAACTTCTTATCTCAAATAGAAAATTTCTATCTTCAGGTATCTGTGACGGCCATTCAGCCAGGACCCTGCCCTTCATGGAAGTTATACTGTTCTGGAAATTTCTTCACCTTTCTCATGTTCTATGTCCTAGTCTTTAAACTGGATTGAAAAAGGAGGTTGGAGCTAGAGAATTCGATGATAGCAGTGATGATGATGGCACTCGCAGGTCAAATTTAGTCCTTTATTTTGGAGTATCACTATCCTAAGGGGAAGTTCCAGAAAACAAAGCAATCTGATGAGTCAGGTACTCTTAACAGTGACAAAGTTCATTATCTAGTGTATTGGAAAGAGAGTGACTTCCTTGCGTGCAGCCTTATGGTTGCCAATCGCTGCAGGAGGAGAGACTCTAAGTTGACGACTAGATGGTGTCTCTCACCATGACAGCCTTATGTTTAGGGAGAATTGCTGTGAGCCCAGAATAAGCCCTGGCCACCTCCTCACACAAATGCCGTGCGAACAGCTGCTTCAGAAAGCCTTGCCTCACTTCAAGATGAAGAACAAGAAAGGAACCAGCACAGAACCCATCCATAAGAAAAGATGAAAAGAACAAGAAAAACAAACCAAGAAGAGTTTAAAAAGATTCACTAGCAAAATATCATCACAAAATAGGTGAAATTTGGGACCCCAAATACTGTCGTGCTTTTAAAAAGACAAAAACAACTTGAAGCAATCACCTTTAAAAAACAGGAGCTCAAACAAAACAAGAGCCGAGACATATAATGGTTCAGGAAAAACTGAGCAAGGGAAGAGGAGGTGAAAGAAGAACCGGCAGAACTTAGCAAAGAAGGTGACCGAGAAGTAAGGGCTACGGTGGTGGCAACCAAAGGGAGAGGGACTCTGCTGGACGCATGTCAGATACTCACAAGATAGGGGTGAGCAATGAAATGAAATAGAAATGAGCAAAAGTTTGTAAAGGAGTAGCAGGAAGGCAAAAAATATATTTTTTAAAATAATTTTTTATATATAAAATTTTATATATAAAAAACTTTTTATGTATAAAACATATATGTGTGTGTGTATATATATATATATATATATATATATATATATTCCTTACATGTAAGGTAGATAAAATATACCTGAAAAGGGGATGCTGGTGGCTCAGTCAATAAAACGTCTCACTCTTGGTTTCAGCTCAGGTCATGATCTCATGGGTAGTGAGATCAAGTCTCACATCAGTCTCTGCACTCAGCAGGGAGTCTGCTTGAGATTCCTAAAAAAGAAAGCCGAAAGAATGCAACAGTAATAATATTTTAATATAAAATGTTAACACTTCCCACATGGAAAAGACTGGACTATTCAGATTGAAAGGGGTACTTCACCTCAGGAAAAATTAACACAAAATAATCAACATCAAGTCACAACCTAGAAAAGTTTTTGGACTATAAAGATACAAAGGAATTCTTTGAACTTTTTGATCATAAGGCCAAGTCAAAAAACCTAGGCTGGGCTTAGGTTTCACCACGGCAATACCCAGAAGAGCTAAAAGAGATTTGAACAATGTGTGCAATGCTTGAGTTTTATATCCAGCCAAACCATTTTCAAGTCAAAAAGCCGAAGACAAATATTATGAATATACAAAAAAGTGAGAAAATTTAAGTTTCCTGTATGAGACTTTAGTACCCTCTTATTATGCCTTTTAGGGCAAATCAACAAAAAGTAATGCAATTAGTAAAGTAAATTTAATTGCTATACATCGAACTCTATACATCGAGAATATACTCTTCCAAGCACTCTTGGAATAGTCAAAAAACTGACTATATATACAAGGGCATAAAGAAAACTTCAATGGTCCAAAATTAAGAATGAGCTCAGAAAAGCTTCTCTGATCATAAAATGATTTATTTAAAAAATTAATAATAAAATTAGGGGAAAAAAGAAAAATCCTTCCACTTGGAAATGCTAAGATACTCTTCCTTATACAACTCTACTTTCAGGAATGGATTTGAATAATGAAATAAAAATAATCAAGTTAGCATATATCAGAACATATACAACAGAGAACTCTGAGGAAAATTTCTAGTTTTAATATTTACATTTATATAAGAGAAAGAAAGTACATAGGCATAAGTTTAACCAAAAAAATGTAACAAAAAATATAAACTCTGTAGAAGGTGACAACTTTAAAATACAAGGAAACAAATCCTTTAAGAAAAGGATTTGAAGAAATGGAAAGGCATACCATGTTCTTAAACAGGAAGACTAAGCAAAAACCTCAACTCTCTCTAAAAAAACTATAAATGAAATGCCAATAAAGCTATAGGATTTTAAAACTAGAAAAATTGTATCTAAATCTTATAAGAAATATCAACAAGCATTATTCCATTTCTGGTAACAGTGGGCTTGTTCATTTAGATTAACCCTTCCAGGGGCACCTGAATGGCTCAGTCGGTTAAGCGACTAACTCTTGGTT
The DNA here is from genome assembly GCF_963455335.1 of Martes martes. Classification (NCBI taxonomy): domain Eukaryota; kingdom Metazoa; phylum Chordata; class Mammalia; order Carnivora; family Mustelidae; genus Martes; species Martes martes. The sequence continues at coordinate 48,230,968 of NC_137901.1, read as the reverse complement.
TCAGCTCAGGTCATGATCTCAGGGACATGAGATCAAGCCCTGCGTTGGTCCCTATGCTCAGTGGGGAGTCTACTTAAGATTCTCTCCCTCAGGGGCGCCTGGGTGGCTCAGTGAGTTAAAGCCTCTGCCTTCGGCTTGGGTCATGATCCCCGGGCTCTGGGATCGAGCCCCGCATCGGGCTCTCTGCTCAGCGGGGAGCCTGCTTCCTCCTCTCTCTCTGCCTGCCTCTCCACCTACTTGTGATCTCTGCCTGTCAAATAAATAAATAAAATCTTAAAAAAAAAACAAAAAGAGAGAGAGATTCTCTCCCTCAGCCCCTCCCCACCCTATCTCACACACTGCTCTCTCTTAAAAAAGAAAAAAAAAAAAAAAAAAAAGATTAAACCTTCCACTGAAAACAATGAAAAATTGAATAAAATATTAAATAAAATTGTTCTTAAAATCATTGAAAAGCTGACAAACAACAAGGACCTACCAAATGATTAACATTTGGCATGAATACCTTTTTTGACCAAGTTACATTGAGTTGGCTCTGATTTTAATAGAGCCTCAGGATGAAGACAGAGCTCAAAGGTGAGGACTCACCCAAGGTCAGAGGAAGGGTCTCTCTCAGAGACTCTTGCCCCAGGTTAGCCAGAACTCCCACAGGTGAACCAGAGGTAAACATGCTCCCCTTTTCCCCACCCTTAGAGACCTTAGTGAGAGTTGCCTTAGCACTAAGCAAAGAAGGGAAAAGAAAAAACAAACAAACAAACAAACAAAGAAACCTGTCCTTGTTAGATGTCATTATTAAACCACTGGCCAGCATTTGCAAATATTTACAGCTCAAAAGGCATTATCATTGGAGTGGGCCAAGAAACTTCAAGTGATGAATTTGGTTTAAAGTGATACCAAAGCATAATGCTTCTAAACGCACAGCAGAAGCAAACCCTAATCATCTCTTGGGGCAGACACTTTCATCCTAGGTGTCAGGGGTTTTGTACAAATGATTTTTCATGAGCAGTAAGCATTGCAGTCGAGGTCTACCAAACACACTAGAAAGCAAGTCACCATTCGTTAAGGGCAGCACAAATAGAGACAAAAGTGCCGATTCACACAACTTTGGCTATTTGCATGATCACACTCAAAGAGTATAAACAGCTATGCCATTTTTATTTAAATACGTGGAAGATAAGCTTTAAATATCTGCAAGGAATAGGAACATGAAATGAGACACTATGGGTTGGAATCAAAAAGAACTTCTAGAAATGAAAGATGTAGTAACAGAAAAATACAGTAAAAAATTAATGGATGGGTGTGGCATCAGACTGGACACAGTAGAAGAATTAGAAAATTGAAGATAGTGAGGATAAACTCTATAGAATTTTAGTGCACAAGAGGCAAAAAAAAAAAGAAAATATGAAAGAGAGCTTAAGAGACACAAAAGAGAGAAGGTCTCTCTTCTCAAAGAAGGTCTCTCTCAAGAGTGTGAATGGTATTTCAGAAGGAGAAAAGAGAAAAGAATGGGGTGATGGACTGGTGAAAGAATAATATTAAATATTAAATTTGGATGAAAAGAAAATCACATCAAGACACATCACGAAGAAACCATGGAATGTTCTAGACGAAGAGAAGATCTTAACACAGATGGAGCTGAAGTGGAGTGCAGGGGGGGCGGTGACAATTACTGAGTAAGACTAGCTCTACTAGATGTCATGGTACACTGTAACGTGCTATCAATGAAAATCCTGTGGCGTTGGTAAATAAAGATATCCATGTAACAATAAAAGGCCCAGAAATCAATGTAAGATAGATCAGAATTCAATATATGACAAAAGTTGGGAGCTCAACCCAATCGGGAGAATATGGCTTATTCAATAACAGATACTGGAACATTCAAGCCTTGGGGAAAAAATATATACCTGGATTCGGACTTCCCACATTATTACAGTTAAATTCTAGATGGACCCAAAATTTAGAAGAAAAAAAAACCCAAAAATTACTGGAAGGAACAATAGAATATACTTAAAAAATAAACTCTGAGTAATAGAAGCTTTTCTATGTCTCACAAAAACCTGAAAAACTTTAACAGAATGTATTGGTAATTTTTACCATACAATGGGTTTAGAAATGTGTCTTTTATAATAATACCATAAATGAATAAAGAATAATGAGCTGGTAAAAATATGTGCTGCTCACATCACTGATGAAAGACAAATTTTCCTTAATGGGTGAAAAAACTTACACAAATCACTGTGCAAATAATAATGAAATACAAAATGGACAAAAGCTCTAAAACATTTCACCAAAAAACAAACAAAAAACAAACTAAAACTTCTAACCCTATGAAAAGATGCTCAACTTCATTCATAAACAGAGAAATGCAAATTTGATCTAAAAAGTAATACTACTCTTGCAGAATCAGTTTGGCAATGATGGAAACACTTGATGGCACGCTGTGTTGGCAAGTGCGGAAGGAAGCAGTGTGAACGTAACCTGGTACTACCTTCTTGGGGAGCATTTGATTCTACGCACCAAGATTTTAAATCACATGCCCTTTGACCCAGTCCCCTTCCCTCTGGGAATTCCTCTTACAGATACATACACAAATATAAGAAATGGAGTGTTCAGGAACATTCATTATTACAACATCATAAAAAACAATAGCTTGGTAAAACGTAAATCCTTCTCTTATCTTTGGGGAACCTACTAGCCTCCCGCCAGCTGTCTGTTTTTCTGTCTCTCTCCACTCATCCTGCCTCTCACACCGCTTACACATGGGAGAACCATGTGGAGGACCCCTTCTAGTTCAGAAAGATGGCTCTTCCTCTGAATTCTCTCTCCTGGTACCTGCACCTACTTCTGGGGGCTCCCTTGTCATTTGTAATGCCCTTAAAAATAACCTCTCCCTGAGAATTTTATCTTAATTTAAAAAAAAAAGGTTTTTAACATAATGCATCCATGATGTCTCCAATGGCAGGATTTCCTTCTTTCTCTGAATAATGTTCCATTGTATGTAGACACACCATGTCTTCTTCATGCTAAGTTAGATCAAGTCAAAGGGGGAAAGAGAAATACTGTAGGAGTTCACATTTACGTGGAATCTCAAAAGCCCAATTTTTTGGAACCCGAGGGTACCTGGTACCCTGGTGGTTGCCTGGGGAAGGGGAGGGGGTCACATGGGAGGTGTTGGTCAAAGTTGTAAGATGGGGTCTTATGGTGATTACAGTGAATGATACTACATTATATATCTGGAAGTTGCTGAGAGTGTAGATCGTGAATGTTCTCACCACACACAAGAAACGATCATTACGTGAGGTGATGGAAGCATTAGGTCACGCTGTGATGGTAATCATACTGTGATATGTAAGGGTCTCAGATCCACATACGGTACGTCTTAAACTTACACAATGTTACGTGTTAATATATTTCAGTAAAAACAAAAAATAAAAAGAGCGCTTTTAACTCAATAGCCAAAGCCCACTTCAAACGCTCCTCTGCGTGAAAACTTCCTTACTCCCTGTAAGCTGAGGACTGTTGGCCCACCTCCCTTCCTCTCCTCCTGTGCATTCTCAAAGGGGCAAAAATGGGTTTTGAGTGGGGGAGGGGTGTAAAATTCCTACTCTTTTTATGTCTAGGGCATAGATCTATATACATTATATAAACAAATATATACTATAGCTGGGGTATTAAAATTTCATGGGGGCAGGGAGATTAAGAAAAAAATATATTTTAAAAGGCTCCTTAAGGAGCAATAATTTGAAGAAGGTTGAGAAACACTGCTCTTGATGTTTCTTCCAGGCTGAGAAAGAGACATGCCAAACCCAGTTTGTCCAAAGCCAAATGAGCTCTCCTCCCTCACATTGCTCCCCAGGCCCCACCCTCCTCCCATGTTCTTGTCACACTCATGAGTGGCAAGGTCATTGTCAGTTACCCAGCACCCATGCTGGGAGCCTCAGTCATATTTGGTGAACGCCTCTCCCTCACTCTCCACATGGAATCATACTAAGCCTGTGGCTGTCCTCCCACTGTCTCTCTCCTCTGGCCTTGACCCCTGCAAGCCCCCCTCAATGGTTTTCATCCACTCCCCACCCCAATCTGTCTTCCACTCTGTCACAAGAGAGAATGTTCTAAAGCATAAGCTGATTATTTAGTTTTCATGTATTCCTAGCTGTATTCCTGTTTGCTTAAAATATAAGTCTGTAGCAGAAAATACAAGACGTCTACCATTTCCAGTGTTCCCCTACAGACATGGTCTCGTCTAGCACGTTTGGCTCTGTGCTTTCCCCAGAACTTACTCAATACTTTCAGCCCTCCCTGCCTTTTTTATACCAAATCTTCTTCTCAGAATTCCTTCTCCTCTCTTTTCACCCGAACTCCTATTCCTACCTCAAAGCCCAGCTCAAATGATACAGCTTCTGTTGAGTCTGCCCTCACACGTTTCCTGAAGAATCATTTGTTTCTTTCTTTGTGCATCCCACATGTGATGTCCATATTTAGATAACAATGAGTGTACCACTTTGTTTTTCAGCTGGTCCCTTGTTACACTATGAATTTTGAGAGCAAGGAGACTTACCAAATCAACACATTTATTGAGAAAACTAGTCTTATTTGCAAGGCACTGTTTTGGGTGTCAGAGGAGCCAGCGACGAACACATGAGGCTTGCCTGCATGAATTAATTTAATAAATAATCATCTAAATATAGTTCCCGTAAGTGTGACCCTGGAAAAACACAGGGAGCTGTGAGGGTGAGGAACAGGGAAATCCACCTGTGCCTGAGGGGATTGAGACAGAGGCCCTGGAGAGAAGACCTTTGTAAAATGAGAAGCAAAAGAGCCAGGGGAAGAGGGGCAGGGAGGAGAGCCATCCAGGCAGACAGGATCTCACAGGAGAATGCTCGTGCAAAGCAAGCCTGAGATGGAGGAAGACTTGCCCAGGAAACCGACATGCAAACACACCATGGGTCTGAAGCATGGGGAGGCACGGGGAGAGAGGTGGCAGGTGACACTGTGAATCCCCAAGAAGTGGCTGTGGAGTGGATTCATGCCAGGAGGAGTAACTCCCCGAACACAAAAGGGAATGAACCTTCACAGCACTCCTCTGTGCCCTTCTTGATGCCACAGGAACGGACTGCTGGGCTGGAGGCACTGCTGACAGTGTTTTTGTCCTTGTTGTCACACTGCCTGAAATAGAGACTTGGGAGTATTTTTCTCTGTGACCAAAAAGAAAAAAAAAAAAAAAGAGGACCACAAATTCTGATAGATGATTTATATTCAACACCTTCAGAAATACTCCCAATTTCATTATGCATTTTGTACAAACGACGAAGAGCCTTCCAAGGTGTGATTTTCCAGGATGTGACCTCTGTGCCTGGTGTTCAGGTGAAGTGGCTCCAGACTGAGTAAGAGCCTTTCCCTGTGCCTGAACCCCTGGGGTCAAGTGTCAGTCACATGAACGTGAACATGGAGCCAAGACGATACACTCCCCTCTCTGACTCGATAATTCCCGCACCCCCTGAGTGGCGTCAACCTGCAGGAGTTGTCATTTGTTGGGCACGGTCTGGGGGCCCTGGGGGTCCCGCGGCACCCCCCCCCCAGCCATCCAGTGAGTGCTGCAGCTAGAGATGGGGTCGAACATACTGGTTTGTTAAAATAAGCCAGGCTCACGTTCAAGGAGTCAGATGTACTCGGGCCATCGACAGAAATGACTCATCAAGGGAGGTATGCAGATGGCTGTGGCAAGAGAAAGGAGACGACTAAAAATAACAGTTCCACTGAAGGGTGGAGCTAGAGGCTGGTGTTGTGTCATATTTGCCTGCTGTTTCTGAGAATTCCCCCAGTTCAAGTGGAGAGTGCGATGGTGACTTGCAGATACCCAGCCTTCGCAGAGAGAGACAAGCCTAGACAGGACTCTGGCAAGGTCCAGCCTTCAGGAGAGGTGTCACGGGTGTCCACCAAGGTGGGGATGTCGGGGCCACAAAGGTCTCCCTGGAGTCGATGCCCGCTATTCCATGCTAGATCTCCCGCATCTCCACTAGCGACTCTGATCCCAGATGCATCAGAAGGACAACACAGAGTCTATTAGAAACACTACATTCAAAGGTGGGGCGGGGAGCTCCAGGGATATTCACATTTTGTTTTCTTTTACTTTCTTTCTTTTCTCCTCCTCCCGATCTTCCATACGCTCCATGGGGGCCGGACCCCTGTTTGTCCTGTTTTTCAGTTCCATTCTCAGTGTCTAGCACAGAGTAGGAGCTAAATAAATATTTGCTTAAGGAAAAATGGAAGGAATGTATCTCACTCAGCCTTGTTCGTCTGCAGACAAGGAAGCTGGGCAGGGAGCAGAAACTTGCCCAGGGTCATGCCACCAGTAAGCACCAGCGGCAGTGAAGCCAGGTTGGACCCCTCACCCAGCATGCCCCCCACTCCCAACAAACCATGAAGAGGGTTCCATACGGCTACGCTGTTTTGTGGAGGGCTGGGGAGATCAAACAAGAGGGCACACACCACAGTCTAGGGAAGGTGACCTAAGAAGGTCCTAAGGGTGCCCAAAGGTAGTGTGAACCTAAATGGTGAGGAGGTGGTAGTGAGGGTTGTCCAGCAAAACCCCAAGACCACAAAGGTGCACCTTTCTTGAGCATGCTGTGTTTGCCTAAATTTGTTTTTAATCAAACCTGGGAGAAAGCAGAAGTTCCTGGATCAGCAGAGGCTGGCGGCTCGTTGTTAGCACCAAACCATGCACTTGACTGTATTTGGACAGTTCTACAGTCGTTACCGACTGATGGCGTGTGCACTTTTGTGTATTTTTTGTTTTTTTTTTCTTTTAATAATCAGACAATACTTTACATCTGTTCATTGGCAAGGAGCCATAAGGAAGAGTATCCAAACAAAGGGAAGAAAAGCCATACTGGCAAGGGGGGCAGAGCTAGGAAAGAAAATCCAGATACTTGTCCCCATGGATGGAAGGATTTACAGTTCACTGTCGGGGGGAGGGGAGACGAGGGATGGAGAGGGCCTTTCAGGAATCACTAGTGGATACAAAAATGGTTACTTTAAAAGCCCATTTGCATTTAGTCCCACATTGTCTTATAGTCTTAAAAAAAATCTCTAAAGTGAAGGGCTTCTGACAGATCAGGGGCAGTTGTAGGAGCAGCAGGGAGGGGCCTGGGGTTGGTGGGTAGAGTGGACAAGAGGCTGGAAGGGTAGCCTCCTGGCCCTCCACCCTCAGCCCTCTGATCCCCGACCACTCCCCCCAACCTCGTCCTGAAAGCCTTGGGAGAGGAAGCAGCACCCTACCTGGTTTGCTGTCTAAGTCCCAGAACAGATGGATTCTATTTCTGTTCCCAGCAGTGAGACGGCAGACTCTGACTCTGAGACCCTAAAGAATGTACCCAAGCTCCCAAGTCGGGGGGGCATCTGTGGACTTGGCCGAGGCCAGGTTCACCTCTCAGTATGGGAACAGTCCTGATACCTGATTACAGGTTTTTGTCAAGTCAGTCTGACTCAGTCTGTATATCTGGGCACAGAATTCACAATCATTTGAAAATATCTGCTTCTCTTGTCAAGTTATTGAATGCGAGAAGCCACAGGGATCGATTTACCTGCAGGTTTACAGCCAAAGGCAGGTTTCGGGAATGGGTGTTCCAGCAGCTTACAGGATTTCAACTTAGAGGTCCTAAAAGCTCTGTCAGCTGAAGTCGGCTGACGCTGGTGAAGGATATCCGTGAAGCTGGTTTTTCACATTTATTTTTAAAAATTAACGATCTTCTGATCGTCATGGACATTGCTGGACAAGAGTCCAGGAGGTGTGTTTATTTCTAATCCAAGTTGTAAAGCACGGACCTCCAGGTCAGCAGAACTCCCGCATGAACTTCAAGGACACAGGGTCTTCTGGTTGGTTTTTTGTTTTTACAGCATTCTTTAGCCCAACAATATATTCTAAACACTTAACAAATAAGGGTACACCTGATGGGACTAGGAACGGGTGACAATAATGGCTGAGAAAGAATAGAGAAGAAAGGAATCAGAAAAGAAATGAGGGCGACTCTGACCGCTTCTCAGATGGCAACCTACATCAATTAGTCAGTTTCCTTATCAGAGATTTACATGTTAGAACCGCCTGATATAACCCAGCAGGAAACTGAACAAGTGATTCTATGTCCAGACTTGGAAACAAAAATAGCCGCTCAGGACCTCCGCACATTAGTTTGTTCAAACTTGCGCTGATAAAAGTCTTCTTGGCTGGAGCCTTAAGTGTGCAGTTGTGAGACTGGAGGGGTTGGTTGGCGGATGACTGACACTGAAACAATTGCGAATGCTTAGTAAAGGAAAGCACGTTCGATGGAAGTTTCAGCTGGTCCGTGGTAGCCCGCGGAGACGCTGCCCAGTGGGAGACGCTGAGCATGACTTAGCATCCTTCGTGGGTAAGGAAGACTCTGCAAAGCCTGTTTAGCCTACAAATTAGGCTTGTGCTCATCTTATAGACACATCCTCGGTCTCGTACTCACACGCAGATACTTCACGTCTTCCTCTTACTTTTGTCGCCATCCAAACGTATCTTAGCGTTTCCCCGAGAATGAGAGCAGTTTGGGAATGTCTGACTTGTAACGTTAGGGACAAGCAGACATCTGCCTGTGGAATACTTTGGGCCAGGACCCCATAGTTCCCCCTGGCAGCCCCCAGACGTTTTTCCAAACAGTCTCCCTCTGCTCTCCACAAGTTCCCTTGCATACCACACACATGTTCTATTTATATGTTTCTTTGTCCTGAACAAGATTTGGCCCCATTGTGTGGGAGCAACACCAGAAAAGAAAAACAAAATCCTATCCACTGAGAGAAAATGGATATTGTGGGAGCTTGGAGAAATTTACATACTTCGTTCATTCCATTTTCTGGTGATGTCAGAGCCAAAGAATATGCCTTTCAAAAAAAATCACACACACACACACACACACACACACACACACACACACACACACACTAAGAATGCCGGGGCTCACCAGCTCTGTCTGTCAAGTGGACTGTCATGAAAAGGAGAAATGTAAATATTCCCTCTCCCTTGCGTGTCTCTCCCTTTTCCATTTCCCTCATCAGCCCCCTAAAGAACCTAACAAATTAGTCCAGACTCCATTTGGATGGAATTAAGGGCCTGTCTGCAAAAGGATGAGGGGTATTAATGGAGAGGGGCGGGCGGGGGTGGGTGGGAATAGCAGTGGGAGGCAGGAACGCGGTGCCTGAGTCTGGGGTGACTGCTCTGGCATCTCAGGGAGGCAGAGAGAAGGGCCGACTGACACTTTACAGATTGGGTGTAATGTTCAGAGAATTTGGCATTTCTGCCACAGGGCTCCGGCTGCTCTGCTAACCGCTTTCTTTTGCCCTGCTGGTAAAAGTGCAGGAGAAAAGGGTTAAATAAATGTTTGTGATATGATAAGGTGCTTGTTTATTCAAGGAATGACAGATTATTGGCTCCAAAGGCAGCCCTGAAAAATAGTACAAAGGAACTGGCTCTCCCCTCTCGGATGATGTGATTTCCTCCTCAGATTCTGCTCTTTCGTAGGAGCGGTTTGCTTTGGGAATGAAGAAGTCTGATTGTCCTGCCTTTGGAGATGGAGGGCCGGAGCGCCGGAAGCTGGCCGGGACCTGGGATGGCTGGTCTCCGGGAACTCGTCTCTCGCAGGCCTGGGCGCTGCCAGCATCCCTCCGGGCCCTGCTCACCATCCTAGGGAGGCTGTGTGGCGGGCAGGGTCCCGCCATTTCTCCGGCTATGGGAAAAGGATCTGCTTGCTCAGGAGGGAACCTTCTTCTGTGGGAAATCCTGTGTGCAAGTCCTTCCTCCAGACACAGAGGGCCATATCCATCCCAGGGCCATCCTGACACCCCCCAACCGTGAGCACGTACACATGATCCAGTGCACATCGCTCTATTTATATGCAAACAGTTTTCCACCCAGAAAGAGAGAAAGCTCTTGTTGGGCTCTAGTGATGTCTTAGCAGGTCCTGGAGGAGAATTCAGCTCCAGATGCCCTAACTTCTGTGCATTTATCCTGGGGGAGGAAACAGCAATGATGGCCAACCCTAAAAATGACACAGGAAGGCCTGGCCTGGGGAGCCTGGAGGCAGAGTCCCCTCCCCCACCCCACCCCCAATGTGCTCGGAGTTGCTCAGTCCATGTCCTACTCCCAGATGTCACTCCAAGCTGGCTTCTGCCTTCCGAGAAAGGGTTCTGAGCCTCCCATGTTTTCCACGGAGCTCTCCCAACTGCCCTCCCCACTCCCCCCTTCCCCTGGCAGGCTACAGAGAGGTTGTTTGCATATCTGCCGAGTGGAAGGGTTCGAACAAGATGTTTGGCATAGTTCTCATTTGAAAAGATCTCAGTGCCAAAGTCAAACACCAAGGAAAAAAAAAAAAGTTGTGATTGAGCTGCTGTTTTTCCAGGATCCTGGGAACTACTGTGTGATTTTCACAATAGCCCGCCGCCGCCTTATCAGCCAAGGTGCTTGTCTGAGAGACGCAAGGCACCAGCCTGGGGAACCCAATGCCCTTCGGACATGATGACGAAGGCTGACATCGGGGACATTATGAAATACCCACGTTTGGGCTATTTTTATGATTGCATTCAGTACTAGAAGAGCTTGTTGAGTGTACACAGCCATGTGCTCATTCTTGAACTGCACAAGATAAGATCCCTGTCCCGGGGAGCTTACTGCTTGACTTTTGCAAAAACCAGATGGCAGAAAATGGTTTCCCTCTGCCCATCAGCAATGATTGAGGGAGTGGAGATGAGAAGGGGTACAGTCAATTCATAACTCTCCCAGGGTGGGACCTCTGCTTTGGCATTTATCCCAGGTGACGTTTTAATCGTGGACCGTCTCTTCCCCCACTGTCGGCTACTCCAGGACTGCGTCCCCCGGAGGCTCTGAGAACTCAAGCTGATTTGAATATCCACGTAATTAAAGCATCCTTAGATAAATAAAGGTGCCTTCCACCGGACACAGACACACACATGATACACAGACACACTCGCAAATATATCATGGATTCCAAAACTAGGCATAAATGGTTTTTGATCTGCCCGTGGGGACATCAGAACGTGTAGATTTGACCTAATGTTGTCGATCCCGTCTGAATTATAGGCTGTGATACTGGGGTAGGAAGGCCAGCAGGACACCCCATCATATCACCGCATCTCCTGGACAGCTTCTGTCTCAGTCTGACCCCACCCCACCCCCTCGCTGTGAAGTTAGCACGGGTCCCCAGCACACCAACACCGTTGTCCCCAGAAGAACTGCCCTGCATGTGAGCAGATCAGGGACCTGTGTTTAAGGACAGTCCCCGACCTATTCAAGCCATTTGCAATTGTGTGGGTTTTCTTGAGGAATAAAACTCTACTTTATATGTCAAAGACGGAACGCTCTTACCAAGGGTGAATGTCCCAGGCGAACCCCAGGAATGAGGCAAGGGTGTTTTACTCTGCACATGCTTGTCTTCAGCTGGAAGCCAGCCCTGATTCTGGCATCTGAGTGGAAGGAGTTGATTTGGGAAGTGACCCTACCTCCCCAGAACCAACGGGGGAGCAGGAAGGGAAGCCCAAACAGGGTGCATTAATGGGCAGTTCCTGGTGTAAGCAGCTGGGGTTCCATCCTGCTGGGGACCTCTGAGGGATGGCATAGGATATAGCCAGAACGCTAGCTTTTTAGGGACAAGGCAGCTGGAATAGAGATCCATCACTTCCTCTCCACCATTGGCTGAGGGTTATTCTGGGGACTTTCAGCTCCCAGGACACACCGTTTTGCTGTGTGCACAGACTCAGGACACTCCTTTAGCCAGAGATGGCCCTCGGACGGGAGGTGTAGCTGCTTGCGGCCTTGCTACTGTGCAAGAAAACGATGGGAGCCAAGGATACATGAGCAGAGCCCAAACGTCCCTACCCTCCCTCCCTCCTTCCCTTCCTTATTTTCTCCTTTTTTCCTTCCATTCTTTTAATAAGGACCGCCTTTGAGGGAGGCTGTAAGTATGTACAAACTTGCTGGAGGAGGAAATCCATACCGAGACGTCTAGGATAAATAAATAAATAAGAAGAGAGAGGAAAAACAAAGGGTTCAGCTCAGTCTTCCTTTCGTCTGGGAAGTTCCCCAGACCCCCTCCCGTGGCCTGCCCCTCAGCCCTGAGTTAGGTGCCTGATCTGTGGTTCTAGTCGCTCACTAAGAGCACCCCCACCCACGCCCATCATCCTGACTTGTGATCGTTGGTTCACCTATCAATCACCCTTCCAAACCAAGGTGTTTGTTTACTTGTCTGTTTGAATTTCTGCATTCCCTGAACAAAGTTGCTTGGGCACTGATAGGTGCTTAATTAATCTCTAGGAGATGAATGAAAGGTACTTTTGAATGATTCCACTCATATCTCTACCACCAGTTTAAAAGCTTAGCATTCAGGATAGAGAACTTCCAACCAAGTTCCCTTGGGGCTTCTTTTTTTTTTTTTTTTTTAAGATTTTTTATTTATTTGTTTTTGAGAGAGGGAGAAGAAGAGAATGAGCGGGGGGAGGGACAGAGGGAGGGCAGTCATTCTACTCCAAGGATTTTCAACCTACACACTATTGACATTTTAGACCAGAAACTTCTTGGTGGTGGGAGTTGTTCTATGCATAGTAGGATGTTTCTCAGCATCCCTGGCCTCTACCCACTAGATGCTAGCATCATTCCTTCCAATCATATCAGTATCTCCAGATATTGCCACAAGGTCCAGTGGGGATAAGATCATCCCAGCAGAGATCCACTGGTCTAACACAAGCCTGGGGAGGAGTTGACTAACCATGATCTCTGGGCCAGATCTGGCCTGCAGCCCACTCTTGTAAGACTTATGTTAAAAAGGGTTCTGACATTTGTAAAGAGTTGTTAATAAAGAAAAATCACACAAAGAAGAAGAGATGGTAGAGAATATTTGTAGTCCTGATGTGGTGGGAGATGCACTGGGCTGGTAAGACACAAAAGACGTCCATCAGCTCCGGACCCCAGGTGAAGCTATTCTCTGGACACGAGGTGCCTCCTCAGTCAAATGAAGGAGTTGGACCAGCTTCAGGAGTTTGTGAGTTGACCTACAGTATCTAAGGACATGGGAGGACAGCTGTAGGACCAGGAAGACACTCCTCATGTGACCAACACATTCTCATCACAAAAGATTTTGGTCCTTAGTCAGACATTGTCTTTTCACAAGCTAGGGCAAGGGCTGTCTTGGGAAGAACCTGGAAGAATGGTTTGAGAAAGCTTGCAGAGAACTTCTGTGCCATTCAACAATGCTCATGCCAGGAGAAGCAAAGATGAGTGACCAACAGTTCACTTGGGAGAAGGTAGACAGGTAGGCAGAATTCAAATTCAACATAATAGGGGTTACAAGCATGTCATGTCTAGAAACTAACATGAAGGGGTCCAAGAAGACTTTCTAGAGAAGGGGGCATTGTCCAGGAAGCGGAATCATGAAGGCATTCGCTGAGTGAGGGGTGCTTTCAGAGGAAGAGGAAGAAAGGCAGGGGAGGTTGCTCTTCAGAAAGAATGTAGCATGAATAAAGGCTGGAAGCATGAGAGCTCAGGGTATCTAAAGAGCTAGGGGGAGTCTGGTGTTGACAAAGGGGAAAGCGAGAAGTGACGATTTGGGAGAAGTCAGACATCGTCTTTGAGGGCCCCACACTGAGGAACCTGTCTTTTATTCAGTACACAATGCGAAGTCACAAAAGGGATTATTTTTTTCACTGTGCATGGTAAGTTTGGGATAAATCATTCTCCCTTGTGTTAGAACAGTCCTGGCACTGTCTTTGAGGATAATTCTATTCTCAGTCTTCTAAATGATAAAACTAACACATGTGCATTGTAGAAACTCTGGAAAGTATACCGAAGCATAATCAATAATAAAAAAATTTGCACATAAACTCTTCATGCAAAGGTAACCGTTAAGAACATTTTGGAACACATTTTTCCAATCTGTTTTCTATCTGTGTTTTTAAGTAGCTGAGATTACAGGTATATGGTACTTTGTTGTCCTTGTTTTTAAATTTGTTTCATATCTATTTCCCAGTCCCTGATAATGGAGCCAAAAAGAAGCTTTCTGACTGGTCTCCCTCCTTCTACCCTTCTTACCAGCCCCCCTACCCTGCCCCAACCCTAGCCAGTTCTATTCTCAACACAGAAGCTGAGATAATTCTCTCAAAGTGTTCAGAGAACTATAAATAACAATAAGAGAAGAGTTTCATACACTCACTATCCAGAGTCCCACTGTTAACATGTTGATGTGTTTCTTCCATGTCCTTTTTCTGTGAATATTTTTAAATAGCTTAGGTTACATGGAACATAGTAATTGTTTTTCATTTTCTTTTGGCATAAGCCCAACTGATAATAGGAAGTCAATTATACAAACTAATACTTACTAAAAAAAATAATAATTTGCCATTCATGCGATTCTCCAAATAATCTAGATATCCCCTTCCCATCCCCCCGCCCCCAGCCCCAGGTCAAGAGAGGCCACCATAGAGAGGCAGATTTGGTCTGAATTGCTTAATTCTACTCTAAAATTTTATTTTAAATTGTTTTCTGGTGGCATGCCCTCAGCTTGTAAAAGAGATAGCATTTTTAATGTGAAATTTGTTGTCATGTTTGCTTTAAGGATGTTACTGAGGTCTTGTCCACTACTGCAGGCAATGTCTCCTTTAAGAGGCTTCAAGAGAAACATTCTTTTCATAGTTATTGCTAAAAAATGTTTTGCTTCTCTTTAACAGAGAACACGAGTTTTAAGAAAACGTATTGACAGTGCAATCCAGGTAACCCCATGTATTCTATTCTTTTTATTGGCCACTAGGAGACTAGAGCTGACATTCTAGCATATGAACTAGTATGTGTTACACAGTATTCTGAAGTGTATAGACCAGTACTGCCTTTTTTTATATATAAAATCTTTTTACTGGCAGTATGGGTCCCCACACAACATTGCACCAACAGTATGAGTTTAATCTTTTAAAACCATCGTCTAGACAGCAAAAGACCAAAAAATAAAATTTGGGCCAATTGATTATTTTAAAAATATTCTCCATGCACATTATCCTCAGTTCCCTTATTAACTATGAGACATATAAATGCAGAAAATACCCCGTTTAACATATATTAGTACTTCATATACTAGCCACCATGTACAACTTTAGAGTATACATTTGTGTCCTAAACTTTTGTCTATCCTTGTTTTATTCTATCCTTATTTCCTCTTTCCCTTGACTGCTGTGTAGTTATAATTATGTATAATATTTATATATGTACAGCAAATATATTCAAAAATATCCACGAATCACATATACATATGCATATATTTCTTCAATATGTATACATATGCATATATTTCTTCAATCTCTTATGGTATAGCCATTTTTTATAACATTTTTGGAATGAGGAAAGGTCTCAAAGAGCAACTGCTGTACAGATAGGTAGGCAGGGCCTACCTGGAAACAGGGAGACCCATTAGAGAAGTATGGCCAAAGTGACAGTTAAGGCCAGTTTGAGCTAAGGCCACAAATGTTCCCATTTGTGAACATTTCTGTGGAGAAAGAAATAGGATGAGAGATATTTGTGAGGCAGAGACATCTCAACTTAATGACTGGTTAGTTGGGACAGAAAGAGAAGTGCCTTCTAGGTTTCTGGCTTAGACTGGAGATTACCAGTCAGGACAGGGAGTGGTCTGTGAGGAAACATGCAGTTCATTCTTGAACACATTGATTTGAAGGAAACTGTCTAGGACAGCCAGATGGAGATGTCAAGCTTTCTCTACCACTCCATAAATTTCCACTGAAGTTCATTTGCTCCCATTACTTTTCTCTGCCTGGAATACAGCCATTTTTGCTTCTAATACTGACCAAATTTGAGCCATCTTTCTGGGCATCTTTCAAACAAGCCTCTATGCTCACTTCTTTCAAACAAGCATCTATGCTCGCTTCTTTACATCTGACTCCCAAAAGCTCTTACGATCAGTATTCTGTCCAGAGCAAAGCCTTCAAGGGTCCCATCTTGCTACTGTTTTATCTCATAAGTGAAGTTCATCTACTTATTCATTCAGCGACTGTGTAGTGAGAACCATCCACATGTCCTGGCTAGGTGATGGGCACACAGATGGTTTAGGCATGGTCCTGGCCATCCATTGGAAGAGGAGACAACACTCCATAAACAGGTCACTGTGTGCCTTCTGAAGGCACACGAGGTCCATTCTCTTTTTACAGTTTCTCACGGTGGCTTGCTCGGGCTACACACAGAGCCAAGCTTCAACAAATAGCATATCAACTGGTGGATTATTGATTCAAACTTGCGGGAGAGAAACTCCATAGCACACCTTGGCTGATGAAATCTGATATCGTTTTGAGCACCAAAACTCTGTTATACGATTTGAGTCATGACAGCAAATAATAGAGACCTTGTCCCTAAAACGTGGCTTTCATCTCCTTGGCCATATTAGGTGGGCTCCTGCTGCTCACACCCAGAAGAGGCAAAAGTCTGAAGCTCTGACGTGACCAGCAAGTTCAGGCTTTTGCAGAGTGGACCTCATATTTAATAGCACGCAAGAGGAATGAGGAATTAAGGGCAGTAAAGACCCTTTGTATTCAGATACATAAGGCAGGAGAGGGGACTTAGTAGTGTTGCAGAGAGTAGTGAGTTGGGACATGGCAGATTCAGGTTCTGAATCTGCCCTTAACTGACTGCTTTGACTTGGGCAAGCGGCTCCTTGCCCTAATTCATAGAAGTAGGTAGCTAGAAAGGTGATATTTCAGAACCCTTTGTGTTCTTCTCCTTCTATTTTGTTTTGTGAGATTGAAAGAAAAAATGTCCATAGTTAAGAGATTTCCTGAATGACAGTTACTTGAGTGAGTTCTCTTGGGCTTCAACCCTGTCCACGGGAAGATCTGGATGTAGTAACTACCAGCTTTAGAAGTTAGGCAATATTTGGGTGTTGTCTTGAAGAAACTTTCTACTGCATGAGAATGCTCTATCCAGAAGGGACAATGTACCTGGGTGAGGGGGTGTCCTGAAGTCTCAACACCTCTAGCTCATTGCCCCAGAGCATGATGGCCTGGTGGAGAGTCCTTACCAGGGCATCATGGAGAAAGCTCTAGGCCTGAAATGGATGACGTCACTCCTGGACCCACCACTTGCAGCTGATGGGGCTTGGGAGAAAATCTGAACTCTCTCTAGACTTCAGTCTCTTTGCTTAAAAAATAAGGATTTTGGGGGCACTTGGGTGGCACAGTGGGTTAAGCCTCTGTCTTCAGCTCAGGTCATGATCTCAGAGTCCTGGGATCGAGCCCCAGATCAGGCTCCCTGCTCGGCGGCGGGAAGCCTGCTTCTCCCTCTCCCACTCCCCCTGCTTGTGTTCCCTTGTCCCCTCTCTTGCTGTGTCTCTCTCTGTCAAATAAATAAATAAAATCTTTAAAAAAAAAATAAGGATTTTTCTTTAACATCCCGTCTACCTCTAGCATCCTATAGCCTCTTGCAAAGTGCATGCACATGTGGGTATATGTGTGGTTTGCATGTTTTTAAAACCCCAAGTTCTTTAAGTTTTCATAATGACCGCGACTGATGATTTCTAACATTCTGAAAACAAAACAGCATCTCGGCTTCCTTCAGCACAGCACAGAGTTGTGAAAAACACACAGGCTTTGAAAGCCTGGAGACCTGGGTCCACGATCTGCTGCTGCCACGTCTTAACTGCATGGCTTGGAGCATGTCACATCTAATTTACAACGTTTGTTTACCTCCTCCAGACTTTGCACATTATACCATCGCTGGTGTACATTCTTGTCGCGAGGTGTGCCTGGTACAGATGCTGGCACAGCCCGTCTCTGATTATTGGTACCTCTTCTCTCGTAGTGTCTGCAGGCTTTACAAGGACATTTGAGTCCACTAATCAAATGACTAATGGATGAACAGCGCTGTCATTTTTTTTTTAGACAAAATGAGTCTTTTATTTTTGACTCATTTAGCAAAACATTTTAAATCCAACAATGAATGTTTGTTGGCAGCTCAGAGACTACGTGGCACTGGGGAGGGGCTGGTTATTTGCCACGGATGAGAGCTCCTGGTGGTATCCTCTCCCCAGCTAGAGCAGGAGGCTGTTCTCTAAAAGGAGAGAGAAGGCTGTCTCTCTCTCTCTCTTTTTTTTTTTTAATTTATTCTACAAGAGAATGAGGTAACAACGTTTTGATGCAGGAGAAAAAAAACAAATGCACAAACTCTATGGGCTCCATTTCTTCATTTATAAAATCAGGGGCTGTACCAGATTATTTTTAAGGCCTCTTTATGAGTTTATAATATTGGCTTATAAACTGGATCTGGATATAATTTCAAAGCAATTTGAAGAGATAAATTCCAAAATGGGGTTTTAAGACCAGCGGCATCATTGCGATAAATTAAAGAAGTATGACTACTTTAGAGGACAATGTTCATTTGGATGTGTAATTCAAGTCAGGTTATTTTAATAGTGTTTATTGGATGCCTACTCTGTTACATTCCAGTGGCTCGGTTACTTTTGCAGCCACACCTCAGACATGTGGGAAGAAGAGGAAAAGATGGAGGAAGAGACCGAGACAGAATGAGGTAGAAGGTCAGGACGAGAGTAAGGACTAGGCAAATCCGGCGGTGTCCTCTCGCCAGACACCGACTCCTTTATACAGTATGTCCTACATGACACAGTGGTACACCTAAAAGTAGCTGAGAAGCACTTGTAAATTGAATCATGTTCTATTGAAAACACTTCCGTGATAAAATTTTTTTGTCAAAAGAGATGTGATTCCCTCATTCTAAATCTTTATTGGATCTGCTTAAAGGAAAGTTCAACTTTAGTTCTTTTCCTGGAGAGGAAAAGTGATGTCAAGCTACCCTGATGAGAGCCCGGTGTGGGAACAGCTTGTCTGGCCTCCTGGGCTCTCTAGGGGAAAGTAGATGGAGAGGAGGAACAGACGCGTATTCCAGAACTGGACTTTGAATGGGCCTTGGGCCAAACTTGGCCCAATTTCTCAGCTGAGAGAAAGTACTGACCAAAGCTGAATGCTGACTCCAAGCCAGCTTGCTTTGGACATGTCGTCCTCTACCAGGGAAGCTCAGGTCCCTCTCCATGAGGCACTTACCCAGCCAGGGAGAGAAAATGCAGGGACAAGAAGCAGCGTCATTCCCCCCTTCTTCACTGCTGGGTGCGAGCTTTTGTACAGCTCTCACGACTAAGGGAGGAGGCAGAGAGGGGAGGAAAAGACGGGCAAGTGGAGAGAGAGAAGATCAGGCCACCCAAGGAGATGCTGGGTGCAGAGAAAGCCAGGAAAAGCCAGGAGGGAGTCGCCACGGAAGAAGAAAACAATTCAAACAAACTTGGGGACTAAGGGAAAAATGAGGAAGGGCTTCAGGGAAACCTCATGACCACGACGGAAAAGAAGGAGGAAGGGGAGGGTGCGAGGATAGGAAGCGAGCTGGGAAGAGATACAGAGGAGCTGGACCGAGTCAGAGCTCTACAAGGTACAAACCCAGACCCCAAGTTCAAACCTTCTTCTTGATTTAGAAAAATGTCCTGGGATTAACTCTTCAATATGAAGCCCAGTGTACAGGAATTTCCTTTAGCTGTTGCTTCTTTACATACTTCTGGAATGACAAGGAATTTAAGCATGTTAGCTCCTTTTCCAGAAAGATTCATGGCAGGATTTCTAACTCTGCAGAGACTGCATTTGCAGAAGCTGTAACGGGAACGGCATGCTGAAGTGTTGGTGGGGGTTGAAGATGAGGAGGGGTTAATATTTGAAATTAGGTTGGCATTCAATTTGAAGTCAATGCCTTAGTTTCCGTATAAATATAAGGGATTGAAGAACTGCCTTACGAGGCCATCAAGGTTCTAACATCCAACATGCCCTGCCCTGGGGAGAGCACAAACACAAGGGACTCATAGATAATTCAAATGCTCCCTTAGTGCTCCATTTGTCTGAGCGGTTACATCAGAGAATAAGATAGTACGGATTCGGATCTTCGTTCTTTTGCAGCACCTGTCTTCCTAGAGGTAGATGTTTCCAGACTTAAGAAAAAAAGAGGAGCAGATTCAAATGGTTGAAGTAACCCACACATTATGGACACAGCCTCTGGGACATAAACGAATGTAAGAGGCAACATCAGCAATGGAAGTCACACGATCGGCCAATCTCATTCTGCCCTGGACATAAACAGTCCTTATCAGCCCTGAGAGAACCACTCCCAGAGCAGCTGATTCTTCTTCTCAGAGGTGTGTGCACACTTGGAACTAATTACTAATAATTTAGTAATTATTCATTTAA
Source organism: Martes martes (assembly GCF_963455335.1). Taxonomy (NCBI): domain Eukaryota; kingdom Metazoa; phylum Chordata; class Mammalia; order Carnivora; family Mustelidae; genus Martes; species Martes martes. The sequence goes on along the minus strand of NC_137901.1, from coordinate 48,210,661 downwards.
TATCTGTCTTCCTCTTCAGACTGTAGGCCTACAGTGGGGGCTTTTCTAGGTGCTCAACAAATGTGAGGTACCAACAAATCTTGGTTATCTGCCTGCAAATACCACAGCACAGCTGGTAGTCATATAGAAAATACATTTCTCGCTGTGTTGTGGCTGATTTAGAAGAAGTGGCATAGAATAGTGGAAAAGCTCTTGAATTCAAGACAGCAGCTCTGTTCGTGTCCCAGCTCTACTACTAACTTGTACAACTTTGATCAAGTCATTTCCCCATATCAGTGTCTGACTCCTTTGCCATGAAATACCAGGATTAGAGTCAATGACCTCTGAGGCCAACCTGGCTCTCATAGTCTGTGATTCAGCTTCTCCATAAAGCAGACACGGGAGGTTTACTTGTGACCACAACAAAACATCAGGAACTCATAAAAATGCCAAATACCACCTAGAGGAAAAGTGGGAACAAGTTTTTGTATGAAATATGCTTGGGTTGCATGATGCAAATGTTTCTTTTGTGAGGGAAGGAAGGCCATAGGATATGATTACTTAATCTGCCACTGAGCTTCCTGGGCAGGTCTGGCCAAGTGAAAGATACCTATCGCTCTTGTTCAAGGTCCATTTCCTACGGAGTTGTCACATTGTTGAATTATTGTCGAGTTGAAGTCCAAAAGGGGAAATATTTTGCAATCTAGGGTTGGACCCTGGAGCTATACAATCATGATTACTGATACAGAGTTTCCCAGAAATACTCTGTGTGCCAGGGCCACACTGAGGAGCCCTCATGTTTCCGTGCGCCATTTTGTGAACTTACTCCACCAAAAGAGCTGCTGGTCCGTGAACATTTTCCAAAGGAGCTGGTGAAAAGATTTCATTTTGCCTACTGTTGAACCATTCCTTTTATTTAATTATTTATGAAGTAAACTTTTAAACAAAACTCTTTTAAATAGCTTGGTTTAAAAAGCACTTTAGGAAGGGGCGCCTGGGTGGCTCAGTGGGTTAAAGCCTCTGCCTTCGGCTCAGGTCATGATCCCAGGGTCCTGGGATTGAGCCCGGCATCGGGCTCTGTGCTCCGCAGGGAGCCTGCTTCCTCCTCTCTCTCTCTGCCTGCCTCTTGCCTACTTGTGATCTCTGTCTGTCAAATAAATAAACAAAATCTTAAAAAAAAAAAAGCACTTTAGGAATAAAGTCATATTTATCTTCACAAAAAGAGTATTCTGTGTATCGAGCCACAGGATAATAAGCCTGGAGCTTCCTGAGTCTTCAAACAAGTGCTGTTTTGACGGGTGTTGTCTTTTAAAATTCCCACCATCCTAAGAGAGTTCTTCTTCATGGTGGTGTTTGCACACTTGTGATTATGGACCTAATCATTTATGGTCACGGTCATAAGCATTCCTGGATAGGTATTCCAAAGCCCCAGCTTTTCCACCAATCAGTGTATGGCCCTGATCAAGTCCCTGCCTCTCTGAATCTCAGTTTTGTTTCCCTGTGAACTATTCAGCCTGGTGCCCAGAAGCTCTGGGTTCTATGGAGAACCTTTGAAGTCAAGGTGAGAGTCAGGTGGGAAGAGAGGAACCAAGAGGCAGATGGGCTCTGGGTTTCCATAGCAGAAGTTCACTCTTGTATATTATGCATTCAGAATCTGCACAAAATTTCACTGAAGAAGGGATTCTGCTGCTTATAAAGAGTTTGAAAAGCATAGTACTTGATGTCTCTAAAAAAATATCCTCTGAGTTCATGTTCACATAAATTTGTGAACTCAGATAAATAAACACATACACTTGCATGCCCTCTTTCCACATGCAAAAACCAAAACTGGTTAATCTTCCATGGGTCATGTTGAAAAAGAATACTGGTTTCATTTTCTTTTCATGCTACTGTCCCCCACAGGCTGCCCCCCAGTTGCTGCTGGGAGGTGGGGAAGCACTGCCTTTGGCTGTGTCTTCAGTTGAAAGCTTAGTTAGAATTGGAACTTTAACTTTTAGAAGGGAAGCTTAGAGCTCACCTATCTACCCCTTCACCTTGTATATGAGGAATCTAAGGCCTGAAAAGTGAGTGACTCGCCCAAGGTCACATACCGGTTGGTGGCAAAGCCATGGTCAGAAGCCAGGTCTCTAAATCCCAGCCAGGGCCCTGACAAGTGCATCATGTTCTTGGAAAATGAGAGAACCACAAATGGGATGTCTGGATGTCTTCTACTGATGATTCAAAAATAAAAATATTCTTCGTATGCCTCTGTGGTATGGGTTGATCTTTAGATCTACCAAGATCCTTTAAAAAAAAAAAATTGTGCATGCACAAACACACACACACAGGCACTTTGCCAAGGGGATAAGGGGTAATGAAAAATCCTTGGCAAGTTGATACTTCAAAGCTTCAGAGGGTTTATCTAAAGAAGACTTTGAATAGAGTGCAATGTTTTATGGGTTCTCCTAATCCCCAGTAAATGTGCTTTGCTGAATCAGCAGAAACATTTTTAATGACTACTGGAGAGTTACAGACCCAGATCTGTGACTGTGTGTTAGTGCTTGGTTTCCTGGGATCTTTCGTCTCCTGCATTACAAGCCTAGAGGTGGAATTTGTGTCTATGCCTCTGGTTCCGAGCTAAAGTCTCTAGAGAGCCTGAGACTTTTCCCTCCAAAGGTTGGCAGCCAGTTTATTCACCACTACTTGTACTGTCACTAACTGTCTCCACATCTCTCTCCACCACGAAGAATACCCTTTGATCTCAGTTTAGCCTCACAATATCCCTGGAGGTGTGTCCTATGCAAGTCTAGAACCTGTTCTTAGCTGGGAAGTGGGTGGTAGATGAGCATCTGAGGTAGATACAGTTTGTTGAGTTCAGGCCGGGCGATGGCGGGGAATCCCACATCCTGGAAGTCTAAGGGAGTCAGGTCGTGAGGTGGGATATTGCAGATCTAGAGAAAACAGAGGCCAAGGCCCTGTGGTTCAAGAGTATGGGAAGGAGGCTGAGGGCTGGAAGAGCCCTGGGAGCTGAAGGGCTGTGAGGGCAGCAAAGCCAGCAAGCTCTCCCAGCCTTGCTAACCCTGCTGGTCCTGCTTCCGGGGCCTTGGATCATTCCATTTTGGGCAGCAACTTCAGTGGGGTTGGAATTGTAAGAATTTATCCAAGTCTCTTGGAGCTTAAACTCCGTGGGCGTGGCGAGCAAATGGGGCACTTGCAGGGCAGGCAAGACATCAGGCTCTAGGCTACATACAAATCAGAGCCCTGTGGCTTTCTGAGGTATCAGGGGCCACACTGGGTCTCTTAAACTTACTCTCCCTTTTGAAGCAGCAGCTCTACTTTTAAAAAGTTCATGTCATGGTCCCAGTTTCATCCCCCTCTTGACAATGAAAACTCCTTCTCAGGAGATGGAGAGTTTAATTGTTACTTATTCGGTGTGTGCATTGATGTGACACACCAAAGCAAAGGCCGTGTGCTTCAGCAAAACCCCCCAAAGAGCACAGGGGAAGAAGAGGTAGAGACACAGAGACTGAAGCAAAGTAAAGCAGCGTTGTTGTTGTCCCTACCTTCTGCAGCAAAGGAAACAAAACAGGAATTGAGAAGAGTCAAGGTTAGGATGGGCATGGCCCCTGCCAAGGTTAAATCTGTAAAAAATGCTAGATGATGGGATGAAAATTCAGGAAGAAGACAGACACACTTCAAAAAAGTATAGTAAGTTCCAAAAATGATTCATGCAGGATTCTGATGGGGGTGGGGGCGTGATTTGAGAAAAAATCAGAAAAATGACAACACCCTTCTACCTGAAGTGAAAATAAATAACTCATGCCCTTTCTTCCAACCTCAGGTCTGGTAAATCTTTATCCTGTAAAGTGGGGTAGAAGAAAAATAGCTGTGACTCCTATCCTGTGCTGAAAACTTCAAGATTTTCAAGACAAGAAAAGGCTTTCGAGAGGTCCATAGCTCAGAGGTAAAAGGCAGATGAAAACTTTGGGAGTGAGAAGGGAGGCAGAGACTGCCTGGGGAAAGAGAGACAAGAAGGTATTGGGAGAAAATGAAGGGAGCCCACATAGAACACTTTTTAATCAGCCAAGGAGCATTCATATGAAGATACCCCGAATGGCAGTAAGGCTCCACACTTGATTATAAAGTCAGAAGAATGATGAGAAAGAGCCTGCATCCAACTTGCCATGCCTTACCACAACCATCTGAAGTCTAGCAATGAGAACATTCTCGAAGTTCTGGGTATGTGTTCCCCTGAGTCAACCACCCACATTATAGTGACTAGGTTATACCCAAGACATTTTCAGTGTGGATCTCAGGGAGGCCTAGGGAGGGCATATCTTTTGTTAAGAGAGGAATCCAGAGAGATTTGATAGATGTGCTGTAATGAAGTTCATTCACTGAGCATATGCTCTAAGGTCACCCTCTTATTCTGTGCCGTCATGGAGCTCTATGGGTTTAGAAGTGGGAACACTGATACCATGTCAGTTGTGTTAGGTATCCATTTTCATGCAACAGATTTTTAAGAATGTGACCCAACTTTATGCTGTCTATGAGAAACTCACTTCAAATATAATGATATAGTCAGCTTGAAAGTAAAGGGATGGGATAAGGTAGGTGATATGAACACCAGCCAAAGGAAAACAGAAGTGGCTATATTCATATAGAATAAAGTAGATTCCAGAGCAAAAAAAATTACCAGAGATGGAAAGGGGCATGACGTAATGATGAAAGGGTCAATCCACCAAGCAGATATAACAATCCTAAATGTGTATACATCAAACAACAGAGGTGCAAAACAGGGGAAGCAAAACCCAATAAAACAGAAAGGAGAAATAGACAAATCTACAATGATCACTTCAACACCTCTTTCTCTCTCACCGACGGATAGAACAACTGGTCAGAAAACTAGCAAAGATATAAAAGAATTCAGCAAGACCATTAAACAACAGGATCTGACAGACATTTTTAGAATACCACCCAACAGCAGAATACACATTCTTTCCAAGTCCTGAGATGACAGATATGTCTTTGACTATTTTCCAAGCCCAGGCATATCTCAGGTACAGCTGTATTCTTATGTCTCTGCTACGACATACTTTTCTATTTCATCAGGAATGCATAAATGTAGTACATCTCATACACATAAATTAATTTATTCCACTTACCTCCTTTATTATGTATCAGGGACTGTGGTAGAGGCTTGGTTACGTGAAGAACAGAGCCAATCCCTGACCAGAATTCCACGGGGAGTCAGAGTTCTAGATGGGATAAAAGTTGAGTGAATATTTGGAATAAAGTGGGGACACAAAGGGATAGACTCCACCTGGCATGGGTAGCAGGGAGAGGAGTCAAAATAGGCCTCAGAGAGGAAGAAGTTTCATTCATGTCAATTCTTGAAGGATGATTAGGTGTGATTTAGTCATCCTGAAGCAACTAGAGTGAACACACCTGATGCCCACTTTTGTGCAGATACAGACAGCATATATATTTTCCGATATCCCAAGTAGTCATGCCAACCTTGGAGTTGAGGCACCCAAGAAAGAAAATCCACTGCACCTTCAGATCATTTCTATCTGTCTCTAGGTCCAGACAGGTAGGAAGAAACTCGGATCCAACTGCCCTGCTTTTGTCTTTCCTTCATTCTCTCTTCCAGCTGGTGAGGCCAAACAGCCATGGATCTTCCAAAGCTAGTGAGGTCAGGACAGAATTTCCGATAAATGGTCATTTAAGTTCTTTACTAATGCTTTCCCGTCAGTTCTAGCTCTGATCCTCTGACTTGTTTCCCACAGGCTCTGTCAAGCTTCTCTGTCGGGTTAGTTGGACACAGTTGTATACCAGGTGTCCCCATTTTGCTTCTAGAAGGTAGGTGTCTGCTGTCTAACTCCTCCATCTCCATAGAAGCAGAGAGCCAAAGGGGGCTCATTTGTTTTCTTGTGAAGCTACCAGCATCTTTGGGAAAATATTCCATAGACAAACAGATTTTGGGACACTGGGGCATTTGGTGGAAGGAAACTACCCATATAAAGCGTGAATTTTGTACAAATAGCAACTCTGTGCAGGGAAAAACACGATATCCATGGTACTTATTCATACCCCAGGCTAATATATAGATCTGTTTATCCTTTGAGTCAAACAAATAAACAGACGTATAGTCCAAGGCTCCCTTTCCCTCCCCATGACTGAGGAGGAAGAAGGCCTGTGATTCATTTCCACAGTCTCCCAGTCACTCTGGAGAAGCACACTCACAGCGTGTTTACATATCACAGCCTTCCGCTACTTCACCAAATGCTTCCTGGCCTTTGCTCAGTGAGCCAGTCGGGCTCCCAGAAAATCCTTCATTCTTTCCCAACTGTGCCGCCCAAGACAGATGTTCTCTATCAAGAACACCAAGTCCTGCCCAGAGGCCGTCGCCAGCAAAAACTCACGAGTGGCCCTTGCCTTTGGGAGATGATGTCATGCTTTGTGGCGACATGTGCTATAATCTCCCCCTGAGGCGGAAGACAGTGTGGACTCACGGGGGGCTGGGGTGGGGGACTGGGTGGGCCACCCACCCCTCTCCTGGGATGAGTGGCTGCAGTGTTTAAGCCAGTCTGGAAGAGCATCTCCTCTTCCACACATCTCCAGGAGAGGATCCTAGAGCTCCTTGGATAGTTCTCAACCCCCTCTGCATGCAAGACATTCTTCTTCCAGAGGTAATGCTACAGTGTAAGCAAGTGTCCTCTCCTGTACCCAGCAGAGCTGCCAGCACGGCCCCACCATCTGTGCAGAGAGTGAGGTCTTACATGTCTGCAGGTCCTCTGGTGAGAACTCAGCAGTCTGGGGGAGTGGACTCGAAGCAGCAGGAACGGCAGCCCCAAAGCTGAGCACTACACAACATGGCAGGCTCTGAGGGTGTCGCTCACTCTACGTGTACTGACACACTTCTATCCCCTAACAGCATGTTTGCGGACACTACCATGTTCTCTGATTCCTGAGCCCACAGCCAACAGTGGTCAATTCCCAAGGAATCCTGGGGCTCACAGGGACAGGCCTCGTGACATTGCCTAACACACAGTAGATACTCAATGCCTACTTGTTGACCAAAAGAATGATCAAAGGCATCAGAAAAAGCACAGCTAACAGGAAGAGAGGGCCCTCCAAAACCACTCAATCTGTTAAAATGGATGCTTTTATGCCTGGGGTCTTTCAGGACGAGGGAAAAAACTCCAAATTGCAAACTGCCTGCTTGGTGCTGGTACTTAATTATCTCAAGTCCTTACATCGTCATCTGTGTGCAAACTGCCTGCTTAGTGCTGGTACTTAATTATCTCAAGTCCTTACATCGTCATCCTGTGAGGTATTAAGAACACATTTGAGGGGCAGTCATTAACCGTCTGCCTTCGGTTCAAGTTATGATCCCGGGGTCCTGGGATTGGGCCCCACATCAGGCTCCCTGCTCGGGGGAAGCCTGCTTCTCCCTCTGCATACTTGTACTCCCACTACTTGTGTTCATTCTCTCTGTGTCAAATAAACAAATAAAATCTTGTGCTCCCCCTACTTGTGTTCATTCTCTCTGTGTTGAATAAACAAATAAAATCTTAAAAAAAAAAAAACCCATATTTGACAGACAAGGAAATGGAAGCACAGAGAAATGGAGTGGTTTGCTCTGGGTCCTTGAGCCAGGAAGAAGAAAGGCCTTGATCCCAGCTCAGATCTGCCTCAACGGCCTATGCTATCGATCATATAGCTATCGCTTCAAACTAGCTCTTCCTCTTCTCCTTCCTGGACCAATTCAACCCCCCCATCTATCCCTCTATGTTGTTTTTTTTTGGGGGGGGTATTTATTTTTATTCTTATTGACATATAATGTATTATTTGTCCCAGGGGTACAGGTCTGTGAATCGTCAGGCTTACACACTTCACAGCACTCACCATATCACATCCTCTCTCCAATGTCCATAACTCAACCACCCTATCCCTTCCCCCCTACCCCCAGCAACCCTCAGTTTGTTTTGTGAGATTAAGAGTCTCTTATGGTTTGGGGCACCTGGATGGCTCAGTGGGTTAAAGCCTCTGCCTTAGGCTCAGGTCATGATCCCAGGATCCTGGGATTGAGCCCCACGTTGGGCTCTCTGCTCCGCGGGAGCCTGCTTTCTCCTCTCTTTCTCTGTCTGCGTCTCTGCCTACTTGTGATCTCTGTCAAATAAATAAAATCTTTAAAAAAAAAAAAAAAAGAGTCTCTTATGGTTTGTCTCCCTCCCAATCCCATCTTATTTCATTTTTTCCTTCCCTAACCCCCAAACCCCCCACTCTGCCTCTCAGATTCCTCATATCATAGAGATTACATGATAATTGTCTTTCTCTGATTGACTTATTTCACTCAACATAATACCCTCTAGTTCCAACCACATCATTGCAAGTGGCAAGATTTCATTTCTTTTGATGGCTGCATAGTATTCCAGTGTGTGTGTGTGTGTGTGTGTGTGTGTGTGTGTGTGTGTGGTGTGTATCACATCTTCTTTATCCTTTCATCTGTTGATGACATCTAGGTTCTTTCCATAGTTTGGCTATTGTGGACATTGCTGCTATAAACATTCGGGTGCACGTGCCCCTTTGGATCACTACATTTGTATCTTTAGAGTAAATACCCAGTAATGCGATTGCTGGGTCTTAGGGTAGCTCTATTTTCAACTTTCTGAGGAACCTCCATGCTTTTTTCCAGAGTGGCTGCACCAGCTTGCATCCCTACCAACAGTGTAAGAGGGTTCACCTTTCTCCACATCCTTGCCAACATCTGTCGTTTCCTGACTTCTTAATTTTAGCCATTCTGACTGGTGTGAGGTAGCATCTCATTGTGATTTTGATTTGTATTTTCCTGATGCTGAGTGCTGTTGAGCACTTTTTCATGTGTCTGTTGACCATCTGGATGTCTTCTTTGCAGAAATGTCTGTTCATGTCCTCTGCCCATTTCTTGATTGGATTATTTGTTCTTTGGGTGTTGAGTTTGATAAGTTCTTTATAGATTTTGGATACTAGCCCTTTATCTGATATGTCAGTTGCAAATGTATTCTCCCATTCTGTCAGTTGTCTTTTGGTTTTGTTGGCTGTTTCCTTTGCTGTGCAAAAGCTTTTGATCTTGATCAAGTCCAAATAGTTCATTTTTGCCCTTGCTTCCCTTGCCTTTGGCAATGTTTCTAGGAAGAAGTTGCTGCAGCTGAAGTTGAAGAGGTTGCGGTCTGTGTTCTCCTCAAAGATTTTGATGGATTCCTGTCTCACATTGAGGTTTTTCTTCATTTTGAGTTTATTTTTGTGTGTGGTGTAAGGAAATGGTCCAGTTTCATTCTTCTGCATGTGGCTGTCCAATTTTCCCAACACCATTTGTTGAAGAGACTTTTTTCCATTGGACATTCTTTCCTGCTTTGTTGAAGATTAGTTGACTATAGAGTTGAGGGTCTATTTGTGGACTCTCTATTCTGTTTCATTGATCTATGTGTCTGTTTTTGTGCCAATACCATACTGTCTTGATGATGACAGTTTTGTAATTGAGCTTGAAGTCTGGAATTGTGATGCCACCAACTTTGGCTTTCTTTTTCAACATTCCTCTGGCTATTCGGGGTCTTTTCTGGTTCCATATAAATTTTAGGATTATTTGTTCCATTTCTTTGGAAAAAAACGGATGGCATTTTGATAGGGATTGCATTCAATGTGTAGATTGCTTTAGGTAGCATAGACATTTTCATAATATTTGTTCTTCCAATCCATGAGCATGGAACATTTTTCCATTTCTTTGCATCTTCCTCAATTTCTTTCATGAGTACTTTATAGTTTTCTGAGTACAGATTCTTTGCCTCTTTGGTTAGGTTTATTCCTAGGTATCCTATGGTTTTGGGTGCAACTGTAAATGGGATTGACTCCTTAATTTCCCTCTCTTCTGTCTTGCTCTTGGTATATAGAAATGCAACTGCTTTCTGTGCATTGATTTTTTTTTCTGTGCATTGATTTTATATCCTGACCATTTACTGAATTCCTGTATGAGTTCTAGCAGTTTTGGAGCAGTGTCTTGGGTTTTCCACATAAAATATCGTATCATCTGCAAAGAGTGAGAGTTTGACTTCTTCTTTGCCAATTCAGATGCCTTTTATTTCTTTTTGTTGTCTGATTGCTGAGGCTAGGACTTCTAGTACTGTGTTGAATAGCAGTGCTGATAGTGGACATCCCTGCCATGTTCCTAACCTTAGGGGAAAAGCTCTCAGTTTTTCCCCATTGAGAATGATATTTGCTGTGAGTTTTTCATAGATGGTTTTTATGATATTGAGGTATGTATCCTCCATCCCTACACTTCGAAGAGTTTTGATCTAGAAAGGATGCTGTACTTTGTCAAATGCTTTTTCAGCATCTATTGAGAGTATCATATGGTCCTTCTTCTTTTTTTTATTAATGTATTATATCACATTGATTGATTTTCGGATGTTGAACCAACCTTGCAGCCCAGGAATAAATCCCACTTGGTCGTGGTGAATAATCCTTTTAATATTCTGTTGGATCCTATTGGCTAGTATTTTGGTGAGAATTTTCACATCAAAGATATTGGTCTGTAATTCTCCTTTTTGATGGGGTCTTTGTCTGGTTTTGGGATCAAGATAATGCTGGCCTCATAAAATGAGTTTGGAAGTTTTCCTTCCATTTCTATTTTTTGGAACAGTTTCAGGAGAATAGGAATTAATTCTTCTTTAAATGTTTGGTAGAATTCCCCTGGGAAGCCGTCTGGCCCTGGGCTCTTATTTTTTGGGAGATTTTTGATGACTGCTTCAATCTCCTTACTGGTTATGGGTCTGTTCAGGTTTTCTCTTTCTCCCTGGTTCAGTTTTGGTAGTTTATACATCTCTAAGAATGCATCCATTTCTTCCAGATTGTCAAATTTGCTAGCGTACAATTGCTCATAATATGTTCTTATAATTGTTTTTATTTCTTTGGTGTTGGTTATGATCTCTCCTCTTTCATTCATGATTTTATTTATTTGGGTCCTTTCTCTTTTCTTTTTGATAAGTCTGGCCAGGGGCTTATCAATCTTACTAATTCTTTCAAAGAACCAGCTCGTAGTTTCGTTGATTTGCTCTACTGTTCTTTTGGTTTCTATTTCATTGATTTCTGCTCTGATCTTTATTATTTCTCTTCTCCTGCTGGGTTTAGGCTTTATTTGCTGTTCTTTCTCCAGCTCCTTGAGGTGCAGGGTTAGGTTTTGTACTTGAGATGTTTCTTGTTTCTTGAGAAAGGCTTGCATTGCTATATGCTTTTCTCTCAGGATCGCCTTTGTTGTGTCCCACAGATCTTGAACAGTTGTGTTTTCATTTTCATCTAGTTCCATGAATTTTTTCAATTCATCTTTAATTTTCTGGTTGACCCATTCATTCTTTAGTAGGATGCTCTTTAGCCTCCACGGATTTGAGTTCTTTCCAACTTTCCTCTTGTGATTGAGTTCTACCTTCAGAGCATTGTAGTCTGAAAATATGGAGGGAATGATCCCAATCTTTTGGTACCTTTTGAGACCTGATTTATGACCCAGGATGTGATCTATTCTGGAGAATGTTCCATGTGCACTAGAGAAGAATGTGTATTCTGTTGCTTTGGGATGGAATGTTCTGAATATATCTGGGATGTCCATCTGGTCCAGTGTGTCATTTCAGGCCTTTATTTCCTTGTTGAACTTTTGCTTGGCTGATCTGTCCATTTCAGTGAGGGGGGTGTTAAAGTCCCCCGCTATTATTGTATTATTGTCAATGTGTTTCTTTGATTTTGTTATTAATTAGTTTATATAGTTGGCTGCTCCCATGTTAGGGGCATAGATATTTAAAATTGTAGATCTTCTTTTTGGATGGACCCTTTAAGTATGCTATAGTGTCCTTCTTCTTTTTTTATTATAGTCTTTGGCTTAAAATCTAATTAATCTGATATAAGGATTGCCACCCCAGCTTTCTTTTGATGTCCATTAACATGATAAATTGTTTTCCACCCCCTCACTTTAAATCTGGAGGTGTCTTTGGGTCTAAAACCTCTGTGTTGTTTTTAATAGGTGCCTAACTGGTTTCTCTATTTCCAGTCTCTGCCTGCTATCCCATGCATCATTTTTCAAGCTCCACCTGAGTAATCTTTATCAAAGCCAATGCAGACTATGCCATTCCCTGTTAGAAACCTCAGGCAGCCCTCATTGGCCTGGCACACCAGACTCTTCCTGAGCTGGACCCACAATGCCCTTCCAGAATCATCTCTGCCCCTTCCACTGCACTGTCCACATCCTAGCCATTCCTGTGCTTTGTTTATATGACTGCATCAGCTGAGAAGCTCCCCTTCCTCCTCTTGACCAACCAAACAGGACCCTGACATCCACCACCACACTCCCACCAACATCACCTTCCTCCCCCAATCATCATGGCCCTTTCCCAACGCCATTTTATCTGTGACACCTTCTTGGGCTTGCATCAACATTCGCACAACACAGCATAAATTTTCTATCAGTTAGGGATTTTGCTTAATAGATCCCCAATTCCTGGCAGAGAGCCAGATACATAAATAATTAATAATGGACAACAAATGATAGAAAACAGTCAATGCTCAGAGACTGAGTACTCCAGTTAAGTGACGGTAAGAATGCAGAGCGTGCAGTTGATTTAGAATGATTTACGTTCATGAACATTTGCATTCATAAAAAGTGTTGTGCTTAAAGAGGTAAATTTCAATTGTATGGAAATACACTTCTAGAGCACAACTCATTCCCTCTCAGTTCCAGAGGAATAAAGACATTGTTTTAAACAATAATGTGCAATTTAAATAAACTCTGGGCCCTGGTGTCCAGTCTTAGGTTCATAGGTGATCTCTATGTAACCAGAAAGATAGAGTTTACATATCTAAATTCTACAAATTCTGTATGCCATGTACCTTTTCAATGGTCATCTCGGTGGGCAATCCAGACTTCCTGGGACAGCCCCGCAGTGGAGTCAGGCAGGCTGAGGGACATGTGTGATGTGGGCTGACAGGCTCTTTGATGGACCACCTGCCCATCATTGTGTTGGGCTATTTCCTCAGCTATAGAAAGGACACAACACGGCTTATCAGACAGGATGGTTTTAAAGCCACACAATTAAACCCTTTGGATTAGGATCTCATTAGATTTGAATACGGGTGGGATTGAGGGTGAATTTCACCTTTGTACTATTCAAGAAAGAAAAGGTTTAGAAAACCAAGAACTATATCAACCACATTGCTGGGTAGAGGGATGTGAAAAAATACTTAAGCAGAGAAACAGCCTTTCAGCCACTTCAAACACCAGGCAAGCATTTATTTGCATGTAGATGAATGACAGGACTGCCTCTGCCTGGAACTGCTTTCCTGTTTTCCCCTTGTGCCTAACTAACTTTTACTTACCCTTCAAGTCCTGCCTTAACTATCAGTGGAAGTCCCAACCAACTAAGTGACTAAGTGACTCACTCCTATTATACTCTCAGACTAGTCTACATCCTCCATTATTATTTTTTTAGACTAAACTAGTGACTAAGTGACTCATTCCTATTATACTCTCAGACTATCCTACATTCTTCATTATTACTTTTTAAAATTTATTATCAGAGTGAGAGAGAGAGCACAAGCAGGGGGAGCAGCAGAGGGAGATGGAGAAGCAGGCTCCCCACTGAGCAAGGAGCCTGATGCGGGCTTGAGTCCAGGACCCTGGGATCATGACCTGAGCTAAAGGCACATGTTTAATGACTGAGTCACCTGGGCGCCCTTCCTCTTTCATTCTTTCATCGACCGTTTATTAAATGCTTACTTTGCATCAGATTCTTTATTAGGTGATGATGTAGACACAATTTTCTGCACAAAAGCAATTCACTGCATCCCACTTGTGTATATACAGAATCCCCATAATGCTTTGCAGCCCTTGTCTGTGGAGGTATTGTTCTCCAAAACCAGGTTGTAAGCTCTTTGAACTCAGAGTTGGGGTCTTGCCCATCTGACATCACCAGCAGCCGGCACAATGAGTGGCACAGAATAAGTATTTCATAATTACATGTGGTGCGGTGAGAACACTTCCATCACCTCAAAAAGAAATTCATTTCCTCTACAGTCATTTCTCATTCTTTATTATCCCCATTTCCTAAAAATAGTAATATACATTCCATCTTTCATATAAATGGAATTACACAATATGTTGTTTTCTGTCACATGCCTCTTTCAGGTAACATGATTTTTTTTTAAGGTTCAGCTGTGTGATAACATGCATCACTATTTCAGTCCTTTTTACTGCCAAATAATATTCCATATTATGGATATACCACATTTTGTTTATTCATCACTCGATGAACATTCCAGATGTTTCAGCTTTTTGGCTATTATAACTAATGCTGCGGTGAATGTTCATGCACAGGTTTCTTTGCAAACATATTTTTAATTCTCTGGATATATATCTAGGAGTGGCATTGCTGGGTTATATGGTAACTATATGCTTAACATTTTGAGAGAAAGAATTTCCAAAGTGGCTGCATCATTTCATATTACTGCTAGCAAGGAATAAGGGCTCCAATTTTCCCACATCTTCATGAACATTTGCTAATGTGTGTCATTTATTTTAGGCATCCTAATGGATGGGAAGCAGTATCCCATTGTAGTTTGGTTTGCACTGCCCTAATAGTTAATGATGTTGAACATCTGCATGTGCTTTTAGCCATTTTTATCTATTCTTCAAAGAAATGCTTATTCAAGTCCTTTGCCCATCTTTAAATTCAGGTTATTTGTCTTTCTGGTATTATTATTGGTTATTTATTCCTGATAAAGTTTCATATCAGATAGATGATATCCTCTCAGTCTATGAGTAGTTTTTCATTTTCTTTTTGCTTTCCTTTTTTTAAAATTAATTAATTTATTTATTTGATAGACAGAAATCACAAGTAGGCAGAGAGGCAGGCAGAGAGAGGAAGGGAAGCAGGCTTCCCGCTGAGCAGAGAGCCCGACGCAGGGCTTGATCCCAGGACTCTGGGATCGTGACCTGAGCCGAAGGCAGAGGCTTTAACCCACTGAGCCACCCAAGCGCCCCTCTTTTTGCTTTCCTTTGAAGCACAATTTTTATTTTAATGAAGTCCAATTTATGTTTTTTGTCCCTTTTTCATTTGCATGTTTGGTGTCACAATTCAAGATCATGAAAATTTGCTCCTATGCATTTTTCTAAGAATTTTATACTTTCAGCTTCCACATTTTAAGTTTCTATGCCATTTTGAATTAATTTTTGTACCTGATGTGAGGTAGGAATTTAACTTCATTCTTTTGCCTGTGGATATCTACTGATTTCAGTACCATCTGTTGAAAAGAATATTCTTTCTCCAGGGAATGTTTTTAAGAGAAATAAGAAATTCTTCAATTCTGAGAACAGAACTAAGGAAATTGAGTTATTTACTGCTAATGTAGTGTTGCTATATTTAGAAAATGAAAATTCAGGACATCCAGCTAAATTCAGATAAATAATGAATAATTTTTGAGCAACAGTGTAGCCCAAATATTGCATGGAGCCTACCTATATTAAAAATTATTTGTTGTTTATGTTAAATTCAAAGTTAACTGGATGTCTTATTGTTTTTCTGACAACCCTATATAATGTGTCTCCATTTTATGAACCAAGATGCTGAGGCCCGAGGAAACCAGTTAGGCATTGCACAGAGATAACTGGAATTGTCACCATCGTTGGAATGCCCTCCCAGCATCTTGTGTCATATATCCAATACCATGTGACCTTGAATGTGTTTGTCTCTCAATAACTGAGTTTCTCCTATTGCAAAATCAAATTCTTACTAGAGATAAGTAGAGCCAGTAATTGCATGTAAGGCCTCTTTACACAGTGTCATATGCTTGCTAATTTAAAAACTTTTTTAAAAACCCACAAAATTATCTTGTGATTTTGAGGTTTCTTTATACTTCCCTGACAGCTTTACAGCCAGCAATTCCACTTCTTCTCCATTTCCTTTTTTTTTTTTAAAGATTTTATTTATTTAATTATTTGACAGACAGAGATTACAAGTAGGCAAGAGAGGCAGACAGGGAGAGAGAGGAGGAAGCAGGCTCTCCAAGGAGCAGAGATGCGAGGCTCGATCCCAAGACCTGGGATCACGACCTGAGCCGAAAGCAGAGGTCTTAACCCACTGAGCCACCCAGGGTGCCCCTTCCTTTTTTTAAAGGGTAGGAAATTGAAAAGGCCTAGAGGATTGAGATGTAGTCCTGATATAAGCTATAAGTGACATATACTCTGTTCAGGAGGCAAATCTCTGGTTGTCCTCCAAAGGTGGCAAGAAATTTTTCAACAAGTTGATCAACATTCTCCTTTCTCTCAAGAGAGGACAGAATGTCCATCAGCCTCCAAGCAGACTTGCATCTATGCCCCTCAGGTCAGGAGTGGCTGATTATCCTAACATAGCCTATGAACCAGGTAGCAGAGGCCGCTAAGTAGACCAGGCATGCACACTGAAGCAAGCTGTGAGAATTGCTCTTGATATATCAGAATCTATGTCAGAGTTACAGTGGAGACCTTGAACTTTACAGGCTGGAACCAGAAAGCTTCCTGTGCTTACTTTGTAAAATCCATGATTTGATAGATAGCACCACTGTACATCCGTAAATGGTCTACTATTTTCTCCATTAAGCACACATGTTCCAAGATTCATAAATTGCTACATGACTCTCTAACAGCTCTGTTTGATCCTTTTGGAGGACAAAAGTTAAGTGCTACAGAAATGAGACATTTATGATTTTCTGATAGAATCTTTAAATAACAACAGGTTCAAATGTCCTTTTTTTTTTTGACCGCTTCTCAAGATTTCAGAGCGGATCCCTTTATACAGAAAAGATCTGAATATGTATTGTGTTTTAGCACTTGATAAAATTCCTTCTTTATAGCTGTTCCCACTTGAAAAGGTCTAAGAAAAAGTAATGATTCTTTACAGGTTTTTTTTTTTTTACCTGATTGATTCATGGGGCATCTAAGTGTAATTGTGAGATATTTACAGGATCTCAGGATCCCCCTAGAAAAGTCCTGAGAGATATATATATATATATATATATATATGGCAACCCTATATATTAATAATAAATATTTTATGTAATAAAATGATATATATATGGGGTTTTTTTACAATTTTTACATATATATAAAAATTATAATAAAACCTTAGCAAAATTTTTTTTTTAAGATTTTATTTATTTGACAGAGAGAGTAGGCAGAGAGGCAGTCAGAGAGAGAGGAGGAAGCAGGCTCCCCACTGAGCAGAGAGCCTGATGCAGGGCTCAATCCCAGGACCCTGGGGTCACAACCTGAGCTGAAGGCAGAGGCCTTAACCCACTGAGCCACCCAGGCGCCCCAAAACCTTAGCAAATTTTAATGAAGGGGGCCAAAGTAAAAAATAATCCCAAGAATTTAGAATTCACAAGATGGGGATTATTTGAAATTTTATACATGAACCTCTATCTAATTACCTAAAATAAAATAATTATCTAAAAATAAGTATATTGTTTCCTCAAAAGTGTTTTGGTGATAGTCAAACTTTAAAACTCCCTTAGAGTCTGAGATACTTTTTAAGAAAAGAAGTTCCTATGTTCTTCTGATTACAAACTGTAAAACACAAAATATAATTTAAAAAAACTTCAAATACAACTGGTATTTTAACCAAGGTCTTCTGCTTCACATACAACCACACACAACATTTAGATGAAACATTATTTGTAACCACTATGGGTTTAATGAGGTTATATGGCTTAAATTAACATTAGCAAGATTAACAGCTTAGGCATTAATAGCTTTGGTGTGGTTGATATTAACATCAATAATAAATAAGGAGAATGTTGATTGAAAGAAGCCTAAGACCTTGGAAAGCAATAAAAACTTTGGCATGTGAGGAGGGCTCCTTTCTGAAGGACATATTGACAAGAGGCATGGCAGTTGGTTCATAATCTCCATCATTGCCAGGACGATCACATACTCAAGGGTGTGTGGGTGTGGATCCATTTCTCCCAGCAGCCAGAGCTCCGACACCCCAGATTGCGGTTATCTCTGTCCTTGATGTTACAGCCTCTAGGGTCAGGAGTCCAGCTTGGAAACAGCTCCTCAATTACCCATTTATAAGGAGGCTTTTGGTGTAGCACCCTTGACATGTCCAGATTTCATGTTCTCTTCCCTTTGATCTATAACAGTGAGCTTTGTCAAAACACAGGAGTCAATGGGGAATCTTTTCAGGATGCCATAAAAGCCGAGCTAATTAAGTCATTTGACCCTTCATAAAAATCATGCATGATGGCCAAGTTGGTCTTCTTTTAGCTGAGTAAAAGCGAGAGGAATTTCGGTACAACTAGGAAACTACAACATCTAAGCTAAGTACTCACCATCTCCTTCTCGCTCTTTACTTCAACTTTTAAAATGTTCCTTAGAGGTTGGGAAGCTTTCAGATCAAAGTATACAAAAGGACCGTTAAGTATCTCTCACTGTAGATTCTGCAGCATGTGAGCTTCAACTTGGACAGGAGAACTCGGTGCCACGCTGGGCTTCTCTTGCAGGCTTTGCCTAGAGCATTCAAATTCATCCTTCAGCGTTCTGCTCCTAGTTTTGCCTCATCTCTTAGCCACTCTGGCGTCCATTTTCTTTATGTTTAAAATTAAGAAATTAGATGAAACAATAGAACTCTAAATAATTTCCCACGTCCCAGCTCTATGATTTCCAAATGATTTCGGGGGGGGAAAAAAAAATCACTTCCCACTTTTACTGGAGCTCTTGTCCTGTCATTGGTGCCCGAGTGGAAGCTGGGTGTGTTTGAACTTTGGGGAGTAGAAGGTGAGGGAGGGGCCAGGAAGGTGAGAAAAAAGCTCAAAGTCAATCAAAGCCTAGGTCTTGGTTTCCTGTCTGTCCTGAAAGAGGGGATTTCCCAAGCTGCAGAGCCAGAGCCCCTACTTATCACTTGTTACTCCAGTGTGGATAACAATCAGCATAATTAACAATGGGGGCACACCACACAATCGAAAAGACCTAATGCTATTTGGCAACAAAATTTTCAAAAAGGAACTGTTGGCTCCCTTTTGTCTGCACTTAGGTACAGATGAAAAATAGAAAAGTCCATTAAAATCATCCTACCAACCCTCCATTACTTGACCAAAAAAAGAGGTTGGAAATAACTCCAGTCTGCATAATGCATTTGAAGACATTAACAGTTCTTAGTGTTTCCAGATTGTTTACTGAAAACCGGGAGAGAAGCTGGTTGTTTACAGAACTTCCTCAGTCCAGAAAGATCTGTGACTACCTAAGTGGCTTGACTGTCCCCTGTGTGCAAAGGATGTGTTTTTTGAGCACACAAAAAAGAAGGCCATCCAGTGTCTCCCATGAGGTACTGTGTGGGAGGGAAAATCAGTCTCAGCCAAATCACTGTCCTGCAGTGAAGCGCCTTACATGACCTGTGGGAGAATGAGTCAAGAAGCATCAACTCCATGAGAACAGCTTGTATTTATTTATAGCATAAATCAGAGGATTGAGAACACATGGCTGAATCAGGAGCCAGAGTACCATGTATGAATGCTGAGTGCCTACTAAGTGCCAGCAGTGCTCTAGGCCCTAGGGACTTGGGCAAAAAATGAACCCAACGGGGTCCCAGCCCTTACTGGAGTTTACAGGTTAGCAAATGAGGCAGATGGTAAAGGAATTGAGCCAAGCTGTGAGTTCCCGGCTGTGAAGAGATTAGGACTTTCCAAGCTGCAGAGATAGTTGGTCTTAAGTCAAGATACCAAAGAAGATGAGTTGCTCTGTTTTTGGTGGCATAAGACCTCGCACAACCTCCATCCTCAGGACCCTCCGGGTGAATAATGGGAATAAATGGTGCCATTTTCTGGGTCTCAGTGATTTACTAGTGACCAGGTACTTCTGTCCATGATCTCATTTAAAACGAGGTCACTGATGGGCCCTTGATACCATATAATTGTGGTGGTGTTCCACTGGTAATGAGAATAAGCTTGGGTTCTTACAGGGTCTCAGCCAAGTGGATGGCTGGAGGCCAAGGGGCAGCATGGTATCAGGGAGCACAGAATCAGATCCTCAGTGTCCCAACTCCCCACCCCAGTATCACTATCCCTAATCTGGGACAGAGGGCGATGGGGGGAGGGAGCATATGCATACAATTTGCCTTATGTTAAGCTCAGAAATGTGGCCTTATTCACTCTGTCCTCTCCCAATACAGCTTCTTAGATCAGACATCCTATCACTGAAGCTCAAGTGTAGGGACTGTGTAATTTTACTAATGTCAAGATCATTTTACAATCTACTAAGGAAAAAGTTAAATACGCATATTCAAATTCCCACTAAATGTGGATTTCCCTGGACAACTAACAAAGCAGGTCAGCAGACAAAGAGAAGATTTAGTTTTAGGAGGCCTAAAAACAAAATGTGCCACTAGCATCTTTACCCAGTAACAATGAATACTAATAATACATTAAAAAGAGAAATTCATTGGTGGGATATTTATTAGTACTCATGCAAAGCCATTCACCAGCACAGTTTCCTCATTTCCCATTTTTCTTCCTTCAGTGTAATTTATGACAGGAAAAAATACAGAATTAGAAAAGATGTAAAAATATTTCTGGCACAGTTACATTTAATATTAAGTTTTAACCAAAATTTGCTCAGAACAAAAGAGAATCTGGAAACCATGTGAACACTCCAACTGAATGAGTAAGGTAGAAAGTGGGAGGCAGAGAGAATATATGGTAAAAGAAAATATATGATTCATGTTGTTGATAAAAATAGTTGTCCTTTAAACTAAAAATTTTCAATAATGCCTAAAATAAGTCATTGTCCTGGAGCTTAAAGGGGTCAAAATCTTTGCTGTGTCTCTTAAATTACCACCCAGTATTTTTTATTTCTTTTGGAGTAGGTTTTTATTTTCCCTAATAGTTTATGAAGGTTTCATTGAATTCTCTCCCACATAGCTTGAACTCTTGAAATGTGGTCATTGAAAGACATTTTGGATTTGACTAAACATTGGTGCAGCAGTGGGTAGTGGAAAGAATTAAGGTGGGTGCCATTCATTATCTTTGTCCCCTTAATCTATGTGCATATCCCACTGAGATCCTGGAAGAGCCTGATTTGTTAGAGTCTCACTCTTCTGGTCATCCTAGATCCCTTTTGATCATTTGGGCTAAACCCACCCCCTCTTTTTTTAGAGAGAGAAAGAGGGAGAGCATGGGTGGGAGGAGCAGAAAGGGAGAGAGAGAATCATGCGGACTCCATGCTGAGAGCTGGCCCAACGCAGGGCTTGATCTTACCACCTTGAGATCATGACCTGAGCCAAAATCAAGAGGGGGACGCTTAACTGACTGAGCCACCCAGAGCCCCTTCCCCTACTCTTTTGGAGGAAATGAAAGAGAAATATCAGTAGTTCTAGTGTGCCGAATTAGAGGTAGGGTTGTGATAGATAGAGGTGGGGTGAAGAGGACAATGCATTTCATGAAGGAAGTAACATGAACAATTGTGGGCATGAGGTCAGGAGGACAGAAAAGCTTACAGTAGCCCAGTCTGGCTGGTGCAAAGACATGAAGCAATGAAGAAAAGGAAAGGAAGGTAGGCTAGGGTAAATTGGTGAGATCTCCACCACAATTAAATGATACATGCTTCAGGCATGTCTATAGGTCTTAGCTAATCCATCTGTAAAACTGTAAGTCAGGAATCTACCCCATGTTTTTTTCCAACTCCGCATTTTCAAATGCCACACTACAGACTTGAGTATTGATGAGAAGAGGTTGGTACACAGATTCAAGAGTCGTTGACATAGAGATGAACTTTAAAGCAGTGGTTGGTGAATTTACCAAAGGATAATGTGCAAAGAGAAGACTAGAGGACCAAGAGTAAAATATAAGGTCACACCCATGGTCAAAGGAAAGAAGAAGGAAGCAGACCACCAAGTAGATTAAAATTTTGTGTGGAGAGGAAGAATGAGAATCAGGATGGGACCCTCCCAACAGGGTCATTACCACAAGAAATTGAGAAAGATGGAAAATGCTCAAGGAAATGGGATTTGGCAGTGAAGATCTGATTACTGATCTTTAAAAGAACACAGTTTGTAATAAGCATGACTAAGAACAAGCAGCCCAGAGATCTGGCCCACACTGAGAACGATGAAGTAAGACGAATTCCAGAACCCTTGGTTCTCATATGTAGCATTCCAGGTAACATGCCCACTGATGTCTTGAAGTAGGTAAGTTTGGCAAGATCAAGAAATCCAGATGAACAGAACTGAAGCTCCTCCAGAGGAACTGAACAGCTGGCTCACCATTTCGACACTAGGGTTAGCTGGACCAAGACGGGGTTGCCCATCTCGTGATTCATTTCTTGCCTCTAATGGAGAAAAGGGTTTGCCGTGGTGATGCCTGATTTAGGATAACCCCTGAATGTGTGTTACCTAATGCTCCCTGGCAGGAAAAACAGAAGAATTAGGAGCAAATGAAGGTGCCAGAGAGGAAGAGGAAGGTTAGAAGCAGGCTCTTTGCAATGACCCTGAATGCTTGGGTGAACATTTTCCCGCAAAGATGAAGTGACAGGGCCATCATGGGGAGCAAGACCCCTGGAGGGAATGGGTGCTTTCCTCTCCAAGTCATCCATACTCAATAAGAAGCACACATCAGATAACACACACATTGAAGTCTGTGGGTTGTTGGAAGCAGACACAGGCCTGTGGGAATCCCCTGAACCAAGGCATGAGAAACATTCTTTTCCTTAACACCTGTAACACTCTCCAGGATGACTGTTTCTCTTAAAGTCATAGGCATCTGTTTTCGCATTTGCTCCTTGGAGACAGAAACAGGATTACGATATATGATGTTTTTTCTCATTTCCTGCTATGTGTTGTTTCAAGTTTCTGTGACAGTTCTTGTATTCTTTCCTCCAAATGGTGAATCTACGTATGCCCATCCCCCACCCCTACCCCTGTTGATGGGGCACAGACTTACAATGGGAATGTTTGGGGCGTGGAATGTTCTGTAACCAGTGATTCTTTATCTGCTATTTTTGAAAAAAAAAATAAGTCTTTCTACACATTTCAAGCCCACTTTGCTAGTGCAATAGAATGACCAGATAGAATCTCTCTTTGAAGATTTGGAATCGCACTCAGCTTCAGAGTCATCATTTAGATCATCATTTGGGTCATCACTGACCTCAGTGCCATGAGCCATGGGACAAGCACTGAGGATTGGAGCCAGAAGATGTGGGTTTGGGGATCAGCTCTACTCGAGGAGCCGGGAGGTTCAGAACAAGTTGCTTTAAAAACAAAAACCAAAGAACAAAACACTAAGTCTCCGTTCTCAGTTTCCTTCTGTGTAAAGTGGGGATAACAAGCAAATCTACTTACTTCACAGGATTATGTGAAGATTATGAAAATCCTCCATGAAAGCATTTCCATTAACTTAAGGCACTCGGTAACTAGAAGGGTTTTATAACTACAGATGTAGCTCTAGGGGCATAGGAGCTCAGGCTAAATCTTTGCAGGTGAGTCGGAAAAGTTGGTGGACAAAAGAAATCCCCACACTGAGTCTGACTTCTTACTATGTATCATTTTGTCCACCGAGTGGGATGCTAGGGAGAGAAAGAAATCGAAGCTGCTTTCCAGTTAGCTGCCAGTGCCCCCATACAACAGGTAAGGAAACCAAGATTGAGGAAGTTGTTGTCTGTTTTTAAGTGGCTTGACACAAATCTCACAGCTAGCACGTGTAAGCACATGATTCACACCTGGAATTCAGGCCTGCAGAAATAGGCTGCCAGAGGTCCTCGTTTCATAATGGCTGAGACTAAAGAACAGGGGCAGAAGGATCATGGAGGGGGCATCTGCCTGAGGACCCAGTGCCAGGACCTGGACTCGGAGGTGAGGGCCACCCCACGACTACGGGGAGAGCTGCCCTCAGGAGAGGAGCTCATGCTGATGGGAGAAGCCTGAACTGGGACCTCGGAAGCCAGGATGCTGGTGGATGTCACACTGGGGGACACAGGACTCACCCCCTTTGGCAGCTTGGGCCAAATCCTTGAGCAGAGGAATAACACCATTCATGAGTCAACAAAGTAATGACATGCAGCTCTGTGAACAATGGATGGGGCAAGTCTGTAAAAAATGCCATGGCTGGGGAGAAAAGGGCCCCTCTCCCCTTCAGTCTGCGCTGGGGCTGACAGAGACAAGTGGCCAAGATCTGCATGGGTGACGTCACTGCGGGGCCTCCACTGATGACGTGGCCCATTACACCCCCTGAGGCTGCACACGAATGACTTACATGGTGTTATTACTGTACAGAGTTTCTTCTCCCTTTATCTCATTCCTGTTCTCTCACCAGTGCCTGTGTTTGAGTCAAAAGTTCAACATCTAAACTTCGGATCTAAGTTTTTCTCATTATTCGGGCCTTCTCCGTGGGACCCCTGTTTTCCTTCTAGCCATACATCCCCTGCCCTGAGAAGACGCACCACGCATAACGTTCTGGGGAGGCGCAGCGTCTTTACGAGCAGACAGAAGTGGACCTGAGCCTGGGCCTGACTTTTACTGCCCCTGAGACCCCAGAAGGTCACTCAGCACCAGGTCCGTGTTGTTAGAACAGAACAGGGATGCAGATGTCATTCCAAGTTGAATTTCACATCACCGCTCACTATCCCACCCCTTTCTAACATCTCCCCCAAATTCTACATCGTTAAAATCCCTACCTTTGTGGTGTGGTTGATTTGTTGTTGTTGTTTTTTTTAGGGGGAATTTATATTTTCCAGCTAGGAAATCTTGAAGTTCGTCGGACATATATGAACAAATTAGTTTCCCATTCATATTCTGCTTTCCTGGGATGTCGGGAGAATTTGTGAGATCCTGCAAGACACAGCCAGCTCTTGGGAGAAATAGGATATATTACTATCACATTGAACAGAATGCTCTGTGAAAAGAGAATGGGAAAAGAGCATTTTCACAAAAGGCGAGTAACTGGCCATTAACTGGTTTCAGATCGGCCCATCCCTGCCGTGGGTGACAACGCCTGTAGTCTCTGTCACGCGAGGCAGCTTGACTCTTCTGTGGATGCAGACATTTCCACTGAACAGTCGTCAAGTGCCTGAGTAGCGATGTTGCCAGATTAGTAGGATTCTTTCCTCAAATGTGAGTCTAACATGTTGCTAAGAAACTTGCTCACGTGTCCCTCTCCAACTGTGTTCCTACTCTGTGTGTCTTCTTCTCCCACCATTCTAGGGGAGAATCCCAAATCCATTCCACAAAACGGAATTTTGCTGTAATGAGAAACCAGATCAGTTAGTGTCGGCAGCAACTACCAATACCTATGAAGGCTAAAAAAGAAATTCAAAGTTTGGACATAGCATTGGCCTTGGTTCTAATTCTGTAGTGTGATATTTTTCATTCTTGTCTTCTCTCTTCTGTGCTATTGTACCTGCAACTCCAGGCTGAGCAGAAATGCCTTCTGGAAATGCAGTGCTCAGAAAAGAGGAGAGCAGGTCGACACAGGCAGTCAAAAACCATCTTCTTGATAAAACACTGCCCTTTTCCTCTAACTATGAACAACAATAGCAAAGGCCTAATTAGCTTAGTCAAGTCTATTGGAAGGGAAGCATCACTGACTCTCCAAAGGCAGGTCCGGAGAAGCTGCTGCCAGCCCCAAACTCAGCAGCCCGCAGGTCCCCCGTGCCACAAGTGGGGCTGGCCAGAGCCTTCCTTTCCTGGAGAATGAAGTTTCTGTGTAGGCCCCTGGATACAGTATCAGTCACTCCCTCTCCTTTTCTCCTGCTCTTTTATTCTCTCTCCTGACAGGGCAAGTGGTATCAATCTCTTTTTGCTTTACGTCCATTTTGGTCTTCTATTGGAGATGAGAAGGACAGGAGGGGGGCCGTGAATGATGTCCTCACTTTGTGCCTTCTCCTAGGTGACAGTTCACGTGAGGCCAGCAAGTGGACTGTTCTCAGAATTGTTTCCCAAGTGCTTTGCTTTGCGCTGTTTCCCCTACAAGCCTCCCTGACTTATTTTTACTCTTGAGAAATTTGAACTCTTGATGGAATGAATATGAGGAAAACATTTTCTGTTTGTTTTCTTTTCTTTTGTTTGTTTGTTTTTATTCTGGGCCCGCTATAAAATCTCTTAGCAAGTCATGATGTTTTCATAAGGAAAACCCGAGCTTTTGTCTAGTGATCCTTCCCTTTGTTCCTGTACAAGAAGGAGGGCCTGGGAGGGTTTCCTGGTACCATCAGGGGACATCACTGACCCAGGAAAGGTCACTATGGTGGGTACATGATAATAGCACAAAGGCCAGGAGTGGAACGGGGTGCCAAGAGTAACTATTCAGACAAGCCCTCCAGGAAGAATTCCAGTAGGACCCCTTATCTCCCAAACAGATTAAGGTGCTGATTTTGTTGACTTTAAAGCATGACAATTCTGGCCAAGTTTCTCTCAATAACGCCATCAGAGTAGGGAAGGAATCCTATTCTCTTGATGTAATTGGAGGCCTGACCCTCAATACCGTGGGGTGGGAGGATGTGCTTTTTCCAGCCACACGTGGCCCTGCCCACCCAGAATCACTGCTTTTGAGGAGAAATGCCACTCGCTCATGGGAGTGAGCTATGTGCTTGATGGTGAGGATGTGAAACAAAACAAAGCAAAACAAAACTGTTGGGAACCAATAGAATCTGCCGTGTGTGTGTGTGTGTGTGTGTGTGTGTGTGTCTGTAGCCCATGAGAAAAATGATTCCCAGCTCTCAGACTTTCCTAAAGTATGAACAATGTTAAGAGATCCAACTTTTGATTTGGACTTGGGATTTTAAATTTAATGTGACATATTAATGAAAGCAATGTGCGGTATTTACTCAAATCATAGTTTTCTTCAGGGTAGTGCAAGACTCAGTCATGGATAAATCAGGAGCGTACTCCAGACTCTGAAAGGCAGGAGGACCAGAAATCACAATGGTGGGGGATGGGGGGCAGACAAAAAGGCACTACTCAAAAAAGAATTACTTAAGTTTAAGAGGCAAATGATACTATTTGAGGGGAGTATTAAAAGGCGTGCAAAGTCATAAGCTCCACAAATGCCAACAGTTGTATGCCCTGTGCTCACCCTCCTGGCACGCATATGTGTGGTGGCACTGGGGGCCCTCGTGGAGCGAGAGCCCTGTGCACTTGGTCACTGAGCATACTTCTCTCCTGAAGCTCAAGCCATTTGATGGCTCAGCCCTTTATATACATTTGGATGTAGCTAAGTTGTGTTTCCATTAGTGGTAACTCAAGTGAATCGAGAAACATGACAGACTGAGCCTAACCTTTTGTCGGGGTTTAATAACATTGGTTTAATAACACTGGTTTGATTTTAGAAGGACACATATTTTTCTATTTAAAACATTTCTCTGAGGGCTCTAAAGGGTCCAGAGCATTTTTTTTATAAAGGTGAAAATGTATTCCTGAGCACAATGAAAAAAGTTGGGATGCAAATGTGATATTTTCCCTAAGATATGGGTACATGGAATTATGAAGATTCTGTAGAGACTTTCTGGGAGTTATTATTTACTGAGTGCTTGCTGTGTGCTAGCCCAGCTGGTTTACGCAGGTTGTTGGATGAATGGATGAATGAATGAATAAATGAACAAATGAAGAGTCCAACAGAATATTTATTAATATTTCCTTTTTACCAGTGAGGAAACCGAGGCTTGGGAGGCTGTAAAATATCACCCCACCTAAAAAATCCTGGAATAGAATTCAAACCAAACTCTCTGATTCTACGTGATATAAAAGAGATTCAAAACAGTGCTGGGAACAGTCACATATCCTAAAAACCCTTCCGGCTTAGGCCAGCTGATGAAGATAGCTTTTATTTTTCTCCTTGAAGTTCCTAACTTCCCCAATGAGTGCCGATGTCCTCATTCATTTTCTCACATTACTCATCTCTTTTACCCACAAAATTCTGGTTGAAATTAGTGGAATCTTCATGCTTAGGCGCTTCTAATGACATAAAGAACTGGGAATACTAACCCAATGTTCTGATCTTTTAAAAAAGCCCAGACAGAAAAGAATATTGGCCCCAGCGGTCAAAACCCAGACAACTCCAGTTTTGATGGGACAGCTCCCAAAAAGTTCAGATGCTTCCCTGAACTTATCCAAACCTTGGGCGGTCTCCTGCTTTTCCGGAGGGAACATGCTTGGTAGATGATGCACCAAGTTTGAAACACATGGAGAATGCCCTCCATGGGGACTCTTGGGTCTTATGTGAGGTTAAATCCCAACTGCACATCAGGCTGCTATGGTATTTTTTTCTCTGGAGAAATATAAGCAGGCTTTGTTGTGTTGCAAATGGAATCTCAACCACACAGAAAGCACTGGAAATTATATTAGGTGAAGTTATCAAATGTCTGTTTATGGTCTTCATTTATTAAGCACGTACCATGTGCCAGAAACTTCCATAGATGCTTCACCTATGATATTTTCTTTAATCTTGTCAACAAACCCACAACATAGTTGTTATCTCCACTTAACAAATAAGGAAACTGAGGCCCAGCTTGATGAAGTAACATGCCCAGGGTTATATGACTTATGGGTGGCGGTTGGGATTGGAACCAGTTCTGTCCATATCCAAAATGTGTGCACTTAACCACACCATCCTGTGTCCTGATCAGCCAGAAAGACATGAGCAAAGATTTCATTTGTGGGTGGATTTGTATCCTAGCTGTATTTCCATCCGACTGCAGCCTCCTCTGGTCCATTTCAGAGGCAGGGACGGAAGTAGCGGAGCCAGTGGGCACCTCTGGTTCTCTTAGAGCAAACATGGGCAGTGTGGTCAAGTCACTGGGTGGAGGTCACCAGCTTCAGGCCAGGTGACAGAAGTTAATGAGTTCTGTCTTTAACTTCTGTCAAAGCAAACCATCAACGGGCTGGAACCTCTGAGAAGCCACCAGAAAAAAGTCTGACATGATAGACTAAGAAATTCATGGGTGACTTTAGAAATCAGAAATAAATCA
Source organism: Martes martes (assembly GCF_963455335.1). NCBI lineage: Eukaryota > Metazoa > Chordata > Mammalia > Carnivora > Mustelidae > Martes > Martes martes. Next base: position 48,181,704 of record NC_137901.1, on the reverse strand, counting down.
GGAAGAAAAAACAACTGATGTGCAAGTCAATTCCCTAAACACTAGAAACTCACAGGATCATTAAAAGTCCCCATAACTTGGGCCTGACTGAAACTGTGGTCACTTCAGTGTAGTAATTTAAATCAACTATTTATTTTGGCTTCCCTTCTCAATGACTTGTTCTAATCGAAATGCTTTGATGAGATGTACAAAAGGAATAAAAATATGATTGAGAAGCCAGAGAGTAATATCTTGGTTTAAAACAATTGTGAACATAAACTTTAATCTCTGGCCATGTTATAAGGGCTATTTTGACTGACTAGGACAGAGAATTTTAAGATACTATTTAGAGAATTTTGGGTTTCAGAGTGGGTATAAATGCATTCTAACACTACCGTTACAGAATGTATTTCCACCAAAATGCCTCTTATTTCACCTATAAGTCAATGCACATTTGATATCTAAAACTCCATGTTTTGGAGGCTTTTATAATAATCTATGGCTTATAAGAAACTAAGGTCAGCTTTTGCTGAGTTTGAGCAATATTTGCGGGACCTGGGCTCCTGCTTCTCCTACAAGCAAACCAGTGGGTTTCCCTCCTGCTTCACATGAAGTACTTCCATTGATCTACCTAAAATTCATCTGTGGGTAGTGTGCTTACCTGAACTGGATATTAGCTTCCTGAAATCATTAGCAACAATAAAAAACAAATGTTTATATTTATTAAAATATTACCATATATCAGGTATCTTCTAGCAGAACTAGGTTTGAAGCCCAGCCAAACTATTTGACAACCTGTGAGATCATGGATAAGTTACTTATCTCTCAAATCATCAGTTTTCTTATCTACAAACTGGTGATAATAATACATTGGTTTGAGAAAGATGAATGCCATATGATTTCACTTACATGTGAAATCTAAAAAACAAATGAACAAACAAAAATCAGACTTTTAAATACAGAAAGCTTACTTGGTGGTTGTCAAAGAGGAGATGGGTGGGGGATGGGTAAAATAGGTGAAGGTGATTAAGAGATAGAAACTTCCAGTAATGAAAAAGTAAGTCAAGGAGATGAAAAGTACGACACAGGGAATATGGTCAATCATACCATAATGATGTTGTATGGTGGTGGATGGTGACTACACTAAACTGTGGTGAGCAGTGAAGAATGTGGAGAATTGTCAAATCACCATGTTGTACACCTGAAAGTAATATAACATTGTATCTTAATTATACTTCAGTTAAAAAAAAAAGAGTTGCAAGCGGAACCTGAAAACTAAAGGAGTCTTAAAACACTAAGAACCAAAAACCTCAACAACCCAACACTGGTTTTCAGAGAAAAGTCAATAAGATAACATATGTTGTATTAGTTTGCTAGGACTGTCATAATACCACAGAGCTGGTGGCTTTAAAAAAAATTATTTTCTCACAATTCTGGAAGCTAGAAGTCCTGGATCAAGGTGTCAGAGGGTTGATTTGTTCTGAGGCCTCTCTGCTTGGCTTATCCATGGTTGTCTTTGCCTCCAAGTCTTCACATGGTCTTTTGCCTGTGTGTGTCTGTGTCCTAATCTATTCTTTTATCCAAGGAGACCAGTCAAATTGAATTAGGCCTATCCTAATAACCTCACTGTAACTTAATTATCTTTCTACAAACCCTGTCTCCATATATAGTCATATTCTGAGATACTAGAGGATTTCAACATATGAATTTTAGGGAGAAAACAATCTTAAAACATATGTGAAATGCCTAGAACGTGGTACACTTTCAATAAATGCTAGCTCCCCTTTCCTCCCCACTTCTAAGATTTGGTGTAAAGAAGACACAGATTATGAGGAACATGGTCTTTGAGTGGACTTTCATGTTCTTTAACAGACACGAAAATGCGAAATAATCCCATAAAAATGGGATGCCCATTGCTGCGCATTGGCAGGCCTTCAGTTTAAAAACAGAGGCAAACGACTTCATTTTACATCTCAGAAAGTGTATGTCAAGGTATAAGGAGGAGTTTTTACTTCCAGAGCTCTCAGCTCCCATTGATTCAACTTCTAGTCAAAGTCAAACAAAAAGCTAGAATGACAGTGACAGCAACAACAGTGTGACAGGGTGGTAGCAGCAGCTCCCATTTACTGAGGACAGACTCATATGAAGCTCTTCAAGTGCATTCTCCATTTCATCTATCACATCTTCTACAAATGAGTAGCTGTGTGTGGTCTTTCAAATAAACTGAAGATTTTTTTTAAGACTTTTTTTTTTTTTTTAAGAGACTACATGAGGAATTTCTGCACACAAGAAAGGGTAAAATCAATGTTGATTTCATGAGAAGACTCACCAGCCTAGATGATCATTGTCACTCTAACTGTAGTTTTGCTGATATTTAAGGACAAATAAATCGTGTCTGAATTGACTAGAAAATGCTGACATCCACTTTTGGAAGCAGAGCATGTTCTGGAGAGCAGATTGCTTGATAGGTGCTGATTGACCAGGAGAGCTGGAGATGACGTGCTTTCGAGTCCCTGTCCACCTAGCACACTGCTCTGCTTGCCATGAAGACAAAGAAATATCTGTGGACGGAATGCTGCCCCATCCCATCGGACTTCGGAGTCGCTCTCTCCTTTTGGGATCAGCATGGCTCACAGCTCTGACGGACTCACTGTTCAAACAGCCATCCATGCCCCTCTTCTGGACACTCCAAAGAACCGCAAGAACACACTGCTGCAGAAGGAGAGAGGCCACCACTTGGCTCCTTTGTAATTTACTCTCAAGTGCTTTGGGGGTTTTATGGAAGAATCTCAGTCATGTGAACGCATGTGTAAAACAATTGTTGGCAAAGTAGAAAAAGCAAACGTTGACATTTCCAAGATTTTAACTTAGTGGCACTTCTACATCTACCTCCCAAGAGAGACAGATGTGGCAGCTGCCACTGACATTTGATGGAAACACGCATTTTGAAATGTTGCAAGTCATAGAAACATCTAGGCCGTGGTGATGCCTGTCAGATTCTGCTTTGTCTACCCATTTAGCTCAATGCAAGCACCCATCAGGAGGGGTCAAGTGGGCATTGCTTTAGGTAAGTCTTCCAGACTGAACAAAGGCACAGGGGAGACAGAGGCACAGGGAGAGCTGCTTCCTGTCAGCTCGCTCTCTGGACATGCTCAGGCCTGCGGGCAGGGCTGTTGAGTTTCTGGCCTGCAGTCAACCCCATTGAGCAGCAGCCTTGGCTGGGTCATACACAACATTTTTTCTGTCTGAAGAATGACCTGGTTAGCAAAGGACAAATAGTAGAGCTCCCAAAAAATAATTAAGTCTTTGGACCCCTTTCCGCAAACACAGATCTGTGTGAGGTTTTCTGGAGCAAATGCTGTAGACTGCATTCCAAAGGCCAAAAGGCAAAACACCACACTGGTCAGTAACCCATGTTCCCTCCATAAATAGCACGATGCCTTTCTGAAGAAATGAGACAGAATGTTAGACAGTCCCATCCGTGGTACCAGCCGGATGGAAGCTTTCACTAACAGACAGGAATACGACAAAGACAACATCGGGGACGGACAGAGGACCAATTCAGTCAAAGCACAGTATGTCGGGACAATTCACTTAACTACTTGGGGCCTCAGTTTCCTCAGCTCCAAAGTTAGGCTAATAACTCCATTCCATGAGGTAATCCATTTAACTGGAACACAATCACTGAGCACCTACCACATGTGCAGTACCAGGCTAATGGCTGGTGGTAAAGACCAAGAAAATGTGAGGGCCCAGCTGAGCAGCTGCCTCATAAAAGGCTTCCCCCAAATGTTTGTTGACTATGAAAGAAGGGTTGGGAAAGAGATATCCCCAGGTTTCCTTTGAAAATGTGGATATTTATTCCGATTCCTTTGAATTATTTATTAAAATTATTAAAAATCGCTTTCTTCTAGGCATAATGATTAAGTACTAGAAACAGACAACCAAGACCCTGGGAACAGAGAGTTAAGACAGGAACAGTGGGCTCTGTTCCGGCTCAGGGGACCTCAACTGAGCTAGGACATACGCAAATAGACGCCCAGGAGAATCCATGGCTTCAGATCTAAGTCCAAAGAGGTAAAGAGGGGAGGGGAAAGGTGGTGGGGGTGGGGGGTGATGAAAGGGGCAAATCAGTCTATTACAGTGAAAAGTATAGGATAATTCCTAGGAACACACTAACAGACATGTTTATCCTGTGAGCAGCCTTAGTGATTTCAGTGGTTGGCTGGAGGGAGGGGAAAATCAAGCTAACATTAATCACGCTCCCAAGTCCAACTCTAGCTTCTCAGAAAAGAGACAATAACTGGTCACACCATCCTGGTCCTCACAACAGCCAGGGTCAAGGCCTGGCTGGAATTACCCAACAGGATTTCAGACGAGGCCTGGAAATATGTGCACGTAAGCTTCTTCTGGAATGCATGCTGCATGCAGAAATGGATTTTTCTCAACCTAATTTTAAGAAAAATCTGAACTTCAACCTAATTTTAAGAAAATCTGAACTTCATAAGAAAAACTGGGTGCTTTAGAGAATCTCATCCTTTTTTTTTCTCAAGAGAAGCATTTTGTGGCCCAAACCAGCCAATGGCACTAACCACACCTATCTCAAGTCCAAGTTTGGACAGTCACCTTTTTTTATTCAATAGAAAAATAGAAATCCTTTTTTAACTACCATGTATCATCCAGTTGCCTTTTCCTTGTGCTGTGGGGTTTCTTTTGGCATTCTCATGCTCCTCCAGGGGTTAACAGAAGGTTAGCAAAGATGACCTCGGGGAGCAGAAGGAGCTGGTGTGGTGCTTCCAAACCTCCCTGGGCGGGGACCACAGATGGCAGGTCAAAGTCGACATCACTCTTCAGCTGCCTGGTATGCACCTTATGAAACCAGGCACACCCACGCTAAAATAACGAACTGGCCCGCACTCAGGGAAAATCACAAATGCGTTTCTTCTTCCCATGATATATGTAGAAGCAAAGGGTGGAGGTTGGGGATGGACAGAGGAGGAGAGGAGGTGAGACGTGGGGAGATGGCAGACAGGGGAAGTAAGGCGCACCGAGCGTCCGACGCCACCAATCTGCGAGGAGACCCTCCGAACGCTGGAAGGCCTTCCATGCCAAAGACGCTCAGGATGAGTCCAATTTTAGCCCAGGAGAAATGAATCATCTATAGGGCAAAAGGTTTAAAGAGAAAAAAAGTATTATTCCAAGTATGCAGCGCTGTCCACATCCAAAACTTCTAGGTCAAATACAGTGAGGAACTGATGTGGGAAAAAGAAAGCAGCCTGACCTCTCAGTGCTCTGGGTCGGCTGGCAGCTGTCCTCGTCCTCACACCACTCATGTCCCGGCCCTGTTGGTGGGCTCTGGGAGGAAAGCTCAGACCTCGTACCTCTTTCTGCTTGGGGAATGCAGGCCGGGAGTTTCTGACTTGTACACCCTTTAATTAAAGGGAATATGGCGTTTTCAATGATGATGATGATGATGATAGAAACACCTCAAAAAAGAATGAGGGCATGCACAGGCTTATGTATTATTCCAAGTTCTGTGGAAGGCGAGAGGGTCTGAAACAGTAAAATCTCGTTTACTCATGCAGCTCTGAGTAACTGAAGGGGGAAAGAGCTCAGAAAATAATTGATTAGATGCCAATTCACATAGCTCACTTAGTCTGCTTTTTATTATCAGTATTTCTTTAAAAGGCTAATAGATCCTGTTCTTGACAAGCATGAAGCCAGAAGGTGGGCTCTTATCCAGTGTTTTCATTTTTCAGCCCTCAAGAGGCAATGATTAGATCTTACTATTGAATGCACAAACCACACTCACTGTGTGAACTCACTGAGAGCACTCCCCACCTAGGGATGAAAAAAAAAAGAGTTTTATTGGAAGGACTGTAAAAGGAAGAGGGAGGAGCATTCTGGGTCTCTTTGGGCCAACTGATTAGGGATGAGTTGATTTTCTTATGACCACTCTAAAGCTACTCTCCCGGGGAGGAGGGAAATGTGAGAAGACTGGACTTCAGTGATTTAATTCCAGGTCTAAGAATAGCCAAACCTGGGCCGGAGAGCAAAAGTCAACCAGTGAAGGAGCGTTCGAGAGGCGATCGAAAATCCTGTGAATCCTAGGTCATTTTCGTGAGTGGAGTTTCTCTCTTCCGCATCTTATAAACGGTCACTGAACTTAGGACGGTATGCCCATCAGTGGAGGCCCTCCCCAGATTGTATGATCTAAAACTGAGCCACAAGGAGCCAGATGTGATTAAAACGTGCTTCCAGTCATAACTTCATGGCATGCTTCTCAAAGGCATCCTTGGGTCGGAGAAGCGCTGGACACATTTTATTCATTACAACACAGTCTATATCAAGTTGCCACACATTGTATCTGCATCTGCCATTAACTACCCTCAATGTATCCTAAATGTTCAGGGCTCTCTCCTTCCTAATGGGATTGATTAGTGAGTCTCTGGGTGTGCCCTTGAGAGTTAGCTCTCCACTTCCATCACCTGTCCAGTGAATGAAAAGAGAAAAGATATTTCTCCAAGGAAAAAGAAAAGACATGTAAGTGAATGGATGGCCTAAATCCTAGCCTTTGGGGTTAGCTCCTAGATAATCCCAGTTCCTTCTGATGGTGGTGGACTCCTCCTGTGAGGTGCTAGAGGGGCGGCCTGGGCTGGAGCTCTTTTCCAGTATTTGGTTGGTTAGATAAAAATACCTTTCAGTTCTTGAGTATTTTGCTGTGCTTGGTTTTTCTGAGCAATTGCCCTACTCTTAAGAGAAGCTAAGAAACAGCAGGGCTGTTTGAGATAACGAGACAGTACACACAACTCCAACTCGTACACAGCCATCAAATTTTTATAGGTTCCTACCTGTGATGCTGTAACTAAGGAGTTTTCACAGTTTTCAGGTTAAATGCCTATTCTTTGGGGATTATAATTCAGTTATAAAATGTTTCTCTTAAACTGAAATTTGGTATATGAAATCTTGGATCAAAATAAAAACATTATTAGAAATTTCCATAAACATCACTTATATCATTAAAAGTTATTTTGTAAAATAGTTAAAACCATATCTTTAGAGCATATGCAAATGTGACTTAGAATTACATGTTTCTTATTTCTTCGTTATTTGTTTATGTACAAATATGTTCGCCTACCTTTTAAAAAAATCAGGTTTTTCATTATACCATTCAGATTACATTGTTAAATTAAAAATTACCTTTCAATATTTACAGATTAATATTGAGAACATAGCCTCCAGTATAACAATGTGTAGAAATGACAACATAGGTGAGTCCAGATATTAAAAAGGCAATACACATATCAATCTTATTACTTTAAGGGTACATTCAATGTCTCTTATCAATGCCATTGTACACTGTCAGTGAGCCCCTGGGAGCCGTGAGAAGCAGGTGATAACACAACCCCAGGGAAAGCAACAGGTGAGGGGGTTGAGGGCAAACCCGTCTTTTCCATCCTGTTAGAGGTGAGACGCCACTACAGCATTTCCCCCATGGTATCTCACAAATATAAATATAAATATATATATCTATATATATATACATATATATATTTTTTCTTTTAAAGGGAGGTTAAATATGGTTGAGCCTTGGGAAATTTGTTACTATAACCACAGCACCATCGATGTGTAACCCATACACCATTGTACTCCATTACTGTTTTGTCTACCGTGTTTTTCCCAATGCTCAGCCAGGGGGCACCTGGGTGGCACAGCTGGTTACTCAAGCAACTTTTATTCGGCTCAGGTTGGTGATTCAGGGTCATGGGATCAAGCCCCACGTCGGTTCCATGCTCCATGCAGAGTCTGCTTAAGACTCTCTCCCTCTTCCCCTCCCCCACAAAATAAATAAATCAATCCTTACCAAAAAAAAAAAAAGAAAAAGAAATGTTCAGCCAGGTTCTCACCCCTTGCCACCCCATGGGTGTATGTATTCGAAGGCTGATAGGCAGTTGGGAAAGGTGGCTGTCACACATTCTTGTGGAATTTAAAGAGTTAACGCCATCATGCCAACTACTAACACTATATTAAAAAGGTAAAAATACTTTTTTTCCCCCAATTTTTCTAATTGAAGTCCTTTTATTAGATACGGTTTGTTCACTGCCTCCCTGGTGTCTGTTGTTTTCTCACACTCTTGGCTGACTTACCTTCACTCCCTGGGCACTTGGGAACACACTCCCCGTTGGGCGGAGGGGCCTCTCAGAGCTGCCAAATTCAGAGTGAGTTTGTCCTCCACAAAAAAGTAATTAAAATGTTCCAATGTAGTTCCTCTGAGAGGCTAGAAGCTCTTGCATTCTCTCCTGCTACTTTATCAAGTAGACATTGAACACCGTTAACAGTGCCAAAAATAGAATGTTTTTTTAATCGAAATAATATATGTATTTATCCTTAAGGCCAAATGAAAGTCCACTATTCTCTTTTTAGATATTTTTATTGGATGGTGTGTGTGCGTGTGTGTGTGTGTGTGTGTATGAGAGAGAGAGAGCCACCCCAGATGACAGCCAGATTGTGTCCCCATCTAATGGGAAGTCCACACTGTATGCTATTTTTCAAAGAGGGGCAGGGAGAATCCCTGAGAACTCACCAGTCACTTCCAATTTTTATCATTTCACAGTTACTTTTAGAAGTGGCTTACGAAGAGCAGCTCATTGAAGCCCAGGAGTAACTTAATACATCAAGAGAAATGTTCAAAACCTTGATGCCTTTTGTTTGTAATTTCCTTGTGTGTTTTATGTCCCCCAGAGCAGATAAACAAGGGGTGTTCACTAATTAGAGTCAGAAACCTCACAACCCAAAATGTCTGGAAAATCCCGTGTTCTGCTAGTTCTAATATACCCGCATCAGCCATAAGGGATGTCTAACAGTGCAAGACCATAAAATCCCTTCATGTTTTCTGTTTTAGGGAAATCCTGCGTGGTTGCTCTAGGGTCATAAAAAATTACTAATGTGTTTTCTCATGGCACTGGGCCATAACATAAGGCCCTGTGCAACGGTATTGTAAGCAGCCTGTAATCACAAACAAATGTATTCCACCAGCAGATGAGATGTTATATGAGAAAGTGTGAGAGGTTAGAGCCCGAGCCTTGGTGTCAGCTCTGAAGCAGGTCCCTCCATAGCTGAAGGCCCCAGAGGCCATGCAAATGAAAATGACAGTGCCTGGGAGATGGGGGTGGGAAGGGGGATGCCAAGAGAGATGAGGTCATCCCAAAGAACATCCAGCTTCCCTCTGAACAGAAAACAAGAAGAGACTTCAACTCTGGTGCTATCTGGATGAAGAAAGGAGGTGGAGTTTACGGGTCAGGTTGAGGGAGATATGGGAATCCCCACGAGGAGAAGACAGGTGACATTAGTGGGGGGGTCCCAGGAGACGGGGATGGGTAGCCAACTCTGGAGCCAGCAATCCTGGAGCCAGCCTTGTATCAGCAAGGGAAATGGGGTTTCTGTTTCCACCACCACTTCTCTGTTATGTTCAATGGTTAGGTTAGTGCACGTGGAGGCAGATGGTTAACATAAGGGCAAGGCTGCTCACCCACTATAGTTCTGGCTTGGTAGGACATTCAGGGCTGCTTTCATAGACCAAGTATCATTGGCATCGTTCTGTCCCAGATGAAAGGAAACTCTCATAGAGAAGCCGATGTGTTTCACCTTAGCCTCCAAAAAGGAACTTCTGAGCTATGAACAGTGACATTTCTCCAGGTGAGTTCCTGTCCCAAGTAGGAGTGTCTTCCAGAATTTTCAGATGGGGGTGTGGGGAGATTCCATAGGAGCAATACAGTTAGATTACAGGGAAACAGTGCAGTGACCCAGAAACGGTGCTGTGCAGTGGAAATGTACAAGTTAAAAGTCCTGGCTCCACCACTCCCTAACTGATTTTGAGCAAGCTATTTATGCTTTCCAAACTTTGGTTCCCCCTTCTGAAAACAGGGAGAGAAATAACTGCCTTAACGATTGTTGTACAAGTAAATCTCCCACTTAAACACTACTCTTATGCCAGCAACTTCCAGGTCTTTTCTCGCCGGCCCGAATTTCTTTTCTAAGTTTCACAACTGTGTACTCTATCCCATGTCTCACAGGCTCTTCGAACCAAATGTTCCAAATGGAAAACATCATCTTTCCTTCCCTCTAACCTCACAGATCTGTTTTCTACTCAACTAAAGATGCCATCATGCGTCGCCAGAAAACTTAGAAGTCTCTCGAATTTCTTTCCCCCTCATCACCACTCTCCAAGCACAGAAACCAGCAAGCTTCAGTTCTTGATTCCAGCTCTTTTGAAGCTCACTAGCGGTGTCTCCAATCTCCAGGTTAGGTGCCACCATTCCAGCTTAGAGCATTGCAAGAGTCTCCTGTCCCTAAGGTTGGCCCATTTTCCACTCTCCATCCAGAGAGACCTTTGGGAACTGCAAGTCCTTTTGGTTCACTCCCCTCCTTACATAGCTTCTCACTGCCCTCGGGATATTTCTTACCCCAGCTGGTCAAGATCCAGTCCTTTCTTAATACTCTGGAGTCATATTTGGTCTCCACAGTTCTGGCACCATAAGTTCTCTCTATACTGAACTCTGTTGACTTTCACTCATCTCTGGGCCTTCACAGACATTGTCTTCTCTTCCTGGAATCGGCTTCCCTCACTGCCCCCTCCCCTTTACCTAATCGCCACTTATTCTTCAGGTCAATGTAGATATCACCTCCCATAGGAGCTTTGCCTCTGCCCCCAAAGCTGGCTATGCACCCTCCTGTGTGTGGCCACCATAGCTTGCAATCTCCTTTCCGCAGGCACAGGACCTTACAACACTGGACTCTCCCAGAACTGTCAGTCTCTACTAGAGAGTAAACTCTTTAAGGACATTGTATCTTCTTTAAAGGAAGGAAGAGAGGGAGAGAGGGAGGAAAGGAATCATATGACATGTTAAGCACCTAGCACACAACCAGTCACATACCAACAAATGCGAGTCTCCACTCTATAGTGATAAAATGCACATCTTACGTTTCTTAAGCAGGCCCTATAATTACTTTTTCACACTCACTTCACATCTAGGTATGCTAAATTTCTACCACCAGCCAAGCCACCCCAAAACCCAATGGGCTATATCAGTTTCAGAAGTCTCCAGACTGGAGGTTTTGTTTGTCCAACAAGGTCTCTCATCTCCTTCACTTTTTTTTTTTTTTAAATTAACAGACTTTATTTTCTAGAGCAGTTGTGAGTTTACAGAAAAATTGAGTGGAAAGTACAGAATTCTCATATACCTTACTTCTCACCCACACACAGTTTTCCCCTGTTATTCACATCTGGCATCAGTGTGGTACATTTATTACCACTGATGAACCAGTGTTGATATCTTTTTATTAAATAAAATCCATAGTTTAGATTAATGGTTACCCTTTGTATTGTAGAAATTTGGAGGTTTCAACAAATGTATAATGACATGTATCCACCATTACGACATCGTACAGAACAGTTTCGTTGTCCTAAAAGATGCCAGTGTTCCATTTACACATCGTTCTCTCTTTACCCCTTCTCATCTTTTCAAACCCCTGGCAACCACTAATCTTTTGATTGTCTCCACAATTTTACTTTTTCCAGAATGTCAGGTAGTCGGAATCCCACAAAATGTAGCTATTACAGATTGGTTTCTTTCACTTGATAATGAGCAATTAAGGTTCCTCCCTATCTTTTCATGGCTTGATAGCTCATTCCTTTTTATCACTGAATATATATTCCATTATCTGGATGTGCTATAATTTGTCCATTTACCTATTGAAGGACTTTTGGGACAAGTATGAATAAGCATTTCTGTGAACATTTCTCTGTGGACATGAGTTTTCAACTCCTTTGGGTAAATATCAGGGAGCACAATTGCTGGGTCATCTGGTAGACTAGGTTTAGCTTTGTAAGAAGCTGCCACATTGTCTTCCAAAGTGGTTGTGCTATTTTGCATCCTCACTAGCAATGAATGAGAATCCCTGCTGTTCCACACCCTTGTCAGTATTTGGTGTTGTCAGTGATTGGGATTTTCTTCATTCAAACAGGTGTGTAGTAGGGTCTCATTGTTGTTTTAATTTGCAATTCTCTAAAGATATACGTTGAGGGTCTTTTCATATGCTTCCTTTCCATCTGTATATCATCTTTGGTGGGGTATCTGTTCAGGTTTTGGGCCACGCTTTGTTGTTGCTGTTGTCCAAGGTTTATTGGAGATATAACAGTCCAGCAGAAAGATTCAAACAGTTCCACGTGGTGTTTTGAAATTCATCCCAACTGTAGGCTGAGTGACCTGTAGGTTGGACACACTGCCAAAGTCCAAGAGTTTCAACATGTCCTTAGTGTCAGGTTCTACTTCCATGATCTCCTGATGCAGGGCTGAGACATGAGGAACATCATTCTCTCTCTTTTCTCTCTCCACCTCCTGCAGCTTGCTGGAGATCCCTCTCTCCAGGCCTCTCTGAATCCCCTTCACCAGATGTGTGACATGGCCCACTATCTTGTCACAGAGCATGTTGCTGGGAATAACAGTGATATTTTTGCACACGCCTTTTGGTGTGGAAGTTCTCTAGGCACATGTCGTACTCCTCAATTATGAAGGCAGCTGCCTTCATGGTTTTGGTATGAACAGCCCAGGTTGGTGGGAATGGTAAAAGAGAAGTTTTGGCCTATTTCTTACTTGGGTTGTTTGTTTTTTCATCATTGAGTTTTAAGAGTGCTTTGCACATTTTGGCTACAAGTCCTTTATCTGATGTGTGGTTTACAAATATTTTCCCCAGTCTGTGGCTTTATTTTTTCATTCACACAATCTCCTTCACTTTTCAATGACAGTTTTGAAGGATGTAGAACCTTGGCTTGATGGATTTTTTTTTCAACATTTTGGATATTTCACTCCACTCTCTTGTTGTTTGCATGGTTTTTGATAAGATGCCTAATGTAATTTGTATCCTTGTTTCCCTATAGATGAAATGTTTTGTTTTTCTAGTGTCTTCTTCTTCTTCTTCTTCTTCTTCTTCTTCTTCTTCTTTTTTCTTTGAGAGCCGGGTGGTGGGGAGAATAAGCCTGCATAAGCCAGGGCTGGGGAGAGGCAGAAGGAGAGGGAAAGAGAATCTCAAGCAGACTCCACTCCTAGTGCAGAGCCCAACATGAGGTTTAGTCTCACAACCCTGAGATCATGACCTGAGTGGAAATCAAGAGTCAGACCCTTACCTGACTGAGTCACCTCGGTGCCCTTTTTCTGGCTTTAAGAAATCTTTAAGGATTTTCCCTTGGTCACTGATTCTCTGAAATTTGAATGATATGCCAAGGTGTATACCTTTAAATATTTATCCAACTTTGTATTCTCTGAGCTTCCTGGGCCTGTAGTTTGATATCTGTTCTTGGCCATTATCCCTTCAAATATTTTCTCTACTCCATTCTCCTTTTCTTCTCCTTCAGGTATTCCAACAATGCATATGTTTCATCTTTTGTAATTGTCCCACAGTTCTGGGATGTTCTGTTTTATTTCATTTCCATTTGTTTTTCCTCTATGCATCTCAGTTTGGGAAGTTTCTGTTGACGTATCTGAAAGCTCACTGACTCTTTCCTCCTTCATGTCCAGTCTCCTGATGGATCCATTGCACACACATTCTTCACTTCTATTACAGTGGTTTTGACGTACAGCCTTTCTTTCTTACGATTCTCATCTTTTTGTTTACATTACCCACTTGTTCGGCCTGTTGGCTATTTTTTTTTCCCATTAGAGCCCTTAACATAGTAAACATAATTATTCTAAAACTAATAATTCTAGTAACTGTCTAATAATTCTAGCAACCGTGTCATATCTAAATCTGGTTCTGATGCTTGCTCTCCTTCTTTAGGCTGTGTATTTTGTTTGCTTATTTTGCTTTGTACTTTTTTGGTTGAAAGCCTCACATGACATATCAGGTAGTAGTAGGCCTTTAGTGTGAAGTGTTAGGTTAGTCTAGCTAGGAGTTGGGCTGTATGGAGTATTTGTTGTAGCTGCAGGTTCCAGAGACTTCAAATTTCTCTTACCTCTTTATCTCCCTTGTCAGCTTTGGGCTGTCCTAAGCACTTCATCTTAGACAAAGCCTGTGTCTTGCAACTCTTGCAGCTGTAGGCCACTGTTATTATATTGAAGCCCTGCTGGGTGGTAGTGGTGGGGACAGGTGTGGGGGAGGGGAAACATTCTATAATCTTATTACTACATCTCCGTGTCTTAATGGGCCTGTGTCCCTGGGCTGTGACTTTGCCAGCTGTTTCTTAGCTATCTGCCCTTCCTCCTCAGATAAGACAGGAAGGTTAGAGAAGGGTCTATGAAAATTAAGTGTAGGGTAAAACTGTCTGGGGCCTTAGTGTACATTGTCTGCGCCTAGGAGCAGTTTTAGGTCCACGGGTATTGAAAAGAGTAAGAAGCACAAAGCTTTCGGGAGACCTAACTCTGAAGAAAGGCTGGAGATGTTGGGATTGCCTGAAACAGAATTTGGAGCAAGAGCGTGGTGGCTGGGACGGTAGGTAGTGATGTTAACTGGCTCCTGTTTGACGCTGTGGCCTAAAGGAATAAACAGGGAAGTCTTGGGCTAGGAGTTAAAATGCAGGTGAAACTAGTAAGGGAGGGTTAGGTGATTCAAAGATTGAGAGAATGGATGAGTCAACTAGACAGAAACTGCAAGTTACAGAAATCATGGTCAGTGAACTAAGCTATATAAAGGTCCTGTCAGTGACCCTGTGCAGCAACTATAACAGAGACTGGAGTGTGTCTGCGACCAGGAGAAACCAGACCATGAGAATGCATTCAGTGTAGACATTGCAGATTTGTCCTGTCTCTTTTGCTGCCTCTGACATTTGGCATGCAGAGTGAAAAGGATATAATATCGAGAAGGATATATATATCGAGAAGGTTTCCCAATAGCAGAGCATACAGATATTTAAATGTTGTGATTTGAAGCATCTCATGATCCTAATTTAGCAACTGACATCCCCAACTGACACTTTGAATCCAGGTGTAAGCCCCACTCCATTCCTCCTGTAATTCACAACATCTCATTCTTCCCTTTTTGATCGGCTCAAATTTGGTGATAATAACACTACCAAACAGCCCAGTTTGCTCAAGGTCAAGAATGGGGGAAAAATGGCTCCTTGTTTTTCGAACAGTTTCTTTCTTTTTTTTTTTTTTTAAGATTTTATTTATTTATTTGACAGACAGAGATCACAAGTAGGCAGAGAGGCAGGCAGAGAGAGAGGAGGAAGCACGCTCCCTGCTGAGCAGAGAGCCCGATGCAATGCGGGGCTCGATCCCAGGATGCTGGGATCATGACCGGAGCCAAAGGCAGAGGCTTTAACCCACTGAGCCACCCAGGCACCCCTCAAACAGTTTTTTTTACAACAGAAAAATTCTGCTTCAGTCTCACTGCTTTATCGTTATCTCTGATGTGTAGGCTTACTTCAATATTTATTCACATTTTAGTAAGGAGTTTTCCTATTTTGAAAGAATAGACTACACTATGGAGAAGAAACCTCATGAAGGAGGGAGAACAGAGCAAAGTAATTGGGAAGGGTCAGCTGTTCCCTGATACAAGAACAGGCTTATCCATTTATACAAGGACACGATGTATAAGGGAATTGAAACAAAATAGAGCAAAACCATACAGCTTCTTGTTCTTTGGGGTGGTGTAAACGGATAAGTGGTCATGGAGACAATTTCCTCAGAGTCTTGTGTATGAGCTTTACTTGAGATTTGCTTCAACACATGGCTCAGAGCATAATATGACGATTTGTTCAAAATATTTATTAATATTTTTCTGACCCATTATGTACCAAATATTATTCTCGGCACAGACATAAAGCAATAAAGAAAACACATACACACACAAAATCCCTTTATACATGGAGCCTACATTTTGTGGATGAGAGGGAGAACATCAGTAAACAAGTAAAATAAATAGTATATCAAATGGTGATATGCACTACGGGAAAAAATTAAACAGGAAAAGGGAAGAGAGTGCTGGGATAAGGGATATGGTTGCAATTATAAGTTGGTTGGGGAAGCTTTCTCTGATTAGGTGATATTTGAGCAAAGACCTGAGGGCCGTGTGGGAGTGAGCCATGTGGCTCCGTGGAGGGAGAATGTTGCAAACAGGGGGAATAGTGAGTATAAAATTCCCAAGTCAGGAGAATTCCTGGAATGTCAGAGAAACAGAAAGGAGGCATGTGGCTGGAGAGGTGTTAGACCTGGAAGAGGAGAAGGAGATGAAATCAGAAAAGTTTTAGGTGCCAGGTCATGCATGGAAGGCCTTGTAAGTCATTGCAAGGACAGTTTTTTCTTTACCTTTTTTACTCTCAACGAGATGGGAGCTACTGGAGAATTTTGAGCAAAGAGGTGACATGAGATGATATATTTTAAAGGCTCCCTCTGCCATGTTCTGGGTAGACTGTAGAGGTACAAAGGAAGGAGCAGGGGGAAAGCTACTGGTAGCTTCCAGGAAGGAGTTATGGCTAAAGTGGGGGGGAGTAGTGGAGGTGGTGAAAGGTTCACATTCTGGATACATTTCAAAGACAGACCGAGCAGAATTTCCTGACAAATGGTATTTGGAATGTGAGAGGAAAGAGGAGTCAATGATAACTCCACGTTTTTCGTGTGAGCAACCAGAAGGAATGGGTTGCATTTCTTGAGGTGGGAAAGCAGGATCACAAAAGGTGTGGAGGAGTGATCATGAGCTTGGTTTGCCCTCCAGATGTTAGGGTATTGGAAAGATGAAGAAGAACCAGCAGAGGACAATGGAAAGGAACAACCAGGACGTAACAGGAAAATGGAGAAAATGCGGTGTTCCAAAATGATCAAGTAAAGAAAGTGTTTCAAGGAGGAGGGATTGATCAACTGTGTCACCTGTTCAGATAATTCAAGTAAAATGCAGACAGAGAAGACCTGTGGATTTAGCTATGGAGAATACGGGCAGTTCTGGCAATCCTGGTGCCCATGATCATGTAGGTTAAAACTTTAAAAAAGAAAGCAAAAATAAGTTGCATATAATTCAGGTTGAGGAATGAGGAATTGAGGTCATTGTCAAAAGGTTGAAGTCTATTTGGCAAGTTATCTGTACAATAAAGGTGTGACTTTTGCTCTATCTCATCTCATATCCATGCTCAACTACTGCTCATTAATTATGGTTCAAGTTCGCTAGTGAGTTCAGGGATGGGGTCCATGCCCTCATTATGTAACCTTGAACCTGTGCCTAGAATGACTTAGATTTTCTCATGATGAAAACAAACATAATGGTCACCACTAAACTAAAATATCAAAGCCTGGGAATTCCTGGCCTGAGGGAACAATGCTGGCATTGGATTTTCTGAAAAGGAAAGCCACATTCCACAGCTACCTTGAAGTCTGTAGAATGGAACAATTAAAAATACAGAAAAAGAAAAACTGCCAATCCAAATCCCTTTGGGAGGATTAGATGGCTCCTTCATAACTATGTCCTGATAAGAATGGACATTCCTCACTAGCATAATCACCTGTTGCCATTTGGAATTCAGGAAGTGTTGTAGAGTCAGGGAATAAATGAAACAAATCAATGATTAGGATTTATTAGTTATGGTTCGATGGCTCTCCCTGACTCATCTGACCACATGTTAATTATTCTTTCTTGTTTCTTTGGCCCTACCAGACTTGTCTCTACATTCCTTGAAGACTATATCAAGACTATCTATTCTTTGCCACACTTAGTTCAGTTTTCGACCCACTACTTCATGTATTAGTCAGGGTTCTACAGAGAAACAAAACCAATAGAATATATGTTCTAAGAGGAGATTATTATAGGAATTGGCTCACATGATTATGGAGGCTGAGAAGATTTGTGATCTGCCCTCTACAAGCTGGAGAACCAGAAGCTGGTGGTATAATTCAGATAGAGTCCGAAGGCAGAAGAACCAAGAGCACCAACGTCTGAGGGCAGGAGAAAATGGATGCCTCAATTTAAGCAGAGAGAATTTGCTGTTCCTCTACCTTTTTAATTCTACTCAAGCCCTCCACTGATTAGATGATGCCTGCCCTCACTGATGAGGGCACTCTTCTTTATTCAGATATGGATTCAAATATCAATCTCTCTAAACACATCTTTGTAGACAAGTCCAGAAATAATGTTTCACCATGTTATCTGGGCATTCTTCAGTCCAGTCAAGGTGAAACATGAAATTAACCATCATAATATATACTAATTGACAGAGCAAAAACATTTCCTAAAGAAATTGAACTAATCCAAGTCAAGAAACTAAATTTAATTTAAAATCCTCAAGACAAAGAGACAAAAGGAACAATCCAAATAAACTTTACCAAATTCAGATTATTATGGTTTGTAGGATTAAATAAATTGGAGCCATATTGTCACAACTTCCTCCAATGTTTTGGTATTTAAGACTCTCATCAGAAGGTTTCCACCATTAATCACTAACTATTATTTGCTGTTGTCAATCGCTGGTAAAGGACTCTCCAGCACAAAACAGCATCCTTCCAGAACCCTGTCTAACTATGTAACTGGTGTATAGCCCTGTGTAACTGGTGTGATGTTTTTTGCCAGGGAAGATGGCTGTTTTCTTGGTTGCACAAACTTAGAGGTATCTCAATGAAATTATGTGATTTTAGTCCATACCACACACACACACACACACACACACACACACACACACACACCCTGACTCGTTATGCACCACCCCAGGGGATCTCAGCTAGTATTCTTGCTTGTTTACCCCCAAGTAAGTTTACATCATTGCTTAGGTTAGTAACAAAAAACAAACGATGAATGTTGAGAGGTTTGATGGCGGTCCATCCTACTCAAAGATTGTTCAGCTCATATTCCTTATTCACATTGAAGATAAGAGTTATTGTAACTGTGATCTTCAACAGTGCCATGGATAATGGGAAGGAAAAGCAAAATGTTAAACTCTAACCTAAGACCTAATTTGTGATCTTCCCCCTTTGCTGACTTAGTAAAGCAGACATTGTGAGCTTTCAAACAATCGAGATGTGTATTCGGAAATAGAGTGTTGCTCTTCTCTGTTTTTACCTCTGCTGTGCTATTGGTAACATGATACTTGAGGTTGTAGCAGAGCTTCCAAAATAAACTTGATCTTTAGAGTTTTACAACAATGATGGGTGAACCCACAAAGTTCAGAGATTCTGTCCAAACGGAGAATTAATGGTTTTGCACCAATTTTCATTACCTCTGAGTTACTGAGCTGAAGTTTTCACACGATGGCAATTTCTTGACTGTTTCGCGCCGCTGATAGGACATTGCACAAAAAGAACACATTTCCTCAACAGCCATTCATCCATCCAACAACAACTCATTGTAGTTTCTAGTGTTCTGCCCAAGCCTGGATTAAAACACTGAACATAAGGAATACGGTGTTCAGATTTGCAAAGTGGGATATGAAAGCCCACTCTTCATAGACTTGTACCTTGACACACCCAGTCCTCTCTTGTCCCCCAGCCTTTGATGGAGGCCATCCTCCAGAAACACTTACTCTTAGGTTGTTAGCTACGCTCAACAATGAGAAAGGCAGATTTCCCAGCCAGGGCTTGTCAAGAAATGAGGAGGGATTTCCTATTCTTATCCTTTGCAATTATTTTCAAAGAAAGAAAGAAAGAAAAGAAAAGAAAAACAAAACAGATGCCACTGAAAGATATTATAATAACCATGGAATCAAATCCTAAAACAAAATTCAAAAAGCCAAGCCAGTATTCTTCTAGATATGGGGATACACTACTGGGATCTCAGAGCTATGACAATAGTGGTTTGGATTATAAGACAGGACAGTTAGTCATTGGCAATACTGCTCACTGAGGTGACATGTCCATGAAGAGGCTGGAACAGGCATTCGTGCCCACCACTCCCCCACTCTGAGGGGGAGTCTTTTCCACCACATAGATAGCAAACTACAGAGTCAGAACTTGGATCAAGATTTCCAGCTTCTAAGTCTGTATCATTCATCTACCTCTGGGGTGAAATCTTGAGTTACGTAGACAGTTTCCTTTTATTTGACTAAATATTTTGAAAATTGATTTTGAATTATAAAAGCATTATCTGTGCCTAGGCTAAACCTGACGTTGTTGCATATCAGTAGGAATTAATGTAATCTGTTCAGCACCAGCCTCTTGGAGTTGTAAGAATTAATTTTTTTTTAAATTTTTATTTATTTATTTGACAGAGAGGCAGGCAGGGAGAGAGGAGGAAGCAGGCTCCTGCTGAGCAGAGATCCCGACGCGGGGCTTGATCCCAGGACCCTGACATTATGACCTGAGCTGAAGGCAGAGGCCCCAAACCCACTGAGCCACCCAGGCGCCCCATGGAATTGTAAGAATTAAATAGAATAATACACACAAAGCAGAGAGCTTAATAAATGCTCAATAGACTATGGCTATAATTATTGGTAATAAAAAATAAAATATGTCTGTTGTAGACAATTTATGGAAGTATAAAGCAGAAAATAACGATTATCCATAAATCTATCATACTGATTTAATCACTGAACCATTATGACATATTTTCTGGTTTTCTAGATAATGCCACATAATACATTTCTTTGTTATGAAAACTTTAAAATTTATATAAAGCTTAGAAGATAAATATAATGAACACCTTTATATCTTCGACCTAGAGACAATATTTATAAACACTTTGCCATATTTGCTTTATCTATCTAAATATGGGCATATGTATATATTTTCATATGTACATGTTCATTTTTGAAGGCATATTTTAAAGTAAATTGAATTCACCATGGGATCGCAACCCTAAATATTTCAATATGCATCTCGTATAAAAAAAGACATTCTCATATGTAATCATCATATCATTATCACAACAGAATATTAATGTTTTCCCCTATGCCATTTAATATCCAGTTCATAGTCACATTTTCTTAGTTGTCCACAAAATTACTTTTTCCTTTTTTTCT